>NW_027271075.1:0-405000 GCF_040938485.1 Diadema antillarum | reverse complement strand
CTCCGTCAGACCGACTCCCTCATATATGTCGCGGCGTTGCAAGAACCCCTCTGCTCGAAATCTCTTCACATTGCACACAATAAGGGTCAAATGATTCAAAGAGCCTCGTTTTGCATTTGGCCTGGCCATAGACCTGCGTTCAAATTCTCTAACACCGGAAGTGCGCTCCCGGTTCCATTTCGGTGCTGTGAACTTCCACTT
This sequence comes from Diadema antillarum, assembly GCF_040938485.1. Taxonomy (NCBI): domain Eukaryota; kingdom Metazoa; phylum Echinodermata; class Echinoidea; order Diadematoida; family Diadematidae; genus Diadema; species Diadema antillarum. The sequence goes on along the minus strand of NW_027271075.1, from coordinate 404,799 downwards.
TCCACGAGAGTGAGCTACTCGATCTCCCGGCCCGCCGGCATGCAAAACCAAATATCGTTCACCGAAACGGCCTCCCCTATAATAGGCACGGCATTGCAATAACCCCTCCCCTCGTAATGCTGTTTAAACACGTGTTCCTATGGCAAAAAAAATCAAAGAGGGCCGTTTCGGATTCGGACTAGGACCACTGGGACTCGAAAGCACCAGCCCAAGAGAAGGCCACTTGCGTCCCGAGACCGGCCGCACGGCCGCAAACATGCTGCATCAAACCAGGAAGACACGCCCTCCATTTTGCGATAGTCACCTGGCAGGCGGCAGACGACAGCCGCCCCCGCCGGAACTCCGGGGGAGCAGAGGGGCGAGCACCGCCGTCACTTCGGCAGCTGCACGCCGTCGCCCCAAAGTGAGTTTCTGTCCACGCCGGACCGGACGGCAGCCTGCTTCAACCATTTCCAACCCTTCCTCGTGTGCCAACGGCCAAAGCTGGACCTTTTCTTCTTCTTCTTCTTCTTCTTCTTCTTTTTTCTTTTGGTGGGGGTTGTTTTGCTTTCGTTTTTCTCCCCGTCGTCCACTTTGACATATTTTTTTTTTTCTTTTCTTTCAGCAGGAGGAAAGCTGGTCGAGTCCTGACCTGACCAACTGATTGCTAGGGGACACGCCCGACGCATCTCCGGTCACACACGGACATGCCAAGCGTCGACGCCTTCCCTTCGTCTCCTCGTGGGCTGTTTTCAGGACGTGGGCTTTCCAGCGGAAACGGTTGCTGCCTCGCCTGCCGGAACTCCGGGGGAGCTTCCTGTACAACACCGCTGTCTTTTTCGGCAGCCCCGAACTTTAATACATGTTTCTTTTCTGGCCACTCCGGTGCCGGGATGGTGCCCGATTCGACTTTAATTTATTCCCACAAGACTGCAAGGCAACAGCCAGAGACACACATACAACGCACACACACACACACACACACACAGAGCAAAGAAGAGCAACAAAAAAGAACAAAGACAGAACACAGACTGCAGAGTTTCATCTCCTCGTGGTCCGATTCATCGCAAGCAATCGAGAGGAACGCTATGAGCCACAACTCCGGGTAGGGAGCTGAGGGGACAACAGATGGGAGCTCGCCTCTTCGTGCACTCTCTTCCACCCCGTCGGCTTTTCAGCGGGACGTTGACCGTCTGTCCCGCCGGAACTCCGGGGGAGCTAACGGTGCAAGCACCCAAGCACCGTTGTCCTTTCGGGGACACTACACTTTCTCTTCTGGCCACTCCGGTGCCGTAATGGTGCCCGATTCGACTTCAACGTTCCCACACGAACACAGACAGACATCCACACACACAACGCACGCACGCACATGCACACACACACACACACACACACACACAGCAAAGAACAGCAACAACAAGAACAAAAAAAAAAAAAAAAAAAAAACCAGAACACAGACAACGAAAGTTTTCATATCCTCGTGGTCCGATTCGTCAGCTTCTCTTCTGGCCACTCCGGCGCCGTACTGGTGCCCGATTCGACTTCAACGTTAGTACACGACCACAGACAGACATCCACACACAAAACGCACACACACACGCACACCCACACACACTCACACACAGAGCAAAGAAGAGCAACAACAAGAACAAAAACAGAACACAGACAGTGGAATAGCGAATTGTTCATGGGAAACCAGCTCTGAGGAGGTCTTTAGAAAACTTGATTGACCTCAGTTTACACCAGATTTTTTTCACAGGTCCTCCTGCGGAATGTGTATATAAAACTGTCTCATGTTTATACTTTATGAGAAATTCTCATTTGTCGACGAAGTGTCGTCAAGAGTAACTCCTTTCAAGACTCCGAAAGTGTCGTACAGCCTTTTATCAAAAATCCTTTGTTTATGCAGGCTCAGAAAACTGGAATAAGCTCCCCGAACCTGCCCACTTTATAGATAGCATAGCATCATTTAAATACTACCTTAAACACACATAAAGGGGTTGCTTATTCCCTGTCCCTGATCAATTGACGAGCACCCACTGTTTGGAGTATCTCATCACCTCTCCTCTCCCATCTCTTCTCTAAAGTACATGCGCTTGGGCCACAATATTGAAAGGAAGCAAACATTTTATCCCTGTAAGGAGCAGATGTTGCACGATTGAATGAACGGATTCTAAAATATGTCGAGGGCAATTAAAAGCATTGCACTGACAACTAAGGGGACCCCTGTTCATAAGACACCCTCATTTCCACAGCAGGATGAGTGGCAGCTGCATACGTGATATTGAATCATTTCCTCTCTTCTTTCTAGATGTTATTTTTTGTTTTATCGTATTTCCAGATTCTTGTACATGTGCGTTCACTTCATTTTTATATTTCACTGTATCACGTGACCCGTTGTTAATCTGCCGCGATTATTTATTTTTAAACAAATTGTTCTCTTATTGTTGGTGTTGTTACTGTTGTTGTTCATGTTCCATGGATTTTGTAACGAAAACAGAGCCCTGAGGAAGACCGGCAGCTATTTAAATACTTGATGTGTGTGTGACCACTTTATATCGTTTGGAAATGTATTTGTTTATTTATTTGCAAATTACACTGTACATGACATTTGATTTTACAGTTGAAATTATCAAGACTACAAATTAGGCATGGTACATGTGCATGTATGCTACATCAAGGTCGCAAGCTAGAATTCGCACATTTTTTTTTTTTTCATTTGATAAAAAATATTGACCAGAGTATTACAAATGGGCTAGAAATAGAGTGTCAGTATACTGTATCTGTATGTGTAGACATCATGAGGACAGTGTTAATGCATGACGGATTCCAAACTAAGACATTTAATTGTAAATTGGTAATTACTTTATTTGTCTTATTTTAGCTTTTGTTAGGTATCTGAACCGGGAAAGTACCCACTTAGAAGTCTATTTCATTTGTTACATGTTGTAGTATGATTTGCGGAACAGAATATGACACTATGGGAAAATTTAAAGTCATTCCCATGAATACACTTGTGCACTAAAGACAAATGTCCCATACGTAAGTTGAGCCATGTCCCATACGTAAGGTGTACTTTCGTTAATTAAACGAACTTCATGAAAATATGCGCCATTCTTTTGCAGTGAAACTTTGCTGAAAGACACTTCAGTATTGTACCTTTCTTCACTTGTAAATAGAACTTGATCAGTAAGGTACTTTCAGAGAATTTTCAATTCAAACTTTATTTTGAAAAATCCAGTTTTTTCTCTGGTCCCATACGTAAGTTGCCATGTTTTTTCTTAATAAAATAATTAACCCAAGGTCGAATGACATCAAAGTTCAACACAATATTCTTCTCAGGGCTACCAGTCCTCCTGATGATTAACAGTAAAATCCAAGTGCTCCTTCATTACTTTTCAGAGGTTTGAAATCTCTGAATGTCCCATACGTAAGGTGCGCGATATCTTGGACTTGCCCTATCCTGTAAATAGAACATGTACATCATGTCTCATTCGTATGGAAGGAAACAAACATTGAATAAAATATTTTTGATGAGGCTTACGAAAGAAAGTATCCTCACAATTCAAATGTTAACCCTCTGGTTGGCTCTTATGCAAAGATAATGTACATGTACATGAAGTTTTGATTAAGATTTTGCTCTCTGCAATTGTTATTGGTATCTTTAATCATATCTTTCCTTCTTTTTTTTTTAATGAAAGCTACTACATTGTAGTAAATTGTACTGCATGTGCACAGTTGGTCACAAACTTCTTCTTTCTGATTGTACTTTTTAAAATGCAATGCCTTTGTAGGCCTGATCCACCATGAGGAATAATTGTGTTGTGAATTGGTAAGATATTTGATAAGAAATAGAAGGAATGTCACATACCAGAATGTGCCGGGACTTCCAGTTTCAGTTTCGTCTTTGTCTGGAATAGTTTTGTACAATGAGGCTAGTTCAGTGTTCTTGTTGTAGTGAGTCTCTGCTTTTGCTTTGGGTGGTTCTGTATACCATGTACAGTGTATGTGTGTGTGTGTGTGTGTGTGGTTTTTTTTTTTTTTTGACCTTGAGTCCCATAAGATTGGTTTCCATATCATTTATGCTTTTTTTTCTGCAATAGTAGCCCTATTTGTAGTGCAGGTTTGACCCATTCACTTGCTGCAAACGTGTATACAGTGAAATGCTTTGAAACAAATCAAATCTCAGTTTGAATAACAATTTCTCATTATGGGTGTTGAAGAGAGACAAATTTCAGCCAAACTGCTGGTACACACTAGTCATTGAAGAGACAACATTGAGTTGGCAATCCCTTACTTGTCAAGGTGTTGTCAATCTCAGAATTGAATACAATATTTGTTTTCTCCTATCAAATATCACACCGTAGGATACATTTCAAACACGCAACAAACAGAACAAAAAGTGTATCTTATGGGGGGGGGGGGGGGGGGCATTTCATCTAGCATTTTGTCAGATACAAGTTTTCCTGAGAAACTGTTTTAAGCTAGTGAAATCCTGGCATACTGTAACACGAAGAATGTTCGCGTGCATTTTAATTTCGCGAATTTTGCGAGAGGCAAGATTAGCGAAATTAAAATGCATGCGAAAGTTGTTGTCTACACTATTATGCATTGAATATTAGAGGCAACTCACGAAAATATCATGTTGTGAAAAGGGCCGTCTGCTCCAATTCGCGAAAATTTCATGCCGCGAAAAAATATTGTGTTTTACAGTATGATTGGCACAGAGCAAATTTTGTCCCCCCCCCCCCCGAAAAGAAAAAAATACAAAGCGCTTGATGAAATGCCCCCTAGTCGTACTGTATTTCAAACACAGTGTATATCTATTCTGAAGACCAAAAACACACAAGAGATTATTATCAAAGCCATGTGATACAGTACATTTGTAGCATTGTATCTTGCTATGGCTGATAGTGTAATCTCATATGATTCAGACAGCCCATGCACATTTGTGTACAAATTTGTATTACATGTATGCATAATAGTCTGTAGAATGTGTGTCACATAGTGGTATTTATATCAATCATGAGTGCATTGTCATAGGGTGCAATGATACCTTTTTGTAAGCTGAATTCCCTTGAGGCAAGCATTAAAACAGAAAGTGCATTGGAAATAAATGTACAAGTCTGCAAAATCACTGAATTGAGCTGATGTGATCTCGTACCGTATGAGTTGTACATCATGTCTGCCATGGTGGACGTGATGTACAGGTAGAGGTAGTAGAATGACACTGCTGTATAGAGTTTGTTCAAATGAGGACTCAGGAAGGTGAGTCACAGCATTGGGGTCAGTGGTTTTCCCTGAATTCCTGGGATACATTACGGGTGGTTTACTCAGCAAGGACTTGAATCACATCACCCGCGATGTGGGTTGTCTAGCTTGACTAGCATAGCTTCCCTGCTCAGAGGGTAACTTGTACTTTTTGGCAACAAAAACTTGGACACAATATGTTTATACACATTGTATGTGTGTACAAATGTATGTCTTTGTACCATCGTGAGCTTGGTTAAAGAATGTGTTCTGAGGATGTTTATTGACATCAGCAAAATTTCAGGGCTGATGAAGTCTCAAGCTTGATCGGGACAAGGTCATGTATGGTCTTCTACTTGGTGTAGATGTACAAAGTAAACCACTGCTGGGTGGAAAAAGACAGGACTGATGAGTATCATTTCATGTATCTTGTAGAAAAAAGACCTGTAACACCTTTTTTTTCACCCTTGGAGGACGAGTCCCAAGTATACTCAGGCAGGAATCTATGGGAAATGCGTGTTTTAGCAAAATCAGCCGGTCCTCAACGGGTTAATGTGATGCTTTGCAGGGATTATCATTTAAAACATTGTCGGCTAGCATTAAAGAGGGTAACATTACCACTTGGAGCAGGAAGTTGTTAGACTTATCTTGAGCCTTTCATGTCAAGGTGACATACATTTTTCATGGACAGGAGGAGTGAGTGGTATGTAGATGACTATACTGTTCAAACACCGTTTTCCCCCTGCATATGCCCCAGATCAATTGTGTATGATATTCAATCTTGACAGTTTTTTTTTTTCTGAGATTTTGTAAAAAGAACAAAAAAATAGAACATCTGGGTAGTACAATAATATACACTGTGTACAAATGTACCTGGAAGTACAACCTAGATACTCATAGCTGATGGACATTGCTGAGATTGTATGGGGCTTTACCATTGACCATATTGTCAGCTGGGCATCTTTTCTTCATGTACATGTAGGCCTACAATGTAGGTGTGTGTGGGGAAATTATCTAGAAAAGAATGACAGTATTTATAAGTTTATACAGTTATCAGTTCACTATCTACATGTATGTATACATGTACATGTAGATGCACAATTACCTCCAAATTTTGCCACTATCAAGTACAGTGTTTACAAGCAGAAATATCGTGAGGTATGTGAACCTCATGTTGCCCTGGGAGAGAGACCAGAGTATACCCAAGTGAATGGTGAGTCATGGTACTGACCAAAGCCAATTGCCGTGATCATTCAGTGGGTTACCACAGTAACATCCGATCCATTCTCATAGCGGGGATATCTGCATGTGTTGACAGTGTAGGACCTGTACAATGTAGACTTAGTGAAGGAAAAGTGATCTTTCTCTCCCACTCGTTTCCCCTGCTAGCATCCTAAAGCTGCGTACCTTGCCTTGGACAAGGGCAGTGAGCTTGTGGAACTGTGTCTATGTACATTGTGTAACAAACCATGACACTATAATCGGTGTGTATGATACATACAGACATGTCGACCTTCAGAGAAGGTGTTGTAAAGGAAGTTCAAGTGCACACACACATTGTGTAAGCTGTTTCTCCTCAGGTAGTTCCTATCTATTGTTTTGAGAGAAATTTTTTGTACATCTGTGACAGATCCAGGAATTCCATAAAGGGGAGGCAGTTTATATTTCTGGTACCATTTCTGAGTTGATCACCTGACAAAAAAAAAAAAAGAGGCCTAAACAGGAATTTCCCCGTGTCATTTCCAGGTTTCATTAGCTGACAAGCAAAAAAAAAAAAAAAAAAAAAAAAAATCATCTTGCAATTTCATGCATGCTTTTATTTTAAAAAGCACAACACCAAAATTAGAGGGGGGGGGGGGTGGGCACCTGCGGTTGTTTAATTTTTTTTTAACATTGTATTTCTTTTTGTTTAAAAAAGAGAAAACAAAGTTAAGGCATGTGCCCTGTGCGCCCCCTCCTGGATCCGCCATTGGTACACAGTGATATTGTATACACCATATGCCCTTGTATTATTTTATGTGCGTAATACAGTAATTGTTGATAAAATGTGAGCTGTATTTATGGATAAACTTGGCCTAACGGGTAAACTCGGCCCCTAGCGCCCTCATTACATGTGGCCAAGTTTACCCACAAGTACAGTACACTATATTTGCCAAGCAAGTGAAACTATTTGCTTAAAACCATGTCTAGTATACAATGTACAATTGTAGGATGCTGATGCCTACACCAAGGTGTAGGATTTTGTGCAGACCAAAACAAACCAACACTTTACCAACAAAACAAAATGTGGTGTGTTTTTTTATGATACTGGATAGATTTTAGCACAGATTTAAATGTCATTTTTTATAGTGTATATATCCATTGTTTCAGATACAGTGGTGATGTTTCTTTAAAACACACACACACATACACATGACATGATATCGTCGGTGGAGAATGATAAGGGCGTTAAGTTGTCGCTAAACCCATAGTGTTCAAGACAACTTAACGCCCTTCTCATTCTCAACAGACGATATGTATACTGTAAAAACCAGAAATATTTGCGTGCATTTTAATTTCGCGAATTTTGCAAGATCCAAAATTCATGAAATCAAAATGCACGATCTGTGCTGATACAAGTATCTGTGCTCCACACTTGTGAATTTTACCACTCAAGTAATTGTCGTGAGATAGCTGTTTAACCCACAGTCACTGGCATGGACTTTATCTACAAAACCATCCAACTGCCTGTTGCACAAGGCTAGCAAGCTAAAGCATAGCGGCTCATGTACTATACACTCTGAAGGTGGGCTACTACACACAAACACTGCTTGAATACACAATGTCACAAATGTCTACTTCACTGACTGAAGAATCTCTACAATTTGACCGAAGACAACAGCATTACCTATAACAGAGGACGAGCAAAATGGTGGCTGCTTTCAAATATGTGATTCAAGATTCATGACACACAGAACACCAACTGCTTTACTTTACAAGAAAATCAGGTTAATACTGTATGCATTTCATTATGCAATGTCCTCCACTTGTGTATCAATAAAGGAAATCATGACTGATTTTGTCACTTTTAATACAATTGATTTACACGATTTCAAAAATTAACAAACGAAAAAAAAAAATAAATATTAGTAAATTTGCCTTTGAACTGTTGGAGACGAGTCCAAAGTACACTCAGGCAAGTGTCTATGGGAAATGCGTGTTGTAGCAAAATCAGCCCATTCTTAACCCGCTGAGGATGGGCTGATTTTGCTACAAAAGGCATTTCCCATAGACACCTGCCAGAGTTTACTCTGGACTCGTCCTCAGTGGGTTAATGGGTTAATGCAGCACAGCCAAACTTGTGCTTAAACTTCACGGGGTGGGGAAGAGTTGATTACAATCATGCATTGTTACATAGTTTACTGAACTCATACCATGCCTCCAGATGATGCTCAAAAGAGCACCGGGGAATGTGCTGTGAAGGCTGTGAGGGGATAATGTATTAACGACATCAAGCTGTTTCCACGGCTACTTGTTGCTGCCTCTACACAACCGATGTACACGCCTACCATCAATAATGCAATCCATTGTATCTCCCGCACATTGCCAGCATGCAACCATCTGGCCCTAATCATACTACACTCATCACTTATTACAATTGTACCTTCCTTTGCCAATAACACCAAGCACAAACACAAAGACACCCACACAATTGTGAAATTCTCTCCCTGAGAAACTACTCGTGATGACAGCGCAGATGGAGAAACAAAGAAATCAAACCTGCATGCAATAAAAACAGACAGTTAAAACGAGGCAAATACACGTGTGATGTCAAAATAGGGATACTCACGTCCATTAGCCCCGTAAAGAGCCTACCTACACAAGCTGTATAACCTCACAAGGCCTAATAGAGGGGAGAGCTACTGTGTACACCTGATACGATTAACTCAAATGTCTGATGCCAGCGTAATCAAACTAGGCCCCTCACGGAGCGGAGACAGCTTTCGATTTCTGCATACCCAGCTTGTAATTTGGACTTTCTCTCGATTTTTTCTTTTCAAGGGAGGGGAGAGAGGGGGGCATGGTACAATTTTGTTCTCTCTCTCTCTCTCCCTCTCTTTCTTTGTCACTCACTGTCTTTCTCCCTCCCTCTCTTACGCCGCGGAGAGTTAGCCAGATTCAAAGTTCACGCATGACAATATCGGCGCTGAAATTACATCCACACTACACTCGTTCTATACACGACCGTTTCTGTGTGTACATATGTTATACTGTGTATTTTGCAAAACCACATCATGTCTGCAATGCTGTGTACTGCTGTTCCTGGCACGGATGCGCACTGTGCGCGCGGTGTGTGTGTCTGCTTGTGGTCGGGGGCGCCGAAACGTGCGCACGCAGCCAAAAGCGATTGTGTTACAAGTGCTCCCCTTGGCTTGATTGAGTGCATTTGTTTTAAGGACGTGGAGTGGAGTTGATGAGGGAGACAAGAGTAAGCAAGTGAGAAGGGAAGGGGGGGGGGGAGAAGGGAAAGAGAAAGCATCCCCCCCCCAAAAAAAAGAGGGGGAACGAGGCACAAATAGGCAGACATGATGAGAGAAAAGTAGTTGAGGGGTACAAGGGAAAATCTTTTTAGCATTCTGATGAAATGTCTTCCATAAAGCTCTTCCATACAGTTGTAGTATGGGAGATGGGTGACTCAAATAAACAGGCATGGGTGTGAAACTGAGTTGCTGTGTAGTCATTCATATACCACTGAATTAAACAGAGCCTTTTATTCCACAGCATCTACTGCCTTGGATTTGAGATAAGGGATTTTAGTAGATGAATAACAGCTTTGGAGTAGCAAAACAAAAAACATCTATAGCTTCTTTATAGATGATAACAAACATGTCAATCATGAATTGTGGGATGGAATGGGAGAACCCTGGAATGGACAATATATTACTGCTATGATTTCTCTCTTTTAAGAAGGACAATAAGTAGAATCCAAAGCAAATATTACTCCATGGTTAAGCAACATGTCCTTTAAAATCAACAATCCAACCACTCTCCCCATCCACTTCAAATGAAAAGCACTTTTCAATTCATTTCACTGTTCCCACGCAATTAGTCTGTGGAGTGGTTCTCGAACACATAGTCATGATGCATCAAGGTTATTAAATATCCATGACACAACCCAATGAGATAACATCCTTTTGATATGAGGATGGTGGGTATGTTTGCAGATACACATGTGTGCATTTAAGGGTGTTGGAGGAGGGGGGGGGGGGGAGGGGAGACACTATATTGTATTGCAATAAAAGCATTACAGTTTTTGTGACACTAGTAAGCCACAACCGCAAGGCCTATGTGGGAATTGCTACATGTTTCACCTACACGGTATCACTTCATGTTCCAAAGAATGTAAACGCATATAGGAATGATATGATAACAAAGTCCATAGTTTTTATTTGTTTGTTTGTGTTTGTTTTTTTTTTTTCCACACTGACCTCATCAAACATGATACTGTTTCAGGGTAAATTTTTTTTTCCTGGTCTTTCTGTTGGAATCAGAGTATGCGATATAGATTATGCTATAAGCCCATCAAGCCTTTTAATTCTCTATGTCTACCGCATGCACGCAAATTTGACACTGCGAGGTTATACGTTATGTTTAAAAAAAAGTAAATAGGACAAAAATGAGACAATTATCGGCCCTGTTTAAACATGGCTCCCCAGAATTATCACCCGGACACCCAAGGACAAACAATGTCATTTTGATTCATTAAGCCGGCGCCCCTCGGCTGGTGGAGGGGACGTCATTAGCAGAGCTCTGACATGTGCCGTTGCTAGCAAACACCACGCACGACACAGAGCCCAGATTTAGTCTTCAGTCAAGTCAGTGATCTGCTCCCGAATCAAGCCAAACGCAGTGTGATGGTCATGGTTCCAGCGTATATCGTTAAAGAAAAAATAATAATAAGGATAAGTTTCTGAATGGTTCCTGCTGGCATCAACAAACTTCTACTATAAAAGTGGCTTCAAGAGTTTAATGTGCCTTTTTTCATTTGTAAGAGTTCTAAATGTTCCCCTTTACATATGAATTTTTGAATTAGACAGTCAGTTGTTGATTTTTTCTTTTTCTGGTATGTTTTTCTTGATGCAATACTTTTAAGACAAAGACTTAAGAAAGAAAACAGAGATGCTGAAAATGTCCTGAAATGGACAGAGCACACTTGTGAAACCATCAGTTAAAACAAAACTTGTCAAACGTTTTCAAACTTCCTCTGGTGTCTTTTACTATAAACCCTTTTTTCAGCATTCACTGTATCCACTTTGAATTGTTTCAGGGATCTTCCCATTTTGTGGGATTTTTTTATTAAATGTTCAACATGATAACAGTTTTATTAGTGTAGAAGCTCATCTGTATTGGAAATTCAATTGAAATTGGTGTTAAACTTTCGATCTCAATACAGATATTTATCTCCAGAATTTTCAGCGGAATGACCCTAAGGCTGTAGCGTTAACAGCTGAAAATTCCGGGGGTAAATATGTTGTATTGAGATCAAAAGTTTAACACCAGTTTCAGATGATTACAGGTCTTAAAATACAGAGCTGTGAAAGACAACAGTTGGTGCATAAATCAATAGCACACATAAATGCCATCATGACTACAGTGAGCACAAGTCAAAATCAACATGATTTCCCCATTCAATGAAATTTAAAACTATAAGATTAATTCAGTTAAAAAGAAGAAAAAGGGGTTTGCTGTCTCAGAAAAGCATGAATGGATAAAAGAAATTCTAAAAATAACAAAGCAACAAATGGAAGGTATCAAATTTATGACTCGTTACTATCAAGGCTGACCCGATGTTGAAAGTTGAACACTTTCTATTTTTCATCCTGAAGGTGACATGATATGTATATTTATAAGAACAGAAATGAGACGGAAATTATGAAATCTTGTGGTTTGCTGTGATGGGAACAAATTGCTGCTTTGAGGTAAAAATTTGACATGTTTCATGTGGTTAACATATCTGGCTTTATCTTTAAAGATCATTACACTGATTGAGTTTGGCAAATATGGCCTTCTATCCCTCATGCCCCACGAAAGCTTTTTTTTTTTTTAATGTTGCTGACAAAACAGAACCTAAAATTATTCTGTCTGAGGAACATATCATGCAATTCAAAAGCATTCTTATTTCATGGACTTGAAAAGGACTTTAAAGACACACACACACATACATACATACTTATTTTCTATGCATATTTCCCTTTGACAATCTGTATACTAAAGCCTATGGTAGTATGGGGTATATCAATTTTGCAGGGAGTGCATGGGGCACATAATGTTAAATTCTATAATCATATACATTCATATTCATGACATATCAACTGCACTGAAAAATTTCCAGTCATTCAAAGATTGCTGGAATCATAGTTTTGACATCTCTTTCATGTTTTCACTTTGCTTCCACAAATTTCTGATGTCTTCTTTTTGCATAATTTTGAAATTATACAAAGCTTTGAATAATGAATGTTTAGGAATGTCCAAAATTGTACAAATAGAAGAGGCTCTAAATCAAAGACAAAAAAAAAAAAAAAAAATCAAAAGAAGCATCATTTTGATAATTCCCTTTGACAGGTAGTGCCAGAATAGAAGCAGGTAGCTGACAAGGTAATGAATTTTCCATTTCCGTTCCATGTCTCCTCAGCGTGGAAGCAATTCATTACCTCTAGACATGGTATGGATGGCAGAGTAAAAGCACACGGTGAAAAAGATCCATGTCCATCACATATGGTGTAAATAGATTTTGTCACCTTCATGAAGGTTGATTCTGCATCCACCCACCTTTATAAAATGGAAAGCCTGGCACAAAGACTAACTGCGACCCAAATGGTTTGTCAGTACACTGTATCAACCTCGTGTATGATTTGAACAGGTGGTTGTGATAATGATCTCCAAAACGTCAGTAAGTTCATTGGTACATGTGGTCGTTTCACAGGACTAGCAAGCCCGGAATAGACAAACTTTCAAACAAGGTTAAACATTGCTAAGCCTGTTGGAAAGTGATCAAGCATCCCAATGTCCATTTCACAGATTTGCATCGTAATTCTGACTGACCCCTCCCGCCTGTACATAGCAGACTACGGAAAATGTAAAGGCGAAAAGCTCCAGCCCACTCTGCCCCCCCCCCCCCCCCCCACGCCCTAGCTTAATCCCCTTTCAGGACATATTGTATTTATCTGCTTTTATTGATAACACAGTGACACCTGTTTACACATCTTATCAGTCACATTTTTCCATTTCCTTCTGCAAGTTAGTGTCACACAATATGGTTACAAGTATGTTTTGTGTTCTTACACATGCAGTCTAAATGAATTAATATCTAGAGAAAAATAAGACTATAAAGTACTATTTGTCAAAAGAGCAATTATACTATTGTGTCTACATTTGATCTCTTATGAACTACAAGATTTAGGCTACAGCAGCCAGACTAAAATAATAACAGAATCAGAAATCAACATATAAAGAGAAGATAGGCAAAATGTGCATTTCTAGATACACCTTCTTGTTGCAGCGACTGTTGACTTTGTCTGCGGATGAAAAACAAACAAACAAACAAGCAAACAAGTAAAAACTCCACTGCATGCACCATTGATTTGTTTGATTCCAGAGGTCTTGTCACGCCTTGGCTCCTCATTTAACCCTTTCCCTACAAGATCCTGAAATCTCCACAGGCTCTGCACAGAGTCTACTCTACAAAAAGGCTCATATGCACATCATGGGCTAAGCTGCAATCAATTATTTCTGCCTCTATTTCCAGCTTGGTGATGATACATTGGTACTGAAAACACAATTCTGGGCCTCTTTTAGGATGCACTTTACTCTCTCCAGATGAATGACTACTACCTCATAACACCAGCAGCACAGACAGCTTGCCACAGGTAATGACTGAGCCAAAGTCAAGGACTTGCATCCCTCTCCCCAATGACGACGATGCCGGGCCGTTTCCCTGGAGCACCACACCTCCGAGATACACCAGCTCCCGATGAGTCATCCGGAATCACTGAACCCATCCTCCTCTGTGCCGAGGTACCGACGGTGAGCTGACTGTTGCATCGCTCTCTGCGACCGACGAACAGACTCCCAAACCATTGCGCCTTTCCTATGACTGCTAAATTTTACATATTCCTTGTGTGCTTTTTGTTCAGGGCGTAACTCAGTAAGGTAAAAACGCTTGTCACCCATCCGATGGATTTTTCAGGCCAGGATGGAAGCAGTATTGCAGTAGACACAGACTTAATGTACGTCCATTATCTCACATGACATCATGAGCATGGCCATCTTCACAATCCACTTGTATTCTTCATGACTAAGTTTCCTGTTTCTAACGAGAGAGGGCAGTATACAACTGGGCATGACTACTGGGAAAAAAAGTCTACTTTTTGTGTTCTGAAGTATCCTATTACCCTGCATCGGTCTCTCTACATGCACAAGTAACAGAGTAGTGTTCTAGCCAGTAAAACCTTTCTAGTACTCATCAACAAAGTATTACGTATTCCTAAATAACAAAATATATGCAAGTTGACACATAACACATTTTCTCAGAATGAGAAATATGTCATTATTGACATGACTTACACTTACACCAATATGTCATCAAATTTCAGTACACAACTGAGTGACACCCTGATGTGTGTACATGTAAATAATTATTTTGTCAAAATAATGGGTACAAATTTGGTAAACAATTTTGCTACTCTTTCTCTACTCAAATCACTGGTACAGAGCAAAAATATACAATATGAAGGTATCAGGCCAAAAGGACATTGCCGGCACAGTAAATGTAAACATTCATCACTTTTATGGATCAGCATCTTTACGGTGATTTATAATTTGTAAGGAGAACGCAAAGGTGCTCTTGATATTGTGATTGTGGACATAATCTTGGAACTTCACTGGACTATATGCCAAAGTAGCCTGAAGTGAAGACTACACTGTAGCTGTCAAATCAGAAGCCTCTGTGCCATCTCCAGTGTTACGTGCGATGACAGAACAGCTGAACGTGGGACTGGAATAGAAACCACAGCACTTGATCAGCGGGGAATCCAACTGTCAACAATCAGACATGTAACGATCCAGCCAGTTCCACTTGAGGACTGTGCACGATCTGGTCACAAGGTGGCAGCAGACAAGTTAGTCCCGAGGCCTCACATAAACCAAGTCTGTTGCTAAACAATGGAGCGAGGGTCTCTTCAGATAAGTACATCACACACTTGCATTGGCAATGGGAACTAAGCTGGACATTCTCCATCTTCAACTAGCCCAATAGGAAAATTTAGTTGCCCAAGACAATTGAGAATATGGGCTCGTGTACACTTGCCCTAGATCTTCTTCAGTCATTCCCATGTCATTTGGAAATGAGTGGGTTAAGCTACAGGGCCCACCACTTTTAGACACCACTGAAATACTGTTTTTTTTAAGGCAGTTACTTATGAAGAAATTATGAAGATACATATGTTCTCCTGCTGCTAACAATGGTTTCATTCGCACTCAGCTGGTTTAACTTTCAGCTAACTTGAAGCTTGCTAACTTCGATGACAGTTGAGCCCATATGTAAAAGGGAGTGAAACCTCAGGTTAGGCACAAAAAGAATGTTCATACTGTCAGCTAACATTGAGATATCCTTCATGTTGTGGATAGCCCAACATCAAAAAATACCCCCTGCACAGTGTCACAGTTAGCTATGTCTATCAATGTGAATACTGTTGTCAATGAGACTCATGGTTTCAAAAGCTTTACCCCAGCCTGTTACTGCTGAACCACTTCTGGTCTAGATGAAAATCTGAAACTGTTTCATCACCTAATATTCCATCAGAGAATATCATGGTTCTGTATTCTTCATGTGTTGATGACCACAGCTCATTATCAATCACCATTTGCAGTAAATAGTGTTTCTTCTATCCTTCAAAATTCTATGGGAAAAATCACTAGTATGCATAAAACCGGAGGTCACTGCAGGCGGTGCGTCACGCTTAATCAATAATTGAGTGATACTCGTTGATGAAATCTGTGCAACACTTAACCATAATCATAAGCACCCTGTAAACAAGCTCATAATTAAGGAGCAATTTCCATGTATAATCCACATTAGATATGATATCTGTTTGGATGTAGGTAGAATCAGACTAAATTCACTTAAAAAAAAAAAAGGAGAGAGAAATTGCAGGAGCTATAACAGTTACCTCCTTCCCTTCCACTACCACCATTCCCCTCCCCAACGATCCTCTAAAGAGTTGTCGGTGAAGAATGCGCTTCCCTTGCCATCTCTCGTTACCCCCGCACACCAGGCGAGAGAACTCAACAGGTGCCGACCAGAGAACCTCTGAAAACGCCTGCCAAGTGGAGAAACCGCAGTGAGAAATAACCTCTTCAAGGCTCATTGTGGGTATTACCGTGCGCACACCGTACACCACATTTGCGTCACCGGAGCGCAGCTATTCCTTATGGCTGGTGAGATCCTTGAGGGGGGAAGGTGGCAGGTTTAGTTTCGCCCCGATGCTCGCTTTCTGTGGGAGCCGGCACGGAAGTTGGCGGATGACGAATAGAGGCGAGCGCTTGATGAACTCGAAGGACCTTGACTGATGACAGAATGAGTTTGCGATGTAGTTCATCTAGTTTTTTTTTTAAGCCATCTTGAAGGAAATCCTCACCACTCTTTAGAAATCTCAAATACAAAAGGGGGCAGCAAGGTGGCTCAATTGGTAGCATATCTGCCTTGCAGTCAAATGGCTCTGGTTTGGGTTAGGTGACCAAACACTCGCCTGTAACTTGACATACTCCTTTATTAGCATTCAGGTCATTCCTCCAAACTTGACCAAATTGTAAGTTAGCCTGCCCACTCAGGCACAACCATGTGCCTATATTCTAAACACCATGGTGATGCAATAATGATTATGTGATTTAATACTAGGTAATCTCTAGTCATTGACTAATCAGTGTCGAGACATCTGTGTCAATTAGCAGAGAAAGCACTGGAGTGGACATGCTGAGCACAGAGAGGGTTAAAAATCATAATCATCATCTTCTTCTTCTTCTGATTAAGTCTGCCTCCTTCAATAGGCTGAAGATTCTTGCAGACTGTGCTATTTACATTATAATCCAGTTTATTTACAGATATTTACAAGCACATAGAAAATTTGAAGAAAATAACTAGCCACTGCGATCAACCATTCGTCGGTCTCGGAATGATCCCACAGATGGCGCTGAAACAATTTCTGACAGGGAATTCCAGTTCCTTACAGTTCTTGGAAAGAACAAATGGCGATGCGATTCGGTTCTCGAGTATGGTACCTGATAGGAATGTGGTTGCGAGGCTCTCGTCAATTGAGTACTGTGAAAGTGGTTTCTTTCGTGTACAGAAACTTTCGCGTGTGTTTAAATTCGTGGTCGGTAATGATAGTGTTGTAACAAGCGACGAGTTCAAAACATTTTCGTGTGATGTTAAATTCGCGGTTCAACCTCAAAGCGCGGAAAGCGCGTAAGAAATCACTTTTACAGTAACCTGTTTGATACTATAGTCCTGTGCTGAAAGAGGAGTAAGATTATTGTGTATTTTGTACATCATGATTAGCCTGTCATTTTCTCTGCGCTGTTCCAGAGTGGTCCAATCAAGTTCTTGCAGCATTTTGGTGACACTTGAGGTGTTATGGTAGCGATACTCTGTCGTATGAAACGGTGATGGCTGATCACCATGCAAATTGAGGAGTCATACCAAATGATTAGCCTTTTGCCAAGACCCTCTCGCTGTATGGTGGTGGGCGTATGGTGGTGAGCGAATGGGGTGAACGAAGCGAGCCCAGCTGAGTGCAACAGCACGGGGGCCTTTTGAGATCCGAGTCGCATCCTTGCGACCCTTTGAATTACTGACTTTTGCTCCGCGACTTCGGGAGCAAAAAATCAACCAATCTGCGTGTCTGTCTGCCCGATTTGCATACGGTGAATGTATGCCACTGACCTCCACAGGTGGCCAGTGATGCATGCAACATGCCAAGACAGATAACCAAGATGGAGGATATCGGCAGCGCACCATTCCATTGGTTGACCGGAACCCAAAATGACTATCCAGTAGGGTTCATGTAGTCATGAATAATAAGTGAAGCAGATCTCAAAAGTCCCTTGCACTGTCATGCTCAGCTGGGCTTGCTTCACTCGCCCGTTATAGCCATCATATACAGTGAGAGAGCCTTGTCAAAAGGCTAGCCAAATGATGAGACCAACATACAACGTAACCTTTTCACAGTGAATCCAAGTTTCTTTCCAACGTCCTTGAGAGTTTTCAAGACACTGCCAGGAAATTGCAAATACTGTGTGTATTACAATATTCACATCTCATAAATAGCTCTTAAAGCAAAAGTTGCATAATATTTACACAAGAAAAGTTTGCCACAGCCAGGGCTTGCCTGCATGCAAACTGAATCCAATGTGACATCAGAATAAAATGAGCAGAATCAGCAGACCTAAATAGCTCATGAAAATGGATGTTTGGGAAAACAACTGTACATGGAAAAAATAAATCGTCTGAATACATCAGTGCAGTAGAACCAGGTTATAAACGAGGACCTAAAAACCAAGACGATCACCTTTCTACCAGGTTTCTTATTATATCAGCGTACAAACAAAGAAATGCAATGAGTTAGGACCTGCTAAACCACCTTGTTATAAGAGAGTTTTGTTATAAACCTCTATATAACGAGGTTCTACTACACCTATGTACCTCAACACCGACCTATAAGATCTCAAACACCTTTTTCTATTCTAAAGTATTATTTCAAGCCATTATTATGCTCAAACACCTTCTTCTATTTTAAATTATTATTCCACAGCATGATTAGTCGCAACATGGACTAGATCACTTTCCCTGGCCCCCATGTCCTTGGAGGAAGGAGATCCCGGGTGAATAATCAGCCATCAGTATCATATGATTCCTGGCTGGCCCTGAGGTCAACGTCTTCGGAATGACCCAAGAAAATTCTTGTCTGTAAATAGCTCCTGGACTCACGTTGTGTCATCACGGCTGTGAAAGCCACCTTCTTGGGGGGGGGGGGGGGGGGGGGGCTTCCATTTGTTTTTTGTTTATATTGTTTTGAGTGTCTTCACTTTGTTTTTTTGTTCATACTGTTTTGAGTGTTTACCCTTTATTTGTTTATATTGTTTTGAGTGCTTTCACTTTGTTTTGTTTCTACTCTGCTTTTATCTGTTTTCTTTTTGTGATGCAGCCAAATTCCCCCCCCCCCCCCCCCTCCAAACTGTTAGATCCACGTTCTTGGGGCAGTTTATGTTTTATAGGACAGCAAATTAAGCAGTACAAAAGCTTTCATTCTTTAATACCTTTAACAGTCATGTATAAGAGTGTTCAGGTATGAGTATTTGACAGACAAATATATTGTATGCGCCATATATTTTCCAAAGCAAAAATATTAACTGTGATCTTTACATGAACGTGACGTGCACACAAATATTTCTCCATTGATTGATATAGGCCTACACTCCACGATCGAAATGTAACCACTCACGAAATTGTTGGAATGTCTCGATTCGCAAAAAAAAAAATTATACTCGCTAAATATGTGCAGCACACTGTAATCACTGTGGGACCAACACATTTGCAATGTAGATGAAAACAGACAGACAACAAGAAAAGTGTTAAGTGTGATAATTTTTCTCTCACATGCGGAACATACTGATACGAACACACAGAGTTGCTGAAATTTAGGCTGCAAGTTCTAATGACTGCAGTGAGGCAAATTACAATCTGTCTCTATTTGATGATAGATAAACATATTCGAGGTTTAGTCCATTTTTTTCTTGTTGGTTTTCTGGTACTGCAAAAGTGGCTTCAGCATGAGCACTTTTTGGCAAGATGAAGTACCAATTCCACTTCCATCTTGCTGCAATTGCCATATCCTGAAAATTGAAAGTTGTTGTCTTGTGGAAGAATGAATCACAGCCGAAGATGATAACGTGTTGAGAATGTCACTTTGCGTAATTGAGGTCCATTGTTTGCCAGTTGTCGCGGAGAAGCGATCACCCTTTGTATAAGTGATTCCATTTCCACGCAACCCTCCCTCCCCCCCCCCCTCAAAAATCTTGCCAGCTTGCTTGCGCCAATCTCGTACTCCTTGGAATCGGGGAAGATATTTGGGAGATTGCCGCAGCCAAATTCGCGCCTTCCGCCGCAGTTGTCGTTCTCCTAATCGCCGTAATGCGGGTGAGAAGGGAACGCTTCCGAATTGTCATGCAGATGTCGTGTGCATTCATACTGGAGTAGCTGCATCCTTTTTAATCGTCATTATGGATAAACATCACAAACCTCTCAATTAGGACGATACACGCAGCAACAAGCAAGGATTCAGCCATTCACTGTAAACACTTTTTTTCCCTAAAGTGAGAAAGACTTGTCTCCTTCACTACAAAGATATACAATCTGCTTCTAATCAGTGCTGCACAGAATAACAGTCAATGTTTCTCAGTTCATGTCTTCACTCCATTACATGGCTCGATATTAATTTCTTTTTTTTTTTTCTGGGGGCCCATTCGGGCCACTAAAATCTTAAAATCTGAAATTTTGGTGGCCCAAAAAAGGCCTATCTTGGCAAAAATACAGGGAAACATAACAATCAATTTCAAATCTTAATTGCCTGACTGGGCCACGAAAAGGTTAGAATTGGGGAATTTGGTGGCCTGGAATCAAGTTTCAGTGGCCCTGGTCCTCCACTGGGCCACCACTAATGTTGACTCTTGTGAATACTCTTCTTCATCTCCTCCTTCAACCCCCCCCCCCCCCCCCCCACAAAAAAAAAAGAATTTCGATATGTAACATTCCATTTTGTTGCCTTTAAAGACCAAGATTGTTACAACTGTGTTTTCCAAAATAAAATTGATGTGCCTGCTATCTCTTGACCCAACCCTTTTATGTTCATTTCTCTTTCTCCTTTCTCTTTGCCAGATTTTACCAGTTCCATCACATTTGAGCCTGCGATGATTACCATCATGAAATATCTGCACGCTAAAGCCAAACATAAATTCTACCCACAGACATAACCCTAACCCTAATCCTAATCCCCACATCAAACTAACCCTAAAACCCTATCACAACCTTAATCCTAACTCTAAAGTCCTTGGAGAAATTAAGACTGGAGCAATTGTCGCAGGAGCAAATGTCATATCACCAATTTCACAAAATGCAGACGCACTATATCTGAGGTGTTACGCACTATAGAAATGCCGTTTATTATCATTATCATTTCCTACAAAAAGGTCCAACAGCACCAAGCTTGGCTCCATAACAACTTTGATTACAAAAGCTGGTGATATCTCCCAAAACTCATAATCATCAAAAACTCACTAAATTTTCCACTGAAGAAAAAAAAAAAACATTCAAAGGAGATGATACCTATGAACAGTCTCTTTAATAATTTCATACGGCAAGTTTGTATCTCAAACTTACTGATTCACTTGGCAAAAAAAATTACAAAAAAAGAAAGACAAAAAAAAAAAGACAGAGACAGACAAAGCTATTGGCACGAGTGTGAACGCCACCCGAGATGAAGCAAAGTTTCGTTAACCATCCAACACTTCACATCCGGCTGAGTTCAGAGTGTAAATCTATTTCTTCCCATTCATTACTGGAGAGGTCAGGATATCAATTTTCTGACCTTGACACGGGGAGACTATCAAAAAAAGAAAGAGAGAGAGAGAATGGGAGGGTGAGAGAAGAGGAGGGGGGGGGGGGGGGGGAGAGATTGAAAAGAGAGAGAAAGGCAGATAGAAAGAAAGATAGATATATGAATATTTTGTGAAGCCAGATAAAGATAGCGCAAGAAAACAATGAGGGAAATGACATAACAACATTATGACGCATATACTTCACACATAGAGGCTCAGCAAAGAAGTGTAGAAAAAGAGCGAAAATACATAGACAAAGAAAAAATATGAACATTTGGAATTTCTTAATTATCAGAAACAGATGTATGGAATAAACAAAAAAGATGCACAAATCAAGCAATTGTAATATATTTAAGATAAGGAAAGGCACTATTATTATGTCGAATATCAAGTTGACAAATTATGCAAGTCTTTGATGATTCATCAATACTGGGAAATCTAAATTTACAGCCAAGATCAAACTAACGCAATATTTAAAGAAGGGGGGGGGGGGGGGAGTTCCTTGACATAATAGTCAACAACTTGAGTACATCAAATTCTAAAGAAATAGTACTATAGTATCATAAAGACGGAAAAATGTTGAGACATGTTGTAACAGATGGTAAAAAAAAAAGAGTTGGGGTAGGTCTGGGGAGATGAGGGAGGGGGGAGGGGGTGGGTAGAGTGCTTTTCGCGGTGCTAATAAAAGCATCAAGATTCACAGTTGTCAAACCACTAATGAAAAACTTCCACTGCGTGTTCTAATTCGGCAGGAAGGTATTATAATATAACACTACATTCCCCTCTTTAGTTCGCGTGGCCACACACACACACACACACACACACACACACACACTCTCTCTCTTTCTCTCTCTCTCGTATCGCTCTTTCTCTCTCTCGTACACTCAACATCTGCACAACTGTCTGACTCTGTTTTTAGGCGACACATTCCAGCAAAAATATTGATGTCTAATTTGTAACACTTTCAGGCTACAATCAACCTTGGGCTCCTATTAAAAGAAAAGAATGCACTCTTTTGCCCCACCATGACTCTGAACTCTCTACAAGTTTACTTTGAAGGATCTCTTGGTGTCTCATGCACTTACGTCACTGAATCTTGCCGCATCTCCGTGGTAACGGGTCAACGAAAAAGATAAATGTAACAGCCAGGCAAAGTGTTTGATTAAAAAAAAAAGTCCTCTACATATGTGTGACATCTTGTCAATTCATTTCTGTGGCCAATATTTGATTGAATGCACGTGGAAGTATCCTTCATTTGTTTGGCACCTTTGTGTCCGTTCCTTGATAATAAGGTTAACATGACTCGGGTGCCAAATCATAAACGAAGACATTAAATGCCCACCCTCCCCCCACCCCTGGCTTCACAACATTCAACTGAAAGGTGTGTAATACTACAGTGTATATCATACACCATACATCTAGCGATTCTTAAAGTCTTTATGAATCAGGACAACATTGTGAGAGGTTAAAATTTGTGTTCTTGGAGTGCAGTTATAGTGGAAGTTGTATGATGTCATATTGTGCTCTTCGTAATACACAGTGTGATATTTGGTGTATGGATTCCACAGTGTGATGTGAGAGGATAACACAGTGTTCCCACCAACAGCCTGCTATGATCTCTTATTTTACTAACGAGTCAAATTAAAGACAGATAATACCCTGTAACAAACAGTAACTGTCTATTCTAACAAAAATGTCTTGTTGCAGTTCCAATTCAAAAAAACAAACTAACAAATAAACAAACAAACAATGTGGGTTCATTTAATTTTTTTTCTGAATACACAGTGTGATGGCTGACATGTGGTAATTACAGTGTGAAAGTACTGTAATCAAAACTGTGAAGATGTATCCATTATGTCTAGAGGTCAATCTGTGGTCATTCATTAATAAGTAATGGGAATTGTACGGCATTTGTGAAGAAGAGTTCTGCGGAAGAGGGAGGACGAGTAAAAAAAGGGGGGGGGAAGAACTGGAACATTTTTAACTGAACTGATGGGATAGGGGAACCGCGATTGGGTTAGAAAAAAAGAGAGAGAAAAATCTTGAAACATTTCTCACTCTTAGCGCACCTGTTGCATAGCACACCAGGAAGGAAGCTACCAAATTGAACATGACCAATACTCCTATTCATAGGGCGGATTGTGGCTTACGAGGGCGATAATCTGCAACACTTGTTCTCCGTGCTGAGAAGGCCTGTGAAGGGAGGAGGGGGGAGTCTGGTTTCATTCCTATAGACACACACAAACGCACAAAACAGAACCCAAAATGAGAGCTTCGTCTAAATAGCATCTCAATCCCTCTAATCATTGTCATCTTTACGTGACGTTTAAGTCATCAATGGTTTGGACACTTTCTTCTGCGTCCACCACACGCTGCTGACCTTATGTGGGCAGATGATTATGACATTTTTTATTCACTTGCACTTGTAACATCCCCTTTAAACCAGCCATTCACATTTTATACCACTGGCTCACTTGCTAACCAGTGTCATACAGCCAAAA
The DNA here is from genome assembly GCF_040938485.1 of Diadema antillarum. Classification (NCBI taxonomy): domain Eukaryota; kingdom Metazoa; phylum Echinodermata; class Echinoidea; order Diadematoida; family Diadematidae; genus Diadema; species Diadema antillarum. Next base: position 380,380 of record NW_027271075.1, on the reverse strand, counting down.
TCATTGTTCCTCTACTGGGAATACCCTGACCACTACAAGGGAACATCATTTTAATGAGGACCTATAATCTATGACAATTATCGTGTCATATTCGGTTTCTCGCTATACTTGGTGTACAAAAACAAAGACACATTTCAGGGTTGGACCTGCAAAATCAACCTGTTATATAAAGAGGATGATGTGATATCCAACGTCTTTATAAAGGATGCTGTACTGTATTTCTTATACTAGTAAGAACAATTAAACCATCATGACAGTTCCCCAGATTGGATGTTGTCTGTTCTCTGGCCATACGCACTTCCGTCTATTAGAGGTCCAGTCTCTATCTAAAAAAAAATACTATATTTGTACCTTGTCACTTCACTTTTATCAAGTGTTTTGAAGTAAGAACAGAGCCTATGAGTGATAATAAAAGAACACTTCATCAATACCAAACAAAAATGACAAGTATGCTACAAATAACTGAATTTCAGAAGAAGGCATTTATTTGTGATGAAAATCAAGTGAAAATGTTGTGGGGGGGGGGGGGAAACAAGAAAGGAAAGGAAAGGAAGGAGAGTAAATGGCAAAAAAAGAAAGAACAAGAAAATGTGACTGATAGATGACCTGAGCACTGTTTTATGAACAGTTATACATGTAATTAGTTACGTTCAGACGACAAGCCCTAACCTCGAGGTTAGGAAACCTCGAAGTTAAGCTCTTGCCCCCTAACTTCGACGTGCGTCCACACGACGAAGCTTAACCTCGAGGTTAGGAAACCTTGAGGTTAAACTCCTGCCCCTTTGAGTGCGTGGATTTTTGTGTCCACTCGGTGCTTAACTACAAGTGGGGACCCCCCGCGGCTCATGGTTAGAGCGCTAACCCTAAGATATCTCGTGGCTCTTAACATCGAGTTAACCTCGAGGTTAGCTAACTACGAGTGCGTCTACTCGGTCCCTAACTACAAGCTTAACCTCGAGGTTAAGGCTTGTCGTCTGAACGTAACTATTGATTATACAGTTGATTTCTATCATAATTTGTAAGTCTATGGCACCCTGTGTGGTAAATAATAATGGAAATTTATAATCGATTATATCTTTTGATAAAACGGGGCCCTGGTAGTGTGGGGCTACCATGGAGTGGTGAGGCTGGCCAGGCTTGGATATATTTGAGAATCCTTGTAACGAACTGTGTACAGCTTTATCACTGATCTCCATGTACATGTTAAAGCACACAAACGGCCAAAGAATCTTGACTGGAATCGACCGTTACCGACGAGCGTGTACATGCTTCGATGCACGTATTCACCATAAGGCGCGATTCGTGGTTTTCGAATGTAAAATGTACCCCGGTAGGCAGCAAATAAAGATGGATTCAATCAGACTGCCCATGGGTCCCAACACTATTGGGTCTTTAACCCATTGAGGACGAGTCCCGAGTATACTTAGGCAAGTGTCTATGGGAAATTCGTGTTGTAGCAAAATCAGCCCGTCCTCAACAGGTTTACTGAACATTGTATTATATTAGGGGGAAAGGAGCACTCTCGTAACCATCCGCAAGTTTTGCGTTGAAGCGTTGTGTGACAGAGCAAGTCACTTCTCATTAGCGCTGGAGGATTAAGCACAATCAGCACCGCTGTGCCTCGTACTTGGTGCGGAATATTTTGCGGTTTCGCCGCAAATTTTACGTCCTTCCTTCTCTCTAATGTTATTTTCTCATTCATGCGGAGATAATGTAAACCACATGCTACTCCTTTTTTCGGTGAACATTCGCAATCTTGACTGCATAACTCTAGGCCAAATTACTTCTGAACACACTTCCTGCCGAGCTCTTAGTCCCCCACCCCCCTTTTTTTTTCTTAAATAAGTTACTCTGAACCCAAACTGTCCTCAAAACAACCACAAGAGGGATGGCAGCTTCAAATCATGCGCAATATTTTTACAAGACTGAAACTGTCAAACAACACAAGTGTAGTGTACAAGACTGCATTGAGTGTTACACTTTCAAGTATCAGGCATACAAAGTGGACATTTTGACAGAGTGGAAATCTTTGCACATTTCTCACAACCAGAAACTAGTGCAAAAAATAAAAGCATAAAAATATGTTTTCTTGTTATCTTCAACTAATTAATTTCTTGATTCCAAGGAATTAAAAACATGTGAAATTCATCTTACCAGGCCGATCATAAAAAATTACTCATTTAAAATATTCACCTTTGCAGTGCTTGGGGTCTCACTGCATAAAAGTGTCTTTACAGCTTTAAAAAAAAAATGAAGGTAAAACTTACTCACTTTACTTTTTCACAAGTAAACAGATACTAATGTGCATACATGTGTTTGTTTTAACACAACTATATACATCACATCTCCCTTGTTTAACCGACTCAAAGAAGCAACAGTGATGATTGATCATATAAATTGCAGCTAATAATGTAGAGTAACATTTACCCAACAAACAATCAAATCCAAATAAAGGTGACATGCTATATGATTGAAGTAGGCTATGTATAAATTAGGTAATAGGACAAAATTAACAAATGTTTGTGTTCATTTTCATCTTGGTTAGACGTACTCACATCACAGCCATTTTAGTGGATCAAATTTGGAACCTGACTTTCAGGTACCTGTTATACCATAGATGCTAGTAATGATTGGTACATAGTAATGATTGGTACATAGTAAGTCCTTAAAGAAAAATATTGTCAAGAGCCTGAATGAAGGCTAACTGGCAATAAAGTCAAGAGCTGTGCCCATTATATGAAAAGAAAACAACAGCCTCTGTTTTTTCCCCTCATACTGTGACATGTATATGAACATTTGAAACATTTGTTGAGGATTTGTTTTAATGATACGAATACATCATGAACAATTTGTAAATATTCCCACTGGCAGTTTCGGGGTGGGGAGGAAGGGGGGGGGGGGGTTAGAGGAGGAAGCATCGCCTCATATCATGTCCTATGCCCAGGAGTGTGGTAGGGTGGCCATGAGTAAGGTTTCCTTCCTGTAATAACCGCCTGGCAAACAACGTTTAAAGGTATGTCGACATTTCTAGGTATGCATGGTTGTTGGCAGGGGCAGGGAGGGGGAGTCACTTCATATTAATTTTTAAATCTACTTTTCTAATCCATAGGAAGCTGTAATGAATCATACATATGCTGTATAGAACAAAGTTAATTGAAAATAATGTGTGTTTAGAGTAAAAAATGAATCGCTACTTGATTGAAGGTATGGGTGAATTTCTGGTCAACTGAAGTTTAGACAGAAACTTCAGTGATCTTATGACAGCTGTTCATTGAGATTTACACAGTAAATAAGAAAAAAAAAGACCTTTGAAAAAAAATCACTATACTCCAGGATCATATAACATTTCTACAAAGGAATAAAGAAAGAAATGATTGTTTCTATATTTGCGTGTTCCAAAAGATTCTAATAATGTCATTGTTTAAACCGTTTCAACCTAACTCCCTGGTCATCAAAATATTAAATGTATAAAAGCTGTGCAATATACTTTCTGGTGGCTTTCCCCCAAGTAAAGTGGCAACACATATTTAAAGCTTTGATGAAACAAAAACAACACACCAAAATGTGTTTCTTTCCATCCAACTCAAAAGTAAATTAGTTCAGCTTTACAAAACTGAATGACACTCCTATCACATGGCCATACGCAGTAGACTTGAAAGCCATCAAATGTTGTATAACTTGTCCAGTATGAGGAATGCTTATCCCCGTTGAAACCTCTCTCGAAAGTGCCGACTCAGACAAAAGCTGTTGATTTTTAGAAGGGGAAGTTTCTCCAGATATACACGTGGATCAAGTTAATGCAGCAATGTTAGTAGAATGTACAATTGCAGTAACATGTGAGCAAAATCAGACAATCTGTTGAAAATTATAAATTTTTAAAGTTTCAGTGCTGCCATCCCTGGATGAAAAGACATAATGTTCATGACATCACTGCTGAACAACCATATAAAGAAAACAAAAAGATAATTCCACAAAATTTCATTTCTTTAATGAAAAGGACACATTCCTTTGACTTGTTACAGAATATAAATGGCATGTAAATGGTAATATCATTCCCCATGCTTTCTGAAATTATCATCATTATGCTAGAATTTAAATAAAATATGTCGAATTCTCTTTATATTTCTTATTTAGTTGTTCTGCTATGATGTCGCAAATTGATGTAGTCTTTTCATCCAGCGATGGTGGTACCGAAACTTTAAACGTCATGACTTTTGAACAGCTTTTCCAATCATCCTCTATCTTCACTGTTACGTTCTACTATTGAATATTTATTGCAGCATTCACTCGATTCATGCACATGTTTGGGGTAAATTCCCCTTCTTATCAGAAAGTGAAGAAAAGACTATGATAGGTTTGTGACCAACATTTTGAGTGCAGGGCTGGAGACAACAACCTGTGGCACATTTGTGTGTGTTGCACTAAAGATGGAATCAAAACTCCATAGCAACCATTATGAAGGTTTTATTGGATTAAAACCAAAAGTTGGCACACTTATTAATATGTCCTGTTCTTTCACTCTGCCGTAATGTCTATTTCCTCAGCACAGACAAACTTGTACGAGGTTGTCCAAAAGCACGCATTTAAAGTGCAATTGCACGAGGAGTTAATGGATGGAGTAAAATCAGATGGCTAGATTAGCAGAGATTTCTAACCAAAATCACAGACCTACTTTACGAAAGTTATGGAATCTGACAAACAACACATATTCACAAAACTGTGATAATGGTAGCAACAACATGTTAGATGAGCTGATGATCGCGTGGTCTCATAAGTCTTTAAATAATCTACACACACATGTCTTCATTCATTTCCTTGTTTGACATGAAAAAAAAAATTAAATGCTATTTTTAGTTCGCAAAGCAATGCAAAATTGCACTAATGACATCATCACATTCAATCTAATTTACATACTGTTATCACTGTGATCAATATCACTATCATCCTGTAAATATGCGTAAAACTTAAAAATTCAAAAACTCTGAAATTCCACTCTCTTATTGTTTCAGGACTAGATATAATACTTCATTGATTTCAACTGTCTGATTTAATTCCAATTTGATATAAAAAATTAAATTGAACAATGGTTTGGAATTACATTTCATGATTAGCACAAATTCCTCGTGCTTTTTCCTCAATGAGACACATACATTGTAATAGTAATTTTTACTTCATATCATTACTGTAAAGTAAGAAATGATCTCAGCATAAAATCTTCACGAATAGGAGGCAACAGCCTTCTCTTTTATACACTTCTTACCATTCTATCTTAAAGGTGTTGTTGCCTTTTTTCTATTAAGTCTCTGTTCTTCTTTACTGTTCTGTATCATCCAAGGCGTTGGTTTTTTTTTTCTCTCTATGAAGTCTGTATGAATTTAGTCCAAGCATGAGTCAACAAGTTTTGACAGTAACATGTCAGAAGTGTGTAAAAAAGAAAAAACAGAAAGTTTTTTTTCTTTTTCTTTTAAATCCTGAATCTTTTTGGCACAAACACGCAACTGAGCAGAGAAGAGCAGAGAAAAATAGCCCAAAAAAACATGGCAGCCTGGACAGAGAGGATGCTTCCTATTAGCGAAAAAATGTTGTCGACATCTTCAGCTTTTTGAGACAGAAGACCTTGTATGTCGAAACAGGATGAAGCTAACCCTCCCCCCCCCCCCCCTTCATTTTTTTTTCTGGTTCTTTTTCTGCGCAATGCATGTGTGTGTGTATTTTTCTTGGCCCACCCATTCCCTTTCCCCCTCCCCTTCCAACCTACTAGTATTCGTCCACCTAAATTTGATGAGACATTTTTACATAGAGCACTGTAGCTGTCTGTCAAAATCACTGACTGACTCAAAGAACGTCCCAAGTCGACAAACATGAATGGCAGTTGACTAAATGCTGCATCATCATGTGAGAAAACAGATTGCAACCAGGAAAAGTAGAAATTACGCGGTGCGTAAAATATGTCCCCGCCGGAAGTAGCATTTAGTAGCAAAATGTACAATATAGGTAAAAAGATCAAGGTCAAAGGTGAAAGAAGTCAAGGGTCAAAATTCTATGTAGAAGTTTTGAAGCCCTCACCTAGTGCCATCACATAAAGCAAACGGAATCGAAATCGGGTTAGAAATGGCGAAGGAGTAGCATTTTGTAGCCAATGTACAATATAGGTAAAAAAAATCAAGGTCAAAGGTCAAAGAAGTCAAAGGTCAAAATTCTGAGTAGAAGTTTTGAAGCCCTCACCTAGTGCCATCACATAAAGCAAACGGAATCGAAATCGGGTTAAAAATGGCGAAGGAGTAGCATTTGGTAGCAAAATGTACAATACAGGTCAAAAATCAAGGTCAAAGGTCAAAGAAGTCAAAGGTCAAAATTCTGTGTAGAAATTTTGAAGCCCTCACTTAGTGCCATCACTTAAAGCAAACGGAATTGAAATCGGGTAACAAATGGCGAAGGAGTAGCATTTTGTAGCAAAATGTAAAATATAGGTCAAAAATCAAGGTCAAAGGTCAAAGAAGTCAAAGGTCAAAATTCTGTGTAGAAGTTTTGAAGCCCTCACCTAGTGCCATCACATAACGCAAACGGAATCGAAATCGGGTTAGAAATGGCGAAGGAGTAGCATTTTGTAGGCAATGTACAATATAGGTCAAAAATCAAGGTCAAAGGTCAAAGAAGTCAAAGGTCAAAATTCTGTGTAGAAGTTTTGAAGCCCTCACCTAGTGCCATCATATAAAGCAAACGGAATCAAAATTGGGTTAGAAATGGTGAAGGAGTAGCATTTTGAAGCAAAATGTACAATATAGGTCAAAGGTCAAGGTCAAAGGTCACAACTGAAATTCTGTGTAGAAGTTTCAAAGCTCCCATGTAGTGCTATCATATAAAGCAAACAGAATCAAAATCGGGTTAGAAATGGCGAAGGAGTAGCATTTTGAACATTTTGATCACACACGGACGCACGGACAGACGGACACACGGACACACGGACACACGGACACACGGACACACGGACACACAGACACACACACGTACGGAGCCCGTTTCATAGTCCCCTGCTCGAACTCGTTCGGCGGGGACAAAAATGGGATAGAGAGGGCGAGCGACTGACAGACAGGAAAAAGAAAGAAAAAAAACATCAGAAATAAAGTAAGAGGAATGAGAAATGGATAGGAAAAATACCAGTAAGACTGCTGGTTTGGCTCACATCGCATCTGTTCAGTTCGGCGGTCAATGCTTGAAAAGTCTCAGACGGCCAGTCGCGATGACTGACCATCCCTTTGCAACCACTCGAGTGGTACAACTCAAACGAAATGTTTTCCGGGACCAACCACACTCACGTTTTGAGAGCAGGTCGCCTACTACAACAATGATCTGGGTAACTGTGTATGAACCACACCTTGTTAGTAAATGTGAACATTGACTTGCTTGTGAGATGTACGGGCAGCAGGCTCAATCAGGAGAATGCATGAATGCCAATCCTTAGTACCTGGTACGGGGTTTGAGGACTAGTATTGTACAAAATTAAGTCCAGCGAGAATCCCATTTGCCATGGTTTATAATGCCCTACACTTCTCATTGCACATGACAGTTCCTAAGATATGATGGTCAATAATAAGGTTCCTTCTGTGATCTGCCCTGCAACACTTCCATTTTACCTGGTGAAGACTAGTCCCGAGTATACTCTGGCAGGTGTCTATGGGAAATAATGCAGGTAATGGCAAAATCAACTCATCCTCAACCAGTTACATGAAAGATCCCACTGCTCTGTGAAACGTAACCTGAAGAGCAGGACATGAATACAGTAAAGTGGTCTCTTTCCAGCCCTTTTGGAGAAATGGGATGATCGACATCAACCACTATCTCCCCCCCCCCCCCCCTCGCAGTTTGTCCCAAGCGGCCAGGGTCCTGTTTCATAAAACTTGAAATCAGTGACAACTGCCACATTTCTGTGACAAATTTGCTCTTAGCCAATGAGATGCAAGGATTTCAGTAGCTTATAACAACTATGACAACTTGTCACTGATAACAAGTTTTATGAAACGGGGCCCTGGAGTAGCCATGGGGAATGGAATGGCATCACCTGGACGCACATCATATCGTACCAAGCAAACGAAGAGAAACAGGAAGAGCGATGTCTTTACCTGATAGTGTCAGCTTGATGAAAGGGTCGAAATCTTCGATGTCGTCCTCATCGGACTCTGGGTCCCAGACGTCCAAGTTCTTGATGTTGATGGTGGAGGTGCAGGCTCGGAGTTCCCCCGAGGCCCCATGGTAGTACTTGAAGCAGACTTTGGTTAAAGCTGAAGGGCAGGAGAGAAGACACACACACAAAAAAAAGAAGCAATAAGAATCAAATTTGGGAACGATGATGTATGTGAATTGAGCAATAGGGCTGATATGCTTACACTTTGGCAGACAAGTGAAAAAGTTGAAGACAACATCGCAAAAGTAATAGAAATTATAAAGCATGCCAAAGCATATCACACTCCATCTCGAAGGCTGGCATCAGCAGAAATCCAATCAAATGAACAAATGCAAAATATAAGGGGAAAGGGGAAAATAACTACAAAAAAAAACCACATTTCTCTTGTTCTGGCAGGTGAATACTGAAGCCCTTAATAATGACTACCAGTTTCTACAACTGCCTATTTTACGCCCTGGCAGGTACATTTGGAGGAAAATGAATATAACAAAATTAACCAATCACAATGTGAATCCCACAATGTAATTATCTTCATAACTGTTTTTGTTCCTAAATGTTCCTCAACGATAATCAGTAGTAATGTGTCTTTTCACGTTATCATTGTGTCAAAGTACATAAGTTTTCATTTGGGATGTATTATTGGATGCCCAACATAAATGATATCAAAGTAGTCACTGTCATATGTTGGAAGTATGACATCCTTAAATTTGTTTAGCCTATGCTATGCTACATGGGGGTGGGGAATGTGACAGGTTGTCATTGCCGAATATGTCGGGACCAGAAATTTAAACTGTCCAAAAAGTTTTCTTTGGCAGTCATGGTGCCGATTAAAAACCTTCAGCTGCATTTAGTGTGCATCTTGTCACAGATCCTTTGCAGTTGCTACAGTATGCATCTTGTCCTGCTTTGTCACGTTTTGTAAATATACTCTCATGCCAGGCTAGCTGTTTCATCACATTCAATCAAATCCGATCGTGTCCCAGTGTGCGATGGATTACAGGCCCAGCAAAGCTATGATAGCACATTGCATTAGATGGTCTGACATGGCAGGCATGGTCTAGGAGGGAGTATCAGAGCTAGGCCAGGGAAGGGAACTTCATTCGAGTCTCAGCACAGTCTGACACACTGCTGCATCTATACCATACATTACGAAGGAAAAAAGCCAAAACTGCCATCGACTATAAAGCTGATTTTACCAAACCTCACGTGACCTGTGCAACTTTGATGCCCAGAGTCTGTTTCCAAACAAGCTTGAGGCAAAATTGAGAAAAACTTGGCAGAGCTTCTGCCAAATTATATATACGCTAGATATTTTTACTTTCATCTTAGCAGATTAATGGACTTGCCATCCCAAATTATCATATCATTAAATGCTTTTATATTACTTTATGCTCTCCAATCTGACAAATTAAAGTTATATCAAAGTTGGTTTATTTTCCATTATGTTGCCCCTTTTTATCAAGTGCCTCTAATGCTACGTTCCCATGAGCTCTAGGTCAACGAAAATGGGTGACACCCTCAATGTACAACACTGAACATTATATCACAAAATGACCATGAATCAAAGGATATGATCTGAGATATGTTTATGAATGAGTCATGAAGTCACATATCACTGAGCCTATTTTCATTCATTAAAGACACCCAACCACTGTCCCCCCCCCCTTTGTTTATTTGTCCCTTTTTCCTTGTCACGCAAATGGGGACTCCTGCCTGTTATTGAGAAAGCTCATTATTCAAAAAGGAAGTTGATTGTGACAGAAATCATTTGGAAATGATCATGACTGTTGCAATTATATTGCAACTGCCTTCAGAGAGTCAAAATTTGCAGTCATATAATCATTATCATTCTTCTTCTTCTTAACAGGAGAATGGAGAATGTCTCATCTCACTACCCACGGCGCACTGCGTTTCAGGCAAATGGGGCTGCATGGTCCTGCCGTGACCGCCGGGAACATGGTGTAAACACAGCTTTAGAATCAAGGGATGATATGAAGAGTTTGTTCGCAAAAACCGATAAGTCCATATTTGCCAAATGGAGATATTTACGATTAAAGGTCAAGAAAAATAAAGAGAATAATAAGAAAATTTGTGCTTCTTTTGACCATAACTTCAAAAATGTACCTTTATATGTACTGACCAATATATCATTTAAAATGTATTATTTTGTACTTTATGACAGAGACCGTACTTCAAAATCTTCAAAAAAGGACTTATCGGTTTTTGCGAACAAACTCTTCATATATACACCATGACATCTCGCACACTGAAAAAGCCAAGCAGGAAACGTTTTCGATGGCACTTCAGTTTCTCATCTAATGATGATTTAACGATATTTGCTCGACGTGATCGGGCCATAAATCATATCACTTATGCCCTGTTGTTGAGTGAAAACAAAAACGTATCTTCCAAAATTATGTATTCGTTACACAGTTCTAAGGTCAATGGTATTGAGCCATATACAATGTAGGTACAGCAGTATTTGCTGTATACTGGAAAGGAATGTCTTCACCTTACCTCAATATATTTGTACAGCCCTTCACAAACCAATCATGAAATCAACTGTAAAGCAAACACTTTATGCCAAATTTTGAAAAAAAAAAGAATCTCTCTTTTCCTTATTCATTATTCATTCTTCTCTATCTGCCCAAGTGAACTCCATCTCTTCAACTTTGTTCTTTGTCATCTTTCTTTACTTTCTTTCCACGTCCGTCATTTTGATCAAATATTGGCTAAATTCCAAATGAGAAATTAAATTGTGTGTCCTGAAATGCTTGTCCACAACTAGTGGGGTGATCTTGGAGAGAAAAAAAAGGTTGTGGTTTAACATAATGATATGGGATATTGTATGTCAAACTTGTGAATGAAAATATCAAAATAATGAATTACTGATGTCTGAGTTAACAAAATATCATGGGCTATCATCAGACACATAGTCTTATGCTTTTTAAATCAATAACATGAATAACCACGAATTTTGCAAAATCTTTACATTTGTATCAAATACTCTCTTCCTACGGAGAAATTGGGAGTAAAACTTCAGAATATTTTGAGGCACGGTTGTTGAAAACTAAACTTGAACTTTTCATTGACTTCATTCTATACTATCACACCAAGCCTCGCTTGTATTAAACATAGTGACTGCAAAGCTGGGGACGACAACACACGACATCTCTACACAGGGAATTTCTTGGCAGATGATCGGAACAGGCAGGAAGCGTGTCATAAAGGGCGCCATCGCTGACGTAGGAGGAAAGAGTGGAAGCGAGTTGTTTGGCGGATGATTAACGTAAACAATTGACTTCATTCTGAGCCGATATGATGCGTGGCCGCATGGACGTTTCCGGCAAAGATGCCCCGTCACCTCTAGTACCTACCTCCACCCACCCTCGCACGAACACACACATACACACATATCAGCTTCCATTCCAATGTACATTTTCTATTTGTACACATGAAAAACAGGGCATTATATATTGATGTATTTATAAGCCAAACTACTACTATTACCTGTTCACTTGCCCACAATGCGCTTTTTATACGTAACTCTACATCTAAATCAGCTGACATGCCAAAATATACTTTGATAATAAAGAGTAACTTTGCTAAATGTTACAGCACACGGTTTGCACAAATTTGTGAAATTAAGACAGCTTTATGATATTATTACATGTAGAATAAACAAGTGAATAGAAATATATAAATAAGTTGATGAATATAAGCACATAAATCAATAACAGAAGAAACACATAACAGAGACTCCAACTCTCCCGTTTTCGACGGGAGATCTCCCGCCGAAAGCCCATTTTTGCAAAATCTCCCGTTCTCCCGCTTGAGATTTGATTTCTCCCGCCCTGGCTCTGTGTCTCCCGATGGAAAGGATTTCTTACTTATATTGCTATCATGTTGAAAAAATAAGCCTTAGATAGCACCAGAGAACATCTAGAACCCTAGGAACTTCGCGCTTCGCACACATCAACTTGGAGTCTCCCGTTTGCTAGGGGTTTCGAGCGGGAGAATCTCCAGATCAGAAGGTGCTTGGGGTTGGAGTCTCTGACATAATGATAACAAAATAGGCAGACAGTATCATTCTGTGACTGAAAAGGACAGGTTTTTTTGTATTTCTAAAGGTAGGATAATGTTTTTCACATCACTGTACATGGCTGTGTATGTACAGATCTGGTGAAGCAAAAAAAAAAAAAAAAAAATTGTCCCAAACAAACAAGCATTCAAATTTCATTTCAAAATGTACACATCTGTATACCTTGGGGAGTTTTGTGAAGTTCCTGTAAGACAAAAAACTGCAATCGGTCATACTGTAATTTTGAATTTGCCCATAAGTGACTACAGCATTGTTTTACTCATCATTGGAAGAATGCAAAAGGTACCAATGATAACCTCATCACGGATACACATTTGTAACACTTTTTTCATGTCATTGTCATATTGTAAATGCAGGAGTTTTCACAGTACATTACTCTAAAATGCGGTATTTCCGCGGCATGAAATTTTTGCGAATTGGAGCCTCTAACATTCAATGCGTATAATGTGGACAAGAACTTTCATGTGCATTTTCATTTCGCGAATCTTGGCTCTCGCGAAATTCGCGAAATGAAAATGCACGCCAACATTCCTTGTTTTACAGTAATCTTAGTTGTCATAACTGTAGTAGTTGCAGCACCAAAATAAAGTATACATACAACAAACATATACACACAGTATTTCATTGACAAACCTTCAGTTTGTTCTGCCACTCACGGAATCTACCACCAACCACTGCGTACTATTGTAAACTTTACAGAAATAAGCATTAGAATGCAATGAGCATTTAGCATCAAACTGCAGAGTAACCAATAGGACCTATACTCTGTACTGAACTTACTACAACACAGGATGCACTTGAAAAGGCATCAGTCATTTTCATCTTCCTCTAGTCTTAATACTTGTGAAGGAAATTCCCCCGCCACTTACCTGTCAAATCTGAACAAACACACACACACACACACACACACACACACACACACACACACACACACACACACACACACAAACACTGCACTGTGAAAGAAGGGTTAGGTAAGGAAGGGGAGACAGAGAAAAAGAGAAAAGAATCAAGGAGGATGGAACATATAATTGCTTTTGTGAAGAGCTTCCTGTCAATTCACCACCTCTGATCGTCGCTTCCTTTTCGCGAAGCTGCCACGACAGAACACGAGAAATGACGCAATAATGGTGTGTTTAACCTACAGCCCTCTCCACTTGCATTCAAACTGTGGAGCCAAGCAATCAGTGCACTTACCCCTGTTGCGACCCTCTACCACCTGTTCCTAGCCAACTTCAATGGCACTTGGAATCGGTGGTCCTAAAAGAGGTGTATTAACGCTTCTCTGTTAGGTACTTCGGACAGTGTGTATAATGCTATGGGATTTTTCTGTGTCAATTACCACTCAAAGCAAGAATGGGTTAAAAGAATGACTCTTGATATTCTGTTCAAAAGGGCTTTTTACACTTGTGTTTCTTAACCCCGGACTTTCTCTGACCCAGGACTATCGTTAGTCCCGTACCAATTTTTTCAGCTTTTTACACTCGCCAATTAGTCCCGTACTATCTCTTGTCCGGGGCTTAGGAGAAAACTGACCTTTTTACACTCGTATTTCTTAGCCCCGGACTTTCCAAACCACATGAATATTCATAATTACGCTGTGTACTGTACACGTACACGCACGCACCGGCAGCACTTGATTACCTCGTTTCTGATTGGTCAGTGAGGGTCGCACTTCGTCTCCGTCGCTTAGCCCAGGATTATTTTTTCGTTCTGTTTACACTCACTTGCTTGGCACCGCAATTGCGGTGCTAACCCCTGCTATTTTGCAGGGCCAGATAGTACCGTACTATCGGTGGGGCTAGCCCACTTTGGCAAAAACGAGTGTAAACAGAAAGTGGGCTAAGGATAGTCCCGTACCAACGGTGGGGCTAAGGCCCTCCCCCCCCCCCCCCTTAGACCCACCGTTGGTCCGGGGCTCAGCAAAAATTTACAAGTGTAAAAAGCCCTTAAGTGTGTGCTTGAATCTAAAAGAAGACACATGTTTTCCTTGAAAAGCTTGTCACTTAATGTCAGCACATTACTAGCAAGGGCAAAGGATAATTTTTGAACTTTTGAATTCCCTCCACACACAAAAGTCCCCTTTGGTATGAAACGTTGAAGAAATGCATGGGTATGTTTCAAGATCACACAACTAATCCATCGCAGTATAGAACAAAAAGTATTCTTGAAACTATATTGTATAATTTTCTCTGAATGCTCAACCCAGCTATAAACTTCCAGGTAAACCTTGGGATTCACACTGTCCACTTTCTCATGGAAAATTTCTGCAAGTTTTGTTGATAATGGATTATTCATATTTTGATATGCAAACCATAGGGGTTATACATCCTGTGGTATACCAGAGTGATTATTGGTGAGAGATGTACACACAATGTTTTGGCAAGTGAGGGCTGATACTTTCCGAGATCAGTTCAGTTGTGGGAGTTCCCCCCCCCCCTTTCGCATTAAGAACACTAAAAATTTTGACATATGTTTTGTTAGTTATTAACTACTGTGACCATCTTTTTCATATACCTTCCATGAATTTTCATGATGAAAAATCACTGTAAAAGTACAAGGCTCTTTGGAAAGCAGTTTTGTACAATTGAATAGGCCAACTCTGCTGGAAAAGTTACCGACAAGTAAATAAATGAATAAACAGACAGGCCATATCACTTGTGATTAGTAAGAAAGATTTATACAATTCTGTATGATATATATATTTCTCTTTTTGTTTCACACATTTATACAAGTGTAGGTAGGATGTACTTGTCTTATGACCAATCACACTTTGCAGTTGGTAGACACTGTTATTAAAATCAAGGTGGTTAGTTGGCTGCATGATAGGAATTTTTTTTTACTCTTGAAATTAGAAATTGAATATTTCACCTGCCCTTTGTCAGAATTTCAGCACAAATCAATTTCAAGCTGACTTTATTTTCCTACCAAGGAGCTTTACTGAAGCCTAGCCAGCAATCAAATACAATCCTTGTTCTCCCAGGCACACAGAAATTTGCATAAAAATGTATTGACAAGTGTATCTCTATTTACCAAAAATTGTACATAAAACATATATCTATCCATCTATCCATCTATCTATCTATCTACCTATTTATTTATTTATTCATTTATTTATTTATTTATTTATTTATTTATTTATTTATTTATTTATTTATTTATTTATTTATTTATTTATTTATTTATTTATTTATTTATTTATTTATTTATTTATCTATCTATCTATCTATCTATCTATCTATCTATCTACAACTGTATCTATCTATTTATCTGTCTATCTTTAACCACTGACATTATCAGTCTTGTGGAGATAACCCAAATTCTGGCGATGCAACATCAACAAAAAAGTGGATTTCTAGGGCACAACGTACCACAGTCATATTTTAGGAATTTTAGAGAATGTTGGCTATGTATGATTGGTTGCAAAATTGGTACACATATGCATATTGGCAAAAAAAGAGAAGAAAAAGCAGACAGGATTTTCCTATAGCAGTGCTGTAGTGTATATCAATAGTAGCTGTGCTACAGAAATGTACCTTGTCATCATAATTATTATCATTAATATCAATTTGTATATTTTCACGTCACGTGTCACTGCGAACGTCGATTATATCATTCAATAACGTCATTCATAGATAGCACTAAGTACATTACGCACAGTTGACTTTGTGATAGACCGATGGAATCTGGAACTGTGAAGGTAATGAGACAGCCGAGGAACGAACATTGCCCCTATTAGGTTGCTACAGATGATAACATTTATCACATTATAAAACGATGATATGGATCGTAATTGAATGATTGGCTGAGAGTTGTCACTGGTCCAGTCTTTTATTTTGCTCGCAGGCCAACCTTCACTTTTCATCGGGCATTAGTACACTAATGACCGGTACTAACGACCACTCCTCTGACCCCAGCAATATTGACTGTGTACATGGCAGATGCATTGCAATTGTTCGTGTGTTTGATTCAGTTAAAGTTTTTTATAGCAGGAGTGAACGCTTTCCAGCTTGGTAGAAATAAAGCAAGTGAGCATTTTAAATCAATTTGGTTTTGTCTTTTGAGTCTGAACATGTGTTTGTCCATGTCAGTCTTTAGCATCTGTTTCCCTCTTTTGTTTTCCTTTCCTGTGTTTAAATCCTGCCATGAAGGGGAAAATTTACCTAGATTCGCTGTGGTTTTTAGCATTTGCCCACTAATGATACATGACAGGCGGGGAGAACGAGAGAAAAATAACAAAAACTGGGGTATCTATGAGTGGCAAGCAGCGATATATGCAGTTTCACCTATGCCAAGGACATTTTGGTTTCCATCAGCCTCAACACAATTGTTTTTGCACGTCTATCTGTGCGTTCGTCCGCAAAACACCATGCCAAAATTCATTGCCGGTTATTAAATGAAATATTTCGGGGAAAGGTTGGAAAAAATGGGTTCGACTGAGTACATTCTTCCGATGATTCAGATGAAACCCTTTGGAAATCAGGATTCTATACATCGGGTGCATATTCATCATTGTGAACGGCTTAACTGGTCAGTTTGTGAATCACTCCAACAGCTGCTCTGACCGAAGCGGAAAATTTTCCATTCATTCCTCGCCAAGGAGCATTTGAAACTAGACGGAGGAGAACAATGTGCTTCGTATATCAAATTCTAAAGCTATCTAAAAAAAAAAAATTTTCTTTTACTATCATGTCACAGTATCTATGGCAAAAGTCAATTACAAGCAACAATATCATAACTGACATCATCAAAGTGTGCATAGCTTGAAAGATTGACAATGCTTTATGTTATACTTTTAAATCATGGACATAATATAATGGCAGGAAAGTGAATTCTACTGACCAATAATTGTGTGAACTCTAAACACAAATGCCCACGACTATAGGTTTTAAATGACAAATATATAAACTGTCAAGTCCAAGTTTAATACTGTAGAAATGGTCACTGGCTTGTCTTTGTTATTCACGATATCATATTTGTGGTTACTGCCAATGAACTTGTAGCGGTGATTTCTGAGTATGGTTTTCAGCTGAGAGACTGAGAACAGTTCAAGAAGAAAATTGCTGCAAAGCACAACAGATTTGATACTTACATTGATATTGCTTACGTAACATGATGGCGAGTTGAGACAGTTGTTGGGCATGAACACGAGCACGTAAGAATTCCTCCTTGAAATATCCTCTTAAGGCAAGCTCACTTCTGGTCCAAAATTTCGTCAAGAATATCCTTTAGTATTAGGTACACCAATGTCATAGACAGATTTTTTGCAGTCACACAGACTATCGCAACTGTAACCATGTATGGGAAGGGTGGGGTTGGGGTGAGGGTCAGATAACCCGAACAGTCACGGTCTCATGTAGTATCTTGGCAGTGATCACGTACACAAGAAGATGGGGAGAGGCTTCGACTTGATTGTTCCGGGGCGACGAGACAATTTGCGGAAGTAATGAGGCAATATGGAAGATTAGAGTCGCAGAAGGGCCCGTGGAGCGTTACACACATTGGCGGCAGGCTAATATCGAAGGCCGTGCGTCCACGGCGGCGATTTGCCAGATGATCGTGCACAAAACGGCGCGACGAGGGGGGTCGACGCAGACGAGCAAACTGGACACGTGTTGAGCCTCCACAGGAACTCGCCACTAAACTGTTCAGCATGTACCCAGCACTTCAGCATGGAAGCGAACAATTACACATTGTCCCGGATTAGACATTTCCCTCCTATTGATAACTGTCATGTACACACACACACACACACACACACACACACACACACACACACAGTGTCAATCTCTCCCTCTCTCTCCCTCTCCCCTATCTCTTGTCTTTCCAAGCCCCTCATTTGTTTAGTCTTTGGGGTTAGGCCGGTGACGCAATGGAACACGCGGAGGCAAAGCTACCCTGCCACTCTAGGGGCTGGCATGGGGACCTTCCTCACCGCAGGAATACCTCCTAGGTGAACAACAGGATGCGCACTTCCTATTCCTCCCAACGTTTTCTCTTGTTTTTGGTTATTTTGATGTTTACCGTCAACTTTTTTCTTCTAAAGGTGGAAGGGGTCAGGGAAAAAGATGTGGGGAATGAAACCAAGGTTAGAGGGCAGAAACTTTAAAAATTCATAAATTTTGAACAGATTGTCTGATTATCCTTGAACTTTTACTGATGTCTCCTACTGATATTGCTGCATTCACTCAATCCAAGTGTATATGAAGGTGAACTTCACCTTCAATCAGCTATCCACTGATGGAGTTGGTAAAGCTTTTGTAGAATGGTACACACATTCTGGTCACCAAATACACACACACACAAACACACACAGACACACACACACATACACACACACACTTACTTTAAAGGCATTATTTATCATTTGCAATTGAAACAAAAATCCAGCATTAGTGCTTCAAAATAGTTCTAAAATGTGAGTTAGGGATAGAAACAACCACTGTAAATATTTGAATCCGTATAATCTATGTAAGTGTCATTAAATACACAAAATGTGAACAATAGTTATAATAAAAATGTTTCACGACTAAACCGTGTACAGTTACGGTTTATTGAGAAAAACACTGATATCTCCTTATATGTTAGGCTTTATTGCAAGAATTTTATATGGTAGGATGTTTTGTGATACAACAGACCTATAATATGATATATGCATCAAATGTGATAGCTTGAACATTTTTGAAATCACTGCTCCCAAAGGTAAACTGGACCTTTAACATGATACCCAGAGCACAGCAGTCCAGACACTGATTAATAACAAAGTTACAATATCAATGTCTAAGCTCATGAAATGCTGCAAGTTTGATATAAGGAGAGATGAGCAGCACATATATCACTCACAAAATATATATTTTCTCATAAACGCTGCAGACTTACGTAGCATTTTCTTCCCCAATCTTGAATATCTTCATACACTGCAAGATTCGCCTCCGAGAAAGCTAGACGGAGAATCCCATCAAAATAACTTTCAGGTTTGTTTGTTTGTTTGTTTTTTCACTTTCCCTCTGCTGTTGTTGTGGTTGTAGGTTTCTACTAATAGCACACATATTGTGAAACTTTGGTACAAATTCTATTTACACAGACAGATGTTCAAAGCCACAAATGGCATGTTATCCAATGGTCTCATGTATTTATGAATAGCCCGAACTGTCAAAATTTCAGCTATGATAAGTTCCAATGCCTTCAGCTCGACATCAACACTAAATGCATTTAATTCTTGCCGGGCAAGAGGATAACACGTTATATATTTACTGTGGCTCATGAATATACCTCCTCAACCACTAAAGATAGATTATTCCAAGGCAAGCAAAGAACGCTTACAAAATGTCAACACTGAAATTTTTCCTTCAAGTAGCTCCGACTGGAGTTGGCTTGTGGTCCCGGGCATCCCAAGATGGGGATTGGAGTCATTCGGGCGGTTTCGGACTTTGACCGTTTGACGGCACAGACCAACCCACGGTCCCTCCCGACGTCCCAGCGTCATGATTCGTCATTCACTGTGAGAAACTGACCTACTGACACACTCTAGAGATAGATACGGATTGCGTGCTAATGGGTACAAGCAACCAACCACGTAGGCCCTACTTGATATACATTGTACCAACATGGTGTTAGATAATGAGGCACATTGAATGATACACTTTTAATAGTGCTTAATAAAAAGCTGTTTTAAAGGTACATCATTGTGGCAACCCTTCTTCCTCTAACAATTGGGGGGGGGGGAGGGCATAAATTTGCACTCATGAACATATGCATTACATAATTCACCATACATTTTTTTCCTTTCAGTTATTTTGCAAATTGACGATAGTCACAAAATTAACAAGCCAAAATATGACCTCCAGTAAATCAAATGTAAATCATTTTCAATTATTATATCGGAAATTGCTAATTTTGCTTTTTTGATAGAAGGGATTATACAGATTTCTTCATTTCATTGTTGTGGCTCTGGTTGGAAATTCAATGAATCACAAATTGTCTAACATGCCCAAATTCAACAAGTTCATGAAATTTCATTCAATGCGAAATATGAAGTGCATAACAGTACTTACAGTTGGTAAAGTCATGTGACTTTAACATTTCAGGACCCCTATATGGTCACAAAAACGAATAAAATATTTAGTCTCTGGCTTTAGGATTTATCAGGGTCCAATATCATCTCTAAAATGCTCTGCAACTGCTTATATCTATATACCTTCAAATGTATGTAAACAAAAAGCAACAACAACACACAATTCTTGCCACTTTTCCACCTTTTCTAGCAGTCACAACATGAAAAAACAAGAACAAAGCTACATCCTCATGGGACAACATCATGTGCTTTTGCTGTTGTTGTTTTGAAGTCATCCTAAAAAATACTCTGTGCATGTATCACAGGAATGGAATATTTAAAGGCAGACAAGCAGAAAATGGGAAGAGGGGATACTGATTTAATAATTAGATGTGAAAGGAAGTGGGAAGGGGGTGGGATCAAAGGTACATTGTACATACAGTATACAGGAAGGAAGTAGTCACATGATGGTACGAGTTGGGTGTCCACTGTGGCACGCGGCCACTTTTGTGAAGGCGATCATTCCCAAGATTCTGTGACTTATATACTGTGTCCGAATTAAACTTCCTGTCTCATATTGTTTTCAAAAGAAGAGCGGGGAGAATAATCCTAATGGTGAGGAATAGGCATTGAACCATCGAACGGGAACCATTTTCGTTTGAAACTTGAATCTTCCAGGTTGGGTAAAGACTGGCCACACAATAAAATCTGACCAGTGACCAGAAGAATACTTGCAGGTACATGTAGGCCAACATCAACTCACAAGTGAAGACCCATGGCAGAACTATTTATAATAGAATAAATATCTGTCTCCTTGTTGTTGTTGTTGCTGTTGTTGCTGTTGCTGTTGTTGTCGTTGTTGCTGCTGCTGCTGCTGCTACTAGTATATGACACGGCTATTCACAATTCATTTAATAGAAATTTGTGTCAATTTATTCAAACATAATATATGTAGATATTGACAGGATATCATAAGTTATATACTTATATACATCATCATACTACATAAAGTTTTCATTTATCTGTAGGTGTATCTACTACAAATACGAGCTGTGAATATTTTACAACCTTTAATGGCTGATATGACAGTTAAATGTCAGTTCCTTGAAAAGGTTAATGGCATAACAAACAATATCACACTCACATCCTATTCAGCATGGGACACAGCCACATACCATCATCAAAAGGGAATTACGAATATTAAAGGACAAGTTCACCTTCATAAACATAAGGATTGAGAGAATGTAGCAATATTAGTAGAACACATCATTGAAAGTTTGAGGAAAATCAGACAATCCGTTCAAAAGTTATGAATTTTTGAAGTTTTTGTGCAGTACCCGCTGGATGAGAAGACTACTGCAGTGTATGAATAACTTAGATGTCACATGCGTACAACAATATAAGGAAAATATAAAGAGAATTTCACAAAATTCCATCTTTTGAAAAAAGTACACATTCCCCTGACTCGTTACCGACAAATGTTATGGATAATATTATTCCCCCTGCCTTTAGAAAGAGGCAAGTCAAGTGCTCTATTATTATGCGAAAAAAAGTGAAAATATGTTGAATTTTCTTTTACATTTTCTTTATACTGTTGTACGCATATGACTCACAAGCTGTAGTAGTCTCCTCATCCAGCGGTTCCAACACAAAAATTTAAAAAATTCATAACTTTTGCATCGATTGTCCAATTTTCCTCAAACTTTCACTGATGTGTTCTTCTAATATTGTTGCATTTTCTCAATCCTTATGTTTATGAAGGTGAACTTGTCCTTCAAAGGAGAATTCCAAACCAGTTAAAAGTTAGAACGAAAAGAAAGGATAAATTTTACAAGCACAACAGTGAAAACTGTATCAAAATTGGAAATGGGGAAAGCTACAAAATTGTGAAATTTTGTTAAATTTCATGCACAAAAAAGATATAAATCTTGAATAGCCTACATGAATTTGCAAATACTGAACTGATGTCATAGCCTCACAATTTGCCACATACTTTGTACCCAAAAAAAAGCTCTTAAAATTTCCAGTTTTTTTTTTTTTAAACACAATTATTACCCAGTCTAAAATCCTATTCTGACTGATTGAAGATATACAGCAAAGAAATAACATTATGTTTTACACTTTTATAGCAGAAAAGTTAATTTACATTATCTTCTGTTTGGTCTTTTTTTTTTGTATGCAGTCAATTGAAAATTGTGAGGTGATAACATCATCACTGAAAATTGTGAGGTGTCGACATTATCAGCTCATTCATTTGCATATTCATATCAACTATTCAAGAACTTCTGGCAAAATTTGGTGAATCTTTTTAATTTTATAAAGTCCTTACTTTTAAACTGGTCTGGAATTCTCCAACTTTAAGAAGAAAATCATTTCTTTGTTGCTGTTTTTTTCCTTCAAAGAGGCACAAATTATACATAATGTGAGGACCATTAAAAAAACAACAAATGATTTGGCTGAATGAGTGCTGTAAAAATTTGATCAATGATAATATGAGGACCACTAGGAAAGTAGCAAATGATCTGACTGAATACGTGCTGTAAAAATCCTATGACATTAATTATTTGACTATAATGTATTGGTTGGTATTGCGATGTCTGAATACCGTCTGATTTATAATTAGACCTATATCCTTGCCCCCCCCTTTTTTTTCTTTTGTTCTCTGACACCATAATATCAAGAGACTGTTTCTCCTTTTCATTTTAATAGAGTTTGTTTGCAGGTGGAATCTGGGAATTCACCAATCTTTTGGTTTAGTAATTTCTCTTGCTTTTGAAAGCCACCATAGCACCCACTGAACTTTGATAGCAATGTTAGCTAGAAGCTGGGACTTCACAGCAATGAATGATTAACTCTTCTGTTCTGCTGAGTAGCAAACAAACGATGCAAACTGGAACGCCCCACCTGGCCTGCAGTAGGCCGGTAGAGAGAGCCGGTTTAGAATCCAGTTGAAGCTGGCTGAACATTTGCCCTCCCCCGGTTTGAGTTCATGGAAAACCATTGACATTAGATCTTGGTCATGGTGAACATAAGAAAGGGGGGGGGGGGGAGGCTGTATGTTTGCCTGTCTCGAGCCATGGGTGGGTGACGTAATACACGGTAGTGTTTCACAGGGCAAATTTCTATCAACTGTTCTCAGTTTCCATGTTGACGGATTGCATAATTTTCTAAGGTTTAAGGACATAATTTTCTTTCTCACTCTCTTCTGTGTATTTTTTTTCACAACAATTTTAGCTGCCAGAGTCAATTTCTTGTTGACAAAATATATAAAGTGCAGTTTTATTTACTTTACTCACAAAGCATACTTTGCATTCCTACGTACCAAAGAACAACATATGCCTCCCTTGCAAGTGAGCATCTCCTCAAGCCGCAATTGTTCATTAAAAAGTGGTATAAACATATTTTTCTGTAGTGTGTGATTTGTATCACAGCCATGATATTTATACAATTGTAGCAAACATTTCTTTTGATTTTTAAAACACATTTTGGTATTCAGTATCATCACGTAGGGCCTAAAGAGTGCATGGGAGGAATCAAGATATATATTTTCCCACACATGAGCTGATGACACGAGCTAACATTGCTTGAAGACTTCCACAGAAGTGGATTTCATTGATGTCGTAGCCTAATCATCTTACAAAAAAAAATTGAAAAACATCACTGACAATGGCTGCCGTCATTATAGGCATTATCAAAAGCTGCAGATAGGTTTTCATTTCACATTAATGTGCTAGTCATCTAGGATCATTTGGATATATTATGTGGCAGATGAGGAAGAAGAGACACTGTGCTTGGAATGGATGTTTACTCTCGAGAAAAGAAACACATGTGCCCTTTAAAGGGACTGTACAATACTGGTTGAGGTGAGGATTCAGGTTTATAACATTTTTGGGTGAGATAATGAGAAACCTCTCATGACATATGTAAAAGCATGTAAATTTCAAGAAGGATTCAACGTTTATTTGATGAAAATTGGTCTTGAAATGGCTGAGATATCCAGAAAAAAAGTGATTATAATAAAATTGACAGGCCACAACTTTTGTTAGGATCTCTTTGTTTTATGTTGTTTTTAGATATCTCAGTCATTTCAAAACCGATTTTAATCAAATAAACTTTTGATTCCCCTTAGAGTCGTATGCTCTTTAACATTTCATGGAGTGGTTTCCAAATATCTCACAAAACTTTACAAGCTGAAAACCTCACCTCAACCAGTACTGTACAGTCCCTTTAAAGCCTATCAACATCCTGGATGTCGATTGAGCCATCTGGTAAATAATGACATCATCTGTCTTGGCTAATGGGATGGGAGCATCCATGAATCATGCAACCTTCCAACTGATAAGGCACATTCTCCTCGCTACCTGCTGCCTTTTGGTCTGTTTCTGACTTGCGAGTCGTTTTTAAGAGCATTCAAAGCAGTTTAACTTCAATCCCTGGTCGAAATTTCATCGAAATCACACAACAAACGAGACGTCATTGAGGTTAATATTACTAAAAAGTAACAGTGTACCTCCATTGAATGGTCAGACTGACCATTTTGCACTATACTGTCATGTTTTCTTACTATGTCACTCTATAGGGCTTTTTACACTTGTAAATTTTTGCTTAGCCCCGGACTAACAGTGGGGCTAAGGGGGGGTCTTAGCCCCACCGTTGGTACGGGACTATCCTTAGCCCACTTTCTGTTTACACTCGTTTTTGCCACAGTGGGCTAGCCCCACCGATAGTACGGTACTATCTGGCCCTGCAAAATAGCAGGGGTTGGCACCGCAATTGCGGTGCCAAGCAAGTGAGTGTAAACAGAACGAAAAAATAATCCTGGGCTAAGCGACGGAGACGAAGTCCGACCCTCACTGACCAATCAGAAACGAGGTAATCAAGTGCTGCCGGTGCGTGCGTGTACATGTACAGTACACAGCGTAATTATGAATATTCATGTGGTTTGGAAAGTCCGGGGCTAAGAAATACGAGTGTAAAAAGGTCAGTTTTCTCCTTAGCCCCGGACAAGAGATAGTACGGGACTAATTGGCGAGTGTAAAAAGCTGAAAAAATTGGTACGGGACTAACGATAGTCCTGGGTCAGAGAAAGTCCGGGGTTAAGAAACACAAGTGTAAAAAGCCCTTATGTCACAGAAGGAAGCAATAAATTTCACACCATCAGGGATGATAAAGAACAGGCCTCCCCACCCCCCATCAAAAAAAAAAAAACCTACATTTTCTCACACTCTATATTATCTTGAACATTTAAACTGCATACAATTACACACACACACATATATGCATACTGTGAAGGGATACCACAGGTATTAACATTTAAGCCCCCTTTTTTACATTTTTATAAATATCTTAATAAAACATGCTGGAACACTGGGGGATTAAGATCAGAGTGAAGATTATTGTATTAAATTCATAGAATGATAAACTACTGTAGTATGCTGTTTAAGTTTTATCAACATCAGAAAACAAATTACTAACTAGTACGAGACTATGAAATTGTGTATTAAATCCTCGAAAGGTTTATGCCTTTATTAAAGTCTTAAATTGAACATATGATCTAGCCATCTATGGATCTATCTTATCTTACTTCATTTCGTTGTCATGCTGCATCAAATATTTTGTGACTCTCTATTTTCTCTATTTTGTGACTCTCTGTGACCCTCTACAGGGACATTGTCTGACATCACAAATTATTGATAATAATTCATTAAAGAAAATAATAATAGTGATAATAGTAGTAGTAGTAATAATAATAATAATGATAATTATAATAATAATAATAATGATAATGGTAATAATAATAATATTAACAATAATGATAATAATGATGATAATAATAATAATAATAATAATAATAATAATAATAATAATAATAATAACACTAATAACAATAATAATAACAACAGTGATACATACTCTATTTCTATTGCAGATGAGATTGGCTAATGTTGTTGAGCATCTGAAACCATATAGTCATAGAAATGAGAAAGGTAGAAATTCTTGCTTTAAAGGGCAACTGCATCATGTCATCATCATCGTCACCATTCAGAAAGCAGCGGGAGGAAGTTTCACGAACATTATTAACCATTCATCACCCAAACAGGAAGCTGTTTTTTTTTTTTTTTTTGTGCTGAAGGGTCTCCTTCGTTTCTTTGTAGACAAGGGAATCACCGTGATCACGGCATGGGCGATCACATGACAGAATCGGAAGGAAAGATGGGAAGGGTGGGGGCAGCGCACGACCGTCAAAACACTGACTCATTGAACAAGAATTTATGGTCTTAAAGTGAGAGCGATAATTCAGGGGGAAAAAAATGAATTTATAAATATGAGGAGCATCCCGAATTGAATGGAAATCAACTTTGAAAAAAAAAAAAAACATTTTGTGTAGAGCAACAGTGAGATGGGGGCAAACATTCACGCAATATATGATACTGAATTTAAAGAGGAAATTCACCCCCCCAAAAATTAAATAAACTTCAAAAGAAAAAGAAAAATATTCCCTACAATATTTATATTTGGGGTGAATTTCATATTTAAGAGAAAACTCTATGGGTTCTACACAAACACACACATACGTATACATATATAGCCTATGATAGGCTTATACACTCAGACACACATACAAACAATGAGTATTCCGTGCAGATTCCTAAAAACTCTTTGCTAGCACCAGCAGTGGCTATCAAATTGGCTGAAAAAATAAATTAACCTTGCTGGAGCCAGTGCAATTAGTTTTATTAAACAAGGAATTTCCCCTCTCTCATTCACTGCCCCCCCCCCCCCTTTAACTTCTTCCTTCCAGTCCCATAAGCCAGCAGACACCAAGGAGGTACTAGGCGAGCTCGCCTAGTACCTCCTTGCAGACACTACGGCCCATTCACACTGCCAGCAAAACATTGCGGCATCAAAAGATTGCAACACTCGGATGACAATCTATCAGGCAACTGTGTACCAACATGCCACCCAAAACATGGCCAGAAATATTGCAGAGCGGGGAGCATGGTTTCGATAACTTCGCATGAAGCGTGTGTGACATTTTACAATAGGGATGGTGCAGAAAATCTATGATACTGGCCGTGTGACTTCAGATTTTATTCACCCTGCAGGCAAATGGGAAACATGCTGAGAGCCAGCATGGTTATTGTTTTCAATCGCATGCAGCAGGACCCAGCCAATCACAATTCCATGTTAAAGATAATAAAAAGTTTTGGTACCTCAAAAGCTTCCCTGAATTTCCGTTTGTGTTTCAGGTTAAAGTACGTTGTCTGTGAGAATTACTCGCCCCAAAGTGCTCTCATGTCTTAGTAATCATGCAATAATGGTTTCGTACAAGAGCCGACGCTGTCCAGCGTCGATAAATATTGTACGAAACCACTGACTGCGACCAGCAGCGTGCAGCCCATTTGTACGCATAGCTAACTGCGACCAGCAGCCCCATACGCATAGCGTAATGGGGCTTCGCATTGTAGCATTCAGGATCATGACAGAACTACTATCGCGGGTAAATGTCAACTTAAAATCCAAAAATTTCTTCGATTTGAAGACTTTCCAATTAAGTTGAAGTACTGAAAACACGCTTCGAACAACGTTTGGTTCTGCCAATAGTCCCTTTCTGTTCGAATTGATGACTGAATGTGACTCGGTCGAGAGGACCTTGGGAGAGCTACATACACTGGATACCATGGCAGGCGCATGCGCACACAAACATCTTATCCGTTCATGGATTTGAAATTTGTGTGTATGTGATGTGTTCGCATGCACTGGCTGTAGTATTCAGTGTACTGTATGTAGCTCTCCTAAGGTCCTGTCGACCGAGTCACATTCAGTCATCAATTCGAACAGAAAGGGACTATAGGCAGAACCAAACGTTGCCCGAAGCCTGTTTTCAATACTTCAAGTTAATTGGTAAGTCTTCAAATTGAAGAATTTATAGGATTTTAAGTTGACATTTACCCTGCGATACTAAATCTGTCATGATCCTGAATGCTACAATGCGAAGCCCGATTACGCTATGCGTATGGGACTGCTGGTCGCTATGCGTATGGGGCTGCTGATCGCAGTTAATTGCATGATTACTATTAAAGACATGAGAGCACTTTGGGGCGAGTAAGTCTCACAGTGTTAGTTATATGAAAGGTACTTTAACCTGAAACATAAACTAAGACAAGGAAATTCAAGGACACTTTTGAGGTACCACAACTTTTTATTATCTTTAAAATTTGTCACAATTCTAACCAAGCCATTTTGTTACTTTTTTATTTTCTTATTTTATCTTACTTTTAGGTATTTTTATCTTTTATTTTTGGCAGTGTGAATGGAACTAGCTCAAACATCACAATTTTTTAAAGTTCAAATAGTTTGGAGTGAAAATGGACCCAGTAGTTGCGGGTCAGGGGAGTTACATAATCCTCCAGAAATTCAAAGTTTATTTGATGAAAATTGGTTTTTGAAATAGCAGAGATATCCAAAAACAAAGAGGTAGGCCTACTAATAAAAGGTTGGACCCACCTTTTATGAGGACCACTTTGTTTTACTTTGTTTTTGGATATCTCAGCCAGATGTTTCAAAACCGATTTTCATCAAATATGCTTTGAATTCCTCTTAAAATTGTATGCTCTTTAACATTTCATTAAGCGGTTTCTGAGTACATAGTATCTTGCAAAAAGTTAAGATTTAAATCCTCTGTCTACACTAAAACTATACTATCCCTAATTGTAATGATGAAGATCCCGCATGACAAAAGCATTCTGTTCAAATGTGACGATATTCCATGTTCAACAGTCACATTCAGAGTCAATCGGCAGTGCCAGCTACAATTTCCCTTGCTCCTTGGCTGTTGCCGTCTTCAAAGTCGGATAAATGAGGCACTGATGGATTTCACAAGAAGTTCACAAAAACTTAATTACAACTTTTTGTGTCCAGCCTGTCGTCATTGCACACGGACATTTATTGATGACATTACAGCCCTTGGTCCCACCGCAGGCTGGGGAGGGGGGGGGGGGGGGAAGGGGGTGATTCCAATCCCCTATTACCCTAATATGGGCCAAACTTTTCCCCCTCTGACTGACTGATTGGGGGAGACAGACCAAGGGTTCACTATGGAAAATATTTGTTGAAAAGAGGATATAGATGGTTTCTCCACATTAGGCAAACTGCCGTCAATTTTTGCTGGTGCATATGATACAGCTCTATTTTGGATAATCTCATATATTGTACTCTATATGGACGTGAAAAAACACACTTAAGACATTTATCGTGTCGCCATTCATCAGAAGGATTACCGGGTATGCAAGCCGTATGTCATTGCATTCAGATATGAATAAATGCTGCAATGGAAATAGTTCTCAAATCATTGTTATGATATACAACGTACATTCATATGAAGCATCAATAAAAGAACATTCTGACACACAATAGAACGTTCTATATCCACGCGTTGTCTTAATCCATAATAGAGTTCTCCAGTCTGTAAGGGGTGTAACATTCATTCCATACAAGCATAAACACACACAAACACACATACACATTTGTAACACACATACACATTTGTGACACACATACACATTTGTGACACACATACACATTTGTGACACACATTAACATACAGATTAAGGCAAATGCTCTCACAGCACTTCACATCAAATCCTTCATTATCTGTAAGGAAAATGTCATACAGTGTATAAAAGTATGAATATATCTATGGATGAAAGACTACAACTCAATCGTGATGCGCCATCACGAAAGCCATATTGGGGAAATCATTTCTTGGTTTTTGACAAATATGAAGTCCCAGATGCTAAGCTTTAATTTGTACTACTTCATAACAAGGGAATTTTTTTAAACTAATTAAAATGAGAAAACTGTTAACGTTATATTGCCAAAGTCATCTTTAGATGCACTCTTTTTTGTTTTGTGATCTCTGACTTTATATGGGTGACGTGCAGAGGCACAAGTGATCAAGTTGCATTTTTCTAAGAAATTCAGCAAGATACAAACAAAACACTACAGCAGCTTCTTGAATTACAGAAAACACATGGGGCTGAACAGTTTGAAATGTCACCAAATATTTGGCCGGTGGACAAAAAAACAACAACTACTCAGCTACATTGTACAATAGGGTATTTCTTTCCTCCTATACTTGGTAAAGCTGCGACTGTTGACATCGGTAAAATTCAATAAACTCTTGTGAATCACGGAGGAAGAAATGGCAACAATAGCAACATCACACCAGAGACACCCCCAGATGCTGTTCCCATCTGAGAAGTCAAAGGATAATTGGTAAGGCGTCTCAGCATCAACACGCCCTTAAATATACACCATAGCCACACTCCAATGTGAATGATTTTTGCAGGGATAGTGATTTTCGCACCTGATCAAAACTGATTCGCTAAGCCAGTTGGATCGTTCAAATGAAAATCGGCACTTTAGAAGTCTGTCTCCTGACTGCTTGTATCATTTCTTCAAGTTTATGCCATGATGTTGGCATTTGCCTGTTCAAATCCCACCTCCCTCCTCCTCGCACCCCCACCCCTCCCCCCCCCTCCCCCAAGAAAATAAACCACAACGATCTCTCTCCGTGCATTATAAATGGTATTGACATATTTGACAGTATGTGTTGGTTGCGAGCTACCAGGCTTACAAGTACAAACGGAAGTTCATTATGAAATTAAGCCAGGCATGGATTAGGGCTAATTAGGACTGACAGTATGTATTCTGGACATGCACTCATAAAGACACACACACATACACACACACACACACACACACACACAAACACACACATATGTGCACGCAAGCATGCACACAGAATAAAAACAGAAGACATAAAAAACCCACGTTGCACCAAAAATCTGAAAATCAATACAAAACTGACACTGATTTTTTTTTTTTTTAATGAAGCTCTCTTTAAAGACATCCTCATTATTTTTAACCCGTTGAGGACGAGTCCCGAGTATACTCGGGCAGGTGTCTATGGGAAATGCGTGTTGTAGTGAAATCAAACCGTCCTCAATGGGTTAAGAAAGCAGAGCATTATACTTTTTGTCAATTAATTGTGTGCATAAAGATCAACAATAAGCATTGTTTACACTGCCAGGGAGTAAAATTAACACAATGCTCTGCACTCATTCTCGGTGGCTACAAAAACTCCATACCATGTGCTAGAAAGGAATCTACAGTGGCAAGATTTTGCACTTAATGAATATCTTGTATCTAAATATACAGTATGCTCCGTCCACTGATGATTCTCCAAAAAAAAAAAATCCTTGATACCCACCACTATAAAAATGTATCATTATTAGAAAAATCAGCCAAGCAAAGACCTACACGTACTTCCAAGTATGAAAGCGATAGTTAGCATTGCAAAACGGCGTATGTCTCCCGGCTCTGAGAAATGATGCAAGGATATGATAGAAAGTAATGTACAATGCACTTACAAGTCAAAGTCATTTTTCACTGTGACAATCTTGCATTTTATATAATACCCTATTTTACGCTAGTCCCTCAGGGATCACCCAGCGAGATTCAACGGGGAATCAAACGGGGAATCAAACGGGGAACACCCACGAAAAAATTTCTTTCACACTAGAATGCCCTCCTGGTTGAATTTCTCGCATCCGCTCTCCTGCACTGCAAGTACAACTGTTATGGCTCATGCGCATAACGGCCTGCATGACATTGTTGGTATGCTTACCTTCACTTGTCGACAGAGAGTGATACCTACAATGCCTTTCATGTACTACAGCACCACCCAGAAGGTTCGTGGGAGACACTCAGGTCTAATACCAGGGATGGCTCAACGGTAAGATTTCTGAAAAGTCACCCCGCATTTTACCCGGAAGCTTTTCATACCCGCAATGCCTTTCATGCTATGTCCACATCACCCTTAAGTTGCCACGAGATCTTCGATGAAATTTGTTATTAGCAAGGGCTATAATGGTTACTTTTTGTTTTGTTTTGTTTTTTAAATCATATTTTTTGTTCGGCCAGCATGGAGGGACCTGTAGAGGCACACTTTTGAAATGACTTACGCTTGGTGAAGTGCGGCTCGGCATCCACGACCCAAATTATCTGGCCCTTGTGGGTTCCGCTGACACCGCGGTTCTTGCAGCTGAGGTAGTTGGACGGGTTCGTCTCGCCTGAAAGAAACCAGCAAAGGTGAGATAGTGACAATATTTATGAATAAAGTGGAACAAAAGACACACTTGAGGTTCATGGCCTTTACCATTATCACTACTTTTGTCGTCATTACTATAATGATTATCATTTATAACCATTATCATCATTCCATATCTTTCTCTCTTTAATCCTCAAAATTGTGAGGGGGGGGGGGGTTAAACAGAACACATGGTTCTCTATCAGAATCTGTTTACACAGAAAAGACCTTCAAGTTGACCTTACTGAATAGAAAAAGATTGAATACACAGAACATCACAAGCTTCATGAAAATCAGCCATACGTTTGAAAATTCAAGTTTTACAAGATTTACAATAGGCGTTTTCACATCAGCCCGATAAAAATCCAAGCTCGAGATATTTTTTATTTTCCCAAGTCAGAAAATAGCGCGCTATTTCGAAACATCGGGCTGATGTGAAAACGCCTAATGAGGCAAACACCAGCAGGACCCAGCTATGCAAACAGACAAAGTGGTGATATCACCCCCTTAAAAAGCCAAAACGTACATATATGTAGTTCTCATATGCCTGCAGAACTGTCAACTTCTGCTCCAAAATGTACACATATATGCATATAAAGAAATTAGTGAAATAACATGGTAACAACACTATTTCAGTTATACGTAACAACAAAAAATTTGCAATATTAGCCAAAAAGGTTCGCTGGAAGTCCACAATATCAGAGCTTCCCTGATGGTGGTTGCTGCGTAATTTTTCATAATCGTAATACCAATAATTGACAAATCAGGCCACAGCGATCTTTTACGCTTGTATAGTAAATTGCATGCAGCTTTTTGAAAAATACGACTGCAAGGGCAAGATCAATCATACAGTCCCACATTGGTACACAGGGAGGGCTTTTCTGTGTTGTGATAAATTAAAAAGAGAATTATTCCTCACTTTTGATCTCAAAATCCTCCAAGACAACTCATCATCCTGGCAAATCGCATCAGCCAGTGAGCTTCTCAGAAGACCCTTTTGATGTATTGTAAGCAAATTCCAAATGGTGGAAGATGAATTTTGAGCCCTTATGAGAATTAAGTTTTAGCTTTGAATCTGTCCCCATTGGTCTATCTATGTGCAAATTATTTTAAAAATCACACTTTTAGTTGATAGCTGGACAACTAGTTAAAAGATCTCCCGCCTCAAAAGTTATCAATTAATATGTGGTATGGCAAGATGTGGTTTGAGTGAGTGCTAGTGAGGCTTCCATAAGCCAAAATTTTGACAAGTGACGCTGATAAGCCAAAATTCCATCAACTGCCAATTAATCTTTCATGGATTAAAAAAAAATACATCTTGCACGGTTGTTTATAATGTTTTGATATCTCTTCAAAGTCTTATTTTGACTTTTAAATAGTCAAAAAAGGGTTAAGTACAAATGAGAATTGGCAGCAGTATCCAGGACAAAATGTTGCCAATTTCACAAGAAGAAAAAAAAAATCCTGCAATAAGCGACAGTAAATTTTGACTCTGGGAATGCTTAGTTTCGCACTGTGAATTACAAAGCCAAAGTCTTGACTCTGAGCTACATGAGACGGCTTCTAGTATACGGGAATTCTTTCTTTGACTCATTATATTTCCTTCCTGCCATTCAACGTCTTTTCTTTGACAGATATTTTTCTCCTTCCCCCCCCCCCCTCCCCAACCCTCCTCTTGATCATCCCAAACCGTCCACACACAAGGTACCTTCTACAACAAGAGACGCAGGGGTGAGGAGCTGTCATGACAAAATTACGGCAGACAACTCAAATCCCCCTCAAGCCACTGCCCGACTACCACACTACTCTACTGCACACGCACAGCATCTGTGTTTTGCCATGTGCATGAGATCTCAATGAGCCCTTCAGAAGTACTTTACATTGTGATATCATTGACTATGACTTGTATGAAGCATTTTAGTTGCCACAACTGTATTGGGGTATAAACCATTGTTTGCTTCATTATTTTCTTCTTTTTTTTTCTTTTGCAAGCTTTCTCACTTTGGTAAGCATTGTTACATACAGCAATACGCTGATATTCAGGTTACCATGACGACAGTTTCAAAGTAGCTGCCCTCTGTCATAAATGTTTTTATTTCACAATTTTTAATTTTTGGCAATGAAATACTTCTGTTAGCATTGGATCATACTGACTTACCTTCCAACACTCTCATCGTTTTCTATAACTATTTCACAATTCATATTTGGCAATGAAATACTTCTGTTAATAACATTGGATCATGTTGACTTTAACTTCCAATGCTCTATTGTTTTCTATCTTTATTTGATTTGTACTTTCAATTCAGGTCTTAGAGAATTTTCAAAATGAAATATATAATTGTGAGGATTGACCTGTATCTGTCTTTAAACCAATATTATTTTCTGAACAAGCAAAAAAAAAAAAATGTGAGTTGTTACATTGAACTGATGCTCTACAATTACATTAATTGTTCTGCTTAGCACAAGGTTCATTTAAAAGGTCTAAAAAAACTATGTCTTCTTATGAGTTGAAATTTGAAATGACTAGTATAGGAGATAAGAGAAAAAAAAATCTTTAAATTCAATGAAAAGGACAGGTTGATGACAAGGAAGATTTTGCAGAGCTGAAAACCACCTACAAAGAAGGTGGAATATTTAGGGGTGCAGAACTTTTCATTTAGGGGTGCACACTTTTCATGATATGTATGAGATGTGATAACAGTGAGAGGGCAAAATGCCTCTGAATATTTGCTCACTGTATTTTGGCTGTGAAAACTTACAGCAGTATACTAGTAGTGGATAAACAGCCAGTGGAAGGAAAAATGTGTGATGACTTTGTATTATTTCACCGACCTGGAAATACAAACTGCAAGAAAATGTTACACATTTACAGCAGGTACTTATCTCACATATTTATTGTTGTAGTTCATATCACACTATAGCTTATCACGTACAATGTAATATAAAGCTTAATACCCATAATTTCTGATGATGTTTATATCCAATCCTTTAGCATATGAAAAAAAAAAACATACCATATTAAACAAATATTGTGCTAATGCATTTACAGATGTACTATTAGAGTAAAGGTAGATCCATCCCGATTTACAGGAGTGAGATCTATAATAGGGATCTTTGATACTTCAATGAGTGACAGAGCCCTCTTGTGGTGGATATGAGAGACAAGCTTGTCTTCTAAGAGCTTACTGTCAAACCAGAAAACATTTGCAGCATGAAACTTTTGCTAATTGGAACCGACAGCCTTATTTTTGTGGCATGAAACTTTTGTGTAAATTACCACTGGTATTCAGATCATTGTGTTGACAAAACTTTGGTGTGAATTTTACTTTTGCAAATCTTGGCTCCTTCTGATATTTTCATGCATACGGAAATTTTCGGGTTTACAGTACCTACCCAAACATCAGAAGACAACTGTCAAAAAAGGTTGTTTCCTTTTTAAACAATCCCTGATTATTCTGTCCCATAATTCTTTTTCTCAAGTCTTTCAAGCATAGTATGTTTACCTGATTTGTTCCCACATACAATTTGCTTTCCACATCCAAATGCCTGTCAGCAGCATTCAACTGACTTTTTATTTCAATATCTCCATAATGTTTTGTCTTTCTTTCTTTATCAAATTCCACCAATAACAGCTGAAGGATGTAACAGTAAATGAGCGACCTTTATTATTGAAAAGGATGAAGAGCAAATCCTGTGCCAAATACATAATTTCCGACTGCAGTATTACCAGCCATAGTTAAGGGTTCCTTCCTGTCAAGGAAAAAAAAATATGGGGTGGGGGAGAATGTTCTGGCTACTAAACACTGTTGACATGAATGATACACAGCAAGTGCATGAGTGGTATGCATGTACCAATTTGACTAGATATCTCTTTATAGCCCGCTTTCAAACATACTGAGAGTAATTTGAAACACAATTGTAATGATACATCACTAGAATCAGGTTCCAAATTAAGCATCCTTGCCGTGTGAATGCAAACTGGAATCACGGAGGGTGATTTGAATCGTAATTCCAGTCGTGTTTCGAATGATGGTCTGGAGGTGTTTTCCAATAACATTTTGCCGGAACTATGGAGCAAAACAGTCATATGAACGGATTGACCTGCAATTAGGCGGAGCTGCGGTGACCTTGCAAACCACTTCCGCTTAAAAGACCATGCTCCTCAAATGCTCGCACGGCAGTCAAAGCACGTTTTTCTAAGGCTCAAGAGTGATTGATGGGAATTCGGAAAGAAGCCATATCTCCCCTCCTTGCTCCGAAATTGAAAACCGCAGAATCCGTGAAGCCTTCCTCAGTCGTGTGAATGAACGATGAGTCAAATCGTAATTGCAATCGTGTTTGTAATTCGGCATTACAGTTTCTCGATAGGTGTGAAAACTAACATAAAGTCATGCAGAAATAAGAAGATATTACTGGGATAGTTGTTTGCTTGCATCAATGCAGGAGAAAATTTTGTATTGGTGTCCTAAGATACCAATGTACAAAATTAGGTAGAAAATTTGGCTAACCATCCATTTAAGTTTGAAATATATTAAAATTTTCGTATTTTTTACAATTATAGTATTTTTCAATAAGAAAATTTGTGTTTGGCATAGAATATGAAAATCATATATGAAATTTATCGAAACGATATTTTGTTAGTTAATATTTTCAACATATCCTCTTCAAAATGAGGTATAAAAAAATGACATTTCTGAAAACACTAGAAGTATAATATCTTTAAATGATTTCCAAAATATTTGTGTGGCCAAAAAACTAGAAATGCTAAAAATACCCTCAGCAGTTTATTTTTTATACCATAAACATCATGACCGTGCCTCTCAATACTATATTGACATCACACACTGAGAGGGAGTGCTGCAGCACTACTGTACAGTGGAGGTTCTATGGAACCAGCTGTTATTGTTCCTTCATGTTGTATTGTGGACACAAGAGGGCAGCAGTGCACTCCACACAACACACAGGATTAATCTCCCTCCTGCATTTGTCAAGACTGGACCTTATCATGGTGGCTGTGCAATGTAAGATCCACACTGATGCTAAAATATGAATTATATGCACATGATATATTGAACATGCTGTGATGAGTCTACTACATGAAATATTTTGTTGCTACAAAATGAGCCAGTCCATCTGTTAGGGGCAAAAACTACCCCCCACCTTCCGTATTCTACAAAACAGATTCAGGTTTGCTTTTGTTTTTTCTTCTTCTAAGTTCTTTCTTTTTTAACAAATGAATCCACACAGAACCAGAATCTTGTTCTGGATCAATGGTGCTATGACTTCTGCATAAATCTTTTATGATACGAATTTGATTTAAAAAAGTTACTGTCTGTTTGGAAATCAAAGTGCAGAAGGCTGTCCAAGGACAACATCAATGTAAACTAAACTGCAGACACAAGAATGAGACAAAACACTGTTTCTGAGATCATCTTTTTTTAAATATTGGATCATTAAAAGGGAAGTGTGATGCACATCTAATTTGAATATAATTCTGGCCCCACAGACCAAAAACATCTGTGTTCTACATTATGTCATGGTGAACCAATATTAAAATTTTAAAGAAATATGAAGAAAATTCACACCTGGTTGAATTTATCTAAAAAAGCAGAAGGGAAGAGCAATCATTCCATTTCCTGGAGAGAAGGTATGCACACTATAGCACTCTGTGAAACAATGGTATAACCAAGCCACTAAGCATTCGCTATAGACCTAGCAAATTGATGAAAAATGCAGACAGACGGATAAAATTGTTGTTGTTGTTGTTGTATCACATGATGTACTGTAAACCTATCCCATCTGTAGGCACAACACTGTATAGGCCATATTTTTAGCGAGTCTAATTTTTCGCGAATCGGGACTTACCGACAAGTTTGCAGGTGGTTTAATTTACGATTGTGGAATACAGAACTGAACAGAGAAAAGTATGCGTGCACGTCACATTCATGTTGGGATTTTTTTATTTCACAATAGGCATTAACTCACCAAATTCACGAAAATAAAAACCTCGTGAAATATTCGGCGCATCCAGTACGAGTTGGTAAATGAATTGCCAGGGTCAGGCGATAATACAGGGGTCTTCATCATTTGTCCCCCTCTCCACCAGGTGTTTGTGGGATGGACCCCTCCCGAGAGGTCTGCACCACACCAACCTCAGCATTCACAGAAAGATCAGGTGAGAAATCATGAAAAACCTATTAAAACCCATAAAAACAAGAGAGAGATCTGCCTGTAGGGACACTCCATGGTCTCTCAGCAGTCTTGCCTCGGTGGAAAGGGTGTGTAAAACACACAGGGATGCCAGTTTCAATGAAAGAGAGGGCCTGAAATCATCTACCTTTAAGCTCATTTGTACACAAAGGGGCCTGAACTTTGATACTATGTACCAGGGCCTGAATTCAGGCTTTTGCCTCAAAACTGGCATCTCTGAACACAGGATTGGGGATTAGCGACTTACTGTCAGGCATAGCCTATAATCTAGGTGGAGGATGCAGCTACAGCATGGTATGAACTGTCACACTAAAACGGCTGATGCAACGAGACTATCCTCTTTGCTATTAGCGATACACCTGATGCAGCGAGACTACCAACAATGGATGCGCACAGAGCCCATATCCACTGGTAGTCATTGTTTTCTTATTATTGACTTTGAATCTGTGGCAGTTTTCGTACAAACACAGCCACAGATTCAAAATCGATAATAAGAAAACAGCAACTAAAGCAAAACGGGTGGATATAGGTGGTAGATGTTTCCACTGTTCGTAGTCTCACCGCATCAGAAGTACCGCTTAGCAAAGACAATAGTCTCCCTCCATCAGACACTTAGCGTAACAGCAAAGACAAGAGCTGCATCCTCCACCTAGATTATAGGCTACTCAGGCATTGCTCAGCTAGTCTCAGAGCATCTATTGATTGTATAAAGAGAAGACATGCTACCCACTGACATAGCCTGCTACCACCGGGAAAACTGTGATCGGTAAAACCAGATACATTTGTGGCATGAAAATTTTGTGAATTGGAGTTGATGGCATTTTCGCTGCATAAAATGTTCGTGAATCGCCACTGGCATTCAATGTATTGTGTAGATAATAAATTTCTTGCACTATTAATTAGATACCCACCAATGTGATAAAGTCCAATCCAGTCCTGACATCCAACCGCCTCCCGAATGTCCCAGTACAGGATGACGCTGGCGCTGTCACCGTAGTCCCCGCCGAGCACCACCTCGTGCCGGCTGACCGTCAGGGTGGACTGGCCCGACCGCCGCTGGAGGTCCGGGTGCGCCAGGTTGGAGTCGCTGTTGGAGCGGTCGTGGACGGAGAGGCGGCGGATGCGGCGGATCGACGGGAAGGGCCCCATGGAGGCGCCCCTGCTGCCGCCGGTGAGCCCGATGCGCTCGGCGATGGAGCGGTTCGGAGAGCGCCCTCCCGTGGTATGCGAGATGCCCGCGTCGAGTGTTGTCATTTTGTTGCGGCCCCTTTCCCGCATCCTCTTCCCGAATCCTAAGCGTGCTCTGCCCTCAGGCCTTCTTGTGTTTTTTTTACGTCAAGCGATGCAGTGCCGTAGAAAAAGTCTCCACGAGCCGTTACGCCCCAGTCCTCCACGGGGTAATAGTTCTGCTGCTCCTCCTCTTGATATTTCCTGGTACTTCTTTGGTAGACAGTTTCCCTTGCTGCCGGCTCTCTATACAGCTGTAAATCTATACAGCCATTCTGTGAATAGATATAAAAAGAACATATCACAAAATTTTTATTTCTATGGCAAGAATTTATTGAATCATACAGAACTTTCATTCACTTTACAGTTCGTGTATCCCTTCTGTAACCCTGAAGACCTTGATTCCTTTGTATATTAAGTTGGTATATTGTAGAGGTAGGTAATTCATACTTTCCACAGAATGATAAAACCGGAAACTTCTTTACTGAGAGGGAAACGATAATGCCGATTTCCAGTGAATTTGTTTGGACCAACAAAAAAAAATCCAACTGTCATTCTCAGTACAAAAGGGAGTGTAATCTCAAGTGACAATTGTTACTTTTTCATTGCTTTTTGAAAGACTGAGGAATATTAGTTCGTTCAATTGACTTTGTATTTCATTTATGTATGAAAAAGAAACTCAGAAATCAAATCAAATCAAATTAAATCAATACTACAAAGTGTGCCATTGTATAAAGACTTTATACATGACGGTGGAAGGCATCATTCATCAACAATGCAAAAATGTTGATGTTTCCAAAAGGGATGATACAACCTTTAAAGACATACTGTACATGTAAAGAAATTTTAGTAATTTCAAAAAGGGAGGTACAAAGTTTGTACATACATACTTGTATGCACCTGTCCATTGAAAATATCGGTCTAGTACTAAACATATAAATTCTTGCAAAATGTGCATCAAATTCTGGCAAAATTCGCATTTCACTGCACTACCTGCATCACAACAATGGACATATATCTAGATGTAAAACTATTGTCTCTGAACTTTTTCATTCCAACAGATGGAACATTGATTGCAACAGAAACAGCAGAATTTTTTTTTTTTTTTTCAAACTGAAATGCATTATAATACTATCAGGTATAAACAGACATGGACAAATACAAAAAGCTCTCAAGAAGATAACAGTACAGGGTGCGCTGTTTGCAACCAACGCCAAATGGGATTCGTTATCAGAGAACTTTTATACGACTTTATTTACACAGTGTCTGCACGAATGCTGGAAAGAGTCATTGTCATATTCATATGACCAGCTATTCCAAGTCTATAGATGGGTCTACCCACGACTCAAGAATATATATATATTTTTAAACATAATACTTCAGTCCCACATATCTCTCTCCTTTTTTTTTCATTTTTCTTCTTCTGGTTCTAACATTTCTTCTTTTTTTAACCCGTTGAGGACGAGTCCAGAATATACTCGGGCGAGCGTCTACGGGAAATGCGTGTTGTAGCAAAATCAAACTGTCCTCCACAGGTTAAAGGGTGTGTTCAGTTCTGGTCGAGGTGAGGATAGCTTTTAACATTTTGTGAGATATTCAGAAACCAATCTATGAGATGTCAAAGAGCATGCAATTCTAAAGGGTATCAAAATTTTATTTGATGAAAATTGGTTTTGAAATGGCTGAGATATCCAAAAACAAAGTGAAACAAAGAGATCCTAATAAAGTTGTGGCCTGTCGCCTTTTATTATTATCACTTTTTTGGATATCTCAGCCATTTCAAAACCAATTTCATCAAATAAACGTTGAATCCTTCTTAGAATGACATGCTCTTTCATATTTCATAAGAGGTTTCTCATTATCTCACTTCGAAATGTTCAAAACATGAATCCCTCACCTCAACCGGTACTGTACAGCCCCTTTAAGTTGGGTCTATTTAAAGAGTCACAAATGTAAAGTCTGCAAGCTCTAAAACTGGAAGGGTAATGTAGGAAGTGAAGAAGTGAAAGTAAAATAAAAACAACAAACTACAGTAATGATATGCATACTATCAAGCCCAGCTCAAGAACTGCGAGTGTAACCTGACTCTTAACAGCGCCCTCATGACAACATAATCAATTTTTAAAAGGGTGAAAGCTGCTCTGTTTATTAAAGCTAAGACTAAGAGCTGTCTTTTTTTTTTTTGCATCAATTGGAAGCTTCATATTAAAGGCTATTTAAGCACAATGGACCCTTCCAATCTCAATCGAAATTTTGTGGCAAAAGATATGCAGATAGATTGAAAAGTTTATGATTATTGGTTTATATTTTTGGTTTAATGAGGTATGTTTATAATGCAGATACTGCAGACGGATGTAG
This sequence comes from Diadema antillarum, assembly GCF_040938485.1. NCBI lineage: Eukaryota > Metazoa > Echinodermata > Echinoidea > Diadematoida > Diadematidae > Diadema > Diadema antillarum. Next base: position 338,094 of record NW_027271075.1, on the reverse strand, counting down.
CTGACGAGGGTGAAACTTTTTCACAAACCTACTCCGCTGGGAGACTGGTGATAGGGGTTGGAGGGTGATGAATGGGCTAGTCATAAATTGCATTTGTGTGTATGTGTGTGTGTGTGTGTGTGTGTGTCAGAGGGGTTTATTCTAACTGAACAGATACACAAGACAGAATGTGCAACCTTTTTTTTCAGTGTAAACAAGCAACTCCCAACAAACATAAAAAATTGCAGTCTGGCACCATGCAGGGCACCCTGTAAAGACTTCAAGCAGTTAAAAGAAAAAACACAGCATCTCTTAGAAAGCTATTTTAGTTTGTAGCTGACTGACTGACTTAATGAATGTGTTCACGTCATAAAGCCGATGATACACGTAATAGGATATGTTCAAACAAACACATTATTTCATTATACCAACCATTAAACTGCTCTGTACATATAATGTCCAAATGTATCGGTACCAGCAAGAGTTCAAGGCACATAAGACCCTTTGAACTACTGCATAGTGCTTCAATACGACAGTAGTACATTGCTACTAAAACAAAAACAAAAACAAAAAAGTTACGTTTCAATTGCCTTGGATGCACCTGCATTATACATATTGTGTGCAGGCAACTGTTAGCCATGCAACATTTATGAAAATCATATATAGAGGCAAACATGTCACTATTTACTGAATACAATGAGGAAATAACATTTAAAAAAAAAAAAAAAATCAGCTTCATGTTTTCAGACCCTTCCTCTTTTTTTTTTTCCAACACCATATCCTGGTTCTGTGATTACAGCGTACCCAGCACTGCGGGCTTACAACAGTCTCCTATTCCTTTATATGGACCTCTGAAGTATTTCTACGGGAAATCATAGTGCAATCCCCCCAATGAGAAGCATTACCTTATCTTTTATACATAAATGCTGCCTGCATCCTTCTGGTTCCAAACAATTATAACATGAATCTTATGCGTGTCGACAAAAAAAAAAATAGAACATTTTTGAACACTTTTCTCTGAAAGGGATGTAGAACACACGACGTTCTTCGTTAGAATGGAGAGGTATCAATGACAAAACTTGTAGGTTATCAGTTGAACTACAAAGTTAATATGAAAAGATTTTGTGGATCTGTTATTCATGAGTACATGTACATTGTATCTAATTTTAAATTTCATTTCATTTCATTCATTTATTTATGCACGGTACATACTTCAGCCCGAAGGCTGTTCTTCCGCAGGTCCGTGCGGAAAAAAAAAAAAAAAAAAATCAAAATTACTTCCAGCAACAAATACAACTCTGAAGTGAAAAAATTGAAAAAAGAAAAGGAGGTTTAATATTATAATGCTCATGGAAGATGAAAAAAAAAAAAGAATCAAAGTAAAAGTAGTGATTGTGTTTTTTTCTAACAAAAACATGTCTTTTGTGTACACGTGTGTTTCTCCTTTGTTGAATTAAAGGTACAATTTACCTATGGGAGCAGCGATTTTAAAAATGTTTGAGTTATCACATTTGATGAATATGTGTAGGTTAGTTGTATCACAAAACATCCTATCATATAAACATTTTGCAATAAAACCTTAAAAATTGGGAGATATCCCTGCTTTTCTTATCAAACCATAACTGTAGACAGTTTAGTCTACAAACAATTTTATTATAACTATCGTTCACATTTTAAACAATACTTAACATTGATTATCCTGGTAATTCAAATTTTTACCATGGTTGTTTCTATGCCTATCTCCCATTTTAGAACTACATGTATTTTGAAGCACTAAAGTTGGATTTTTGTTTCATCTGCAAATGGTAAATAATGCCTTTAATATCCAAGTTCAATGACGCCGTATCAAATCACATATCACCTCCCTGCCAGGATTTTACTCTGAAATACCACACAGTCCGGTTTTGTTCATTTGTTTACTCTCAAAGCTTTCACAGGGCTCCTTCCCTCCTCCTCCTCTGTTAAATTTGGAAGCTGAATGAAGAAAAAAAGCACAAAAAATACCCTTTCCATTCTGTTTACCTCAAAGTTGCGGATATGGCTGTCTAGTCAAGGACCTCCCTGGTCTAGTTTGGTTCCCCCTTTTTCCCTTCTTCGCCTTATCTGAAACAACGTGAGGTTTACGGTTACCATGCTTAAATTTCAAATGCCTCCGAACTCCGCATTTCAAAGCACAAAGTCTATTAAGGAGAAAGCAATAGGTTACAGTGCTATCCCATACCTGATCAAATTCAAGGTAGTAGATTTTTCATGAAATTCCAAAGACAGAGACATCAAAGAACTGCAGACACAGGGTGCCATTGTCTAAAAATTTTCTGAGGCAGAATCACAACCCTAAATGCATTTGAGGCATTCTCAGGCGATAGATAAACGCAACAGTGTTTTCAAACCCATTTAGAAATGCCGATATGAAACACCTTTCAAAGGGCAATTTGAAATCGAAACACGTTTGAGACCACAACTGCCTTTCTGCGAGTAAACAAAATGCCGTCTTGAAAAGCATTTCTCTGAGCTGCCAATGTCAACTTCCAGTACTGTCCATGCCAGCTAAGATACAAAACAGTGCCCGCCTCAGTTGACCTCTACTTCCCAGGTCAAACGGCACAAAGCAGCTCCTCAGTGACAACACTCAAATTGCCACCATGTGATGTTTAGATAAATGCAGCACCCTGAGAATCACATTTCAAACCATGTTTACAACTAAAACGCCATACGAAATGCGTTTTGAAACTCGATTCTTTCTCACGAGTTATAGATAAATGCCACCTCCTTCTGCCCTCTCTTCCGGCGTGCCAGTTTAGAAACATCAAAAGAGATACAGACTTCCATGGAGTGTCAAATGCCGGTGTCACACTGGCAAAACTTTTTAAAGGCACATAGACCCGGTGGTTGCGGGGGCGCTGTTGATGATACTGCCGATCATCGTTAGCATGAAACAAGATTGCCGAAGTTGAGCTGTCATCAAGAGTAAAGCGCGTAGGTGTTGCTAGGTAACGTTGCCTTCGTTGTCTTCTGCGTGTCACGTAGTCTGTGATGCCAGGGTGTGCGCTTCTTAGTATAACGTCACAGAAGAAGTTTGCTAAAGGGCAAGTCCAAGCTATTTGATCACACGAGACTGAAAATTCAGAATGGGTCAATCTACATAAACTTGGTATCATTTTAAAGCTAAGAAGTTAAAATACATGAATTTCAAAAAGAAAAAGTAAAAATCCTTCCGCATAACCAGCAATAAGTTAATTAATCCGCATAAATTAAAATTTAGAGTAACGCGTGGGACATTCAAAAATTCTGCATTTTAAAATATATCTTTTAATTTTTACAAGTTTTTATGAAAATAAGTATGGTGACCTTAAGTCTGACTAACACGTTATCATGACTGTGATTTTCAGTTTCTCAACTGATTAAATATGCAAATGAGGGATGGGCCAAAATTAGCATGTCCCACGCGTTACTTTTTTAGGTCATTATTTCTCATGTGCATAAAAGTTAATGATTTAATTGACCTGAAACTTTCAAAAGACCAAATTCACAATGGACCTTATCATATCCAAGTGATAAAAAGTTACTCTGACAAATCTCATACTTGCAATTTTCAATTAAATTTAGTAACGCGTGGGACATTTTAGTAACGCATGGGACGATTTGTGTACAAGTCAATGGAAGTGTACTAAATCTTAGTCTTCTATGGGAAATGTGTACATTATTGAGGGATTTTTTGTAATTTTCTGAATTCTGACTTGAAATTTGGTGAAAAGTTCTACTTTGGATAAATAATTCACAAAAGATCATTACATGCTATTTTCAAGGTCACATTTAAAGTCAAATGTCAAAAAATAAAGGATAACACAGGCATTTCATATTTTTTATCATATCTATTGTTCTGGTGGATATAAATCATTTGAATTTGCAAGAATTTATTAGAAATACATCTACTTAGATAATTAGTACCCCATATTAAAGTTTCTCTGAGCAAATGTGCAATTCACATCACAATATCTATAGTGACAAAAATGTCCCATGCGTTACTTGTCCCACGCGTTACTATACCTATCTTTCTATAATTGACCTTGAGAGAAAACAGTTTCATGATTTTTTCTGAAATGTTTTGTTTCAGGTACAATTATTGTTGTAGAAAAAGATGTTTGTAATGATTTTATAGTATACCAAGTATTTTCACAAGAATTGAGATAAAAGTAAAAGAAGAAAAAAAAGGACAATTTTTGTGGTCCCACGCGTTACTGGAGAATAAATCTGCATAAATTAAATACTGAACGCGTGATTCTCATTATTTCTATTGTTTTGAATGAAGATACCTACTAGCTATCAAAAGCAACCCAACATATGAAGTTTCAATCTTAACAGTGCAATATAGGGCTAAATCTTCTTGTGATGTCCCACGCGTTACTGATGCAAAATAGCTTGGACTTGCCCTAAAACTGTCATCATCAGCCGAATCATGAACCGAACTGTGATCGGACCACTGACTACAGTGGATCGGACCTTGATCAGACTCGTGGAAATGGGTCACAGCGTAAGTGCTAAAGAGGAGTCCATAGCATAGGTCCCTGTAAGAAACTTGCACCGTGCGCCCGCGTACGCATTTGACTAAACCATCAGGTCTATGTGCCTTTAAACTTTAACCTCGAGAACACTTCGCAAAGTTTGCTCCTCCGTTCTCAGTGGCAACCAAACTTCTCAAAGTTTGGGTCACTGGTGCTCATGCACAATGACGAAGAAAGCGTGCACCATCTGAATGCTATCGATTGTTACAAAGTATGTAAACCTAAAACAATGCACACACGTATATCCCAATGAGAGCACACTTTGGAGGTGCCTCTATCACTAAATAACAGGCAGTGGGCTGGTTACCTCCTACAGAATCAGGGAATCGTGGCAGCTCTGCCTTGAACATGTTTACCGTCAGAGTCAGAAAAGAAGAAGGATTTAGTGGTATTTCTTTTAACAGTTCTTTTACTTTATTTCAGAATTTGAAAGAGTACACCATATTAGTTCTAAAATGTATTCAATTAAGGATGAACTCTTTTAGATTCTGCACGAAAGAAGAGTAAATGACTGAGCTTGAATAAAAAATACCCACACCCCAATTTTTTTTTTTGAGAGTAGACAGAAACATGTTCTTAGCTCTAGAGATGTGCATTATTGATATTTTATTTTTATTTTATTTTTTTATTTTTTTTATTGTTTTATTGTTTTATTTTTTTTATTTCTTTATTATTATTATTATTTTTTTTTTTTTTTTTTTTGGGGGGGGGATAAATCCATTCATTTATATTTAAACAAACAGACACACTAGTACGAGCCAAGCAAAGCCCATCCCGTACGAGCCACACTTCTGGTCATTAATTGCAAGATGCTGATGATGTTCACTGAAACTGCCGCTGAGGAGCAGGGAGCAGCATGCCATTCCCCCCCCCCCCCCCCCACCATTTCATCTCACGTCCACACAATTCCATCACTCAAGGTACTGAACGCGGGAGTCACGTTCATCGGGTAAATAAACGCAGAGGGGGGCCCCCCAGTCACTGTGAGCGCTCATCCGCTCACAGAACAGTTGCTCCTTCCAAGAATACTCCCCCATCTACCCTCACAGAAAATTTACGAGTGCAGGTACTGAAAATAATGACGATAACAATGATGAAAATGGTACGGAAATAGCTACAAGAAATTTGCCAGTGTTTCCTTGACTCACGGAGCTGCCAAAGCAGCAGTGTCGCATGGGAAACATCAAAGCACATCATCGTCAAAGGCCCATTTGTGTAGTTTTTTTTTTTTAAAGTGCTACTGCTTCACGAATTAGCAGCTCTAAGCAGGGACTTACGAACATTCCTCACTGGTCTAGCCATCAGTCACTGTAAAAGGATCCCAAATATGCTGATAAAATTGCTTAAAAAGACTTTCAAAACAGGCAATGGTGATAAAAAAAGGCTCGCACCCTGGATAATTTTAATGCTGAAATGGCATGGAAGTTCACAAGGCATTATAACAGTTTTTCACATGACTCTCCTCCATTGACAATATTTATGTTTCTACTGTATGTGCATATTTCCATTATCATCAATGTCTATAGGGAGTAGCACAAAATCTCAAAAGATGGGCATCCTTCCCTGTGAATGTTGTCGTTTAGGAACCAGAATATGGCATAAACCTGTTTCAAGTCTCCAAAATCACATATACATGGTTTGACTGACTGTACTTTTTCATTTGATATTCTATTCATATTCACTGCTTAAAAGTTTCATGTGGTAGAGTAAATATTTTCCGTCAGTTGGGCCATTTTTTTATTCACATAATTGCTTGTTTCAATTTAAAAAAAAAAAGGAAGGAGAAGAATGAGGCCTAAACATATTGTGGAAATGTTCCACTTTTCAAAATGATGAACCTTTCAGCTTGCCATTCACGCTTAAAAAATATAAAAAAGAATGCAAACTTGCTGCACATGAGTGTGATTTGCTCCTCAGTTGGCTGCACGAAGAGTAATTATGATTAAGGCATCTCAAAAGCCTGTCCAGATAGTTGACACATCATAAATATTATATGGTGATTGTTGGGAAAGTGAGTAGAAATCACAAAACAAACATTCATATTGCAACTGATTTACGTCGAAGTAGGGCAATTGTCAATCAGTTGCAATGAAAACATCTCGATGGAAGAATTTCATGAATTTGAAAAACATTCATATTCTTTTTTTTTTTTGACAGCAAGCTTCCTCATTGCAAACTGTCACTAGAAAACTTTGCAGGATATTATTTAAAAAGGATTGCAACTCAGTCCAACATTTTTTTGGGCGACGTTTCAGGTAGGGTTTGTTGCCTGAATGTTGTATATTTTCTGATTGTGAAAGTGTCTACTTACAGTGTAAATAACCTCATCCTTTAAAAAAAATGAAGGAAAGAATTTGCAAGTCTCTGTGTGTGTAAGTGTGTGTGCGTGCGTGTGTGTGTGCGTGTGTGTGTGTGTGTGTGTGTGTGTGTGTGTGTGTGTGTGTGAGTGATATTGAGAGCAGAACATGACTCATCAAGGCACACTCTGTCCTTTTACTTCTGATATTGGTCAGAGAGGAGCAGTCAGCTAGGGTAATCACATGTGCCACTGTATAAAAAGGTGATGGCCTGCACTAGAACCTCGATACCCTCTCTGTATTAACCCGTTGAGGACGGGCTAATTTTGCTACAATAGGCATTTCCCATAGACATTTACCCGAATATACTTGGGAGTCATCCTCAAGGATGACTCAAGCTTATCAATTTGTATTCACAAGTGAAAGCCAAACATTTCATGGTTCAATCTTCTTCTTCTTTTTTCTTTTCATCTACAACCTCTGTCAGTTAACTACATGCGGAAATTTCATTTTCAACCCAGAATATTAACCCGTTGAGGACGGACTGATTTTGCTTCAACACGCATTTCCCGTAGACACCTGCCCGAGTATTCTCGGGACTCGTCTTCAACGGGTTCAATTTCTCTTGCGCCTAAGTCCCACTACTAAGAAAAAAAAACCCAAAACAAAACAAACAAACAAACATCGTCGTGGGGGACAGGTAGCTTAGTGTATCCTCAGTTTACCACCTGTTGCTTAATGCCAAAGTTTATCATGCATTGTATTCCGAGTTCATTTTTATGGATGATATTTTCTCCATTGACCTAGCAACTGGATAGACTATCCACCTGTGAATAAATGTCAGTACATTGTACCTGAGGTGCAGTTTACATGTAGGCCTACGGGTTGTCATGATGTCAACTAAAGCCTAAAGCATCCTCGGGCAAGCTTTATGGTTGTCTGCACCAACCTTTCTTATGAAAAGTATGCTGTGTAATCTCAAACTGTTGGTAACCTGCTCTTATTCCCCCTCCCCCCCCCCCCCACCACCACCACTTTTTCCCCCATGACATCATAATTATCATGTCTAATCATCCCTGGGCCCTGTTTCTTAAGCTGTTCGTAAAGTTACAAACGACTTAAGAGCGACTGGTGATCAGTTCTTGTGCTGAATTATGGAAATTCTGATAAGTGTAGCGCACATCACAATTGATCACCAGTCGCTCGTAAGTTGTAAGTAACTTTACGAACAGCTTTATGAAACACCCCCCTGGTTCCTGTTGGGATGCTGTACCAGTGCAACATCTAATCCTCCTTTTTTTTCTGGATTCTTTATTTCTTGAAATGTGAATAGGCCATCCACTGGATTCCCTCTTGATAATAACAACTACATTAAACCCAACAGTTGCAAATTCAATGTATTACAAAGAACATTTCATAACACTGTACGAGGGAGGGGGGACAATTTCTTTAATATTTACACCACTTCTGAATATTCACACAGCCATCACTATCTGCTTCAAATGAAAAAAAAAAACCATTACGTTTCATTGAATTTCACTAATTTAATTCACACAAAAATAAACTTCTTTTGGTGTAGATTTTCTTGAAAATATAAATCTAAATAATACAAATTACCCATTTATTCAATAATGTGTTTACATTACAGAATTCTTGTTTTGTATGACAACATATCAGATTATGACTATATGAAATGCACACTGCTACTACTACTTCAGCACGGTGCTTCATAAGCATTTGCTTGATTGCCTGGGTCAAGTTAAAATCAAAGTCGGGCTAGTGCTTTGGAACAATCAGGAAAAAAAAAATGTTTGCCTGAATTGGGCAAGCAAAAAGTTTTGAAGGACCTTTTTTTTTCTTCACTTTTCCACCCTACAATTCAAACCCACAAATTCAACTATACAGAAGCCAAAAAAAAAATAATGACTGTTTAGTGATGCAACATACTTCAATTTCATTTCAGCAACTATCCAATGTTTACGTGAAGAAGCGCCAATGCAATGCAAGACCAACACTCAATCAAACCAAGTTTGTTACTCCAATGCATTTAAGCGTGCAAATAAAAGTGTGCTGTTCATTCAAATGATTATGTTTTAAAGCCCTTGAATTCAAAAGACATGATTTTCTTTATCATTTACTTATTTCTGGACTTTCTTTTTGGGCAAGTAAAATTCATGTTTGGATGAGTGTTCTGCAACAATTTAGAAATCTGCTTGCCCAACAGGGTAAGTGGCAAAAATAGTTAAAGATGACGAAAATTAAACACCTACAACGACCTGTCATACAAAAGGTGATAAATGAAAGCACAAGATCTTGATCTTCAAAAACTGTGGCATAATTTCATGTTTAAGCCAACAATGCGTTCAGTTCTGGTGCCAATCATGCACATACACAATGGGATTCAATCCTCCACTCAAAATGTGATTTAAATGAATGCTTGCCTCAGTGAATTATAGCGGCACGGTCAACGACTATATTGAAACGGACTAACGCCTTACGCAATGACAGTGACAACCCTAGTGCCATAGCGGGAGGGAGAGACGACTGTACCGTAACCATGGATGCATGCCCCCAATCTCTCTCGGCCACTTGCGCTCGGGAAAATGGGGGGGGGGGGGAGAACGGGCAAGTGCAGTCGGCAACGGCACGATATTTCATAATTACCGAATCGCTCATTTACCATGCGCAGCCTAATTTGAGCTGCAGTTGCACCTTGTTATTCCACTGATGCTTTCAACACGCTGGCTCTCCACACTGCACATTGCAACTACGTACTGCTACATAGTCTCCCTGAACAGACCCCTCATACTTTTTTCCTTTTGATTGTCTATTTTTGTTTTTAAAGAAATGGCAAAAGATGATAAACATTGCATGCATGGCAATCATCTGTAAGGTTTGATATTGTTTAGAATGAAGCAAGCATTCCTTTAATATCAAGGCACTCTAAAAGTGGCTTATATGTTGTATAAACCTGAAGGAGAAGCCTGAGATTGTACTAAACACAAAGTACAAATGCACACATTACAGCAGAAAGTAATGTCGGCAGATTGACCTGAGTGGACAAGGAGAAAAGATACGTGCAAAAAATCGGAGGTGTGTCTGATGACAGATGAGGATCAATTACCATGAATAGTTGATTAGGCTAAAGTGCTCTCGTAATGAATGTCCCCCCCCCCCCCATCCCACCTCTTTGGCAAGAGGTCGCCAAGCGAGGGCACTCATCATCAACCTTTGGGTAGGATGCGACTCCTAATGCACCCATCAGCGGCAAATCCCTCAATCCGACACCTCTCTGGCATAAATCAGGTGAAAAGACATTCTCCTCTCAACCCCATTTTGTAGAATACATGGTACCTAATGGCATACTAGTCTCGGAAACTAGACACTGAAGTGCGATATCTAAATCTGCAACTACTGAGGATTTCTTTGATCTCCAGTCAATTCTGCTCTGAATATTCATATTTTACATAGAGAATAATTACTGTGTGGTGACTTTCATGAAAATGATAATGATTACGAATGGTGCCATTTCGTCACACAGTCACCCCTCCTATTAACACAAGACCAGATTCAAGATGCTGAGCACTGGTTTTCTTCATCTGAGGTTTGTTTGGGGTTTCTTATTTTATACTCTTTTTAAAATTTATTTTCTGATATTTTAGGATTCATTCTGATCATCGTCAATGACAATGACAATATCATCTTCACATGATCCCATATATCATTAATCATGTCTGGAACAAGACAAAATTCCCAGTGGTCCCCCACATTGATTATTACGTCTGGAAGAAGACAATATTCCCTTCACCTGACTTTCAAGGTCTACATTGAGTGCCAATTGTCCTGTTATCAAGTCAAAACCCTTCGCATACATTCACAATGGGGTAATCACATAGAGTGAAGAATGTTTGTGGCACCTGGGAGGTCCACTAGGGGTTTTAGGGAATCAAGGGAGCAAGAAAATGTTTTTGCACATCACCCCAAAGTTTGAATTTGAATATCATAACAAAATCTTTGGGACCTACAGTTTTCATTTGCTAGATCTAATAAAAATTTTGTCGCATATAATCATACACGAACAATAAAGTATACAACGATATGTGGACAATAATTTTGGGACCTGGTTTTTCACTTCATTGTTACAACAGTGTCATTAAAACCATGTTCATCAAAACGGGAGTGCACTGTACCATCACGGGGGGAAAAAAAATGACAACTATCTGACAGTAAGTATAACCTGCCTACGAGTTCAATGTATATTTGCATACTCCCAGAAAATCTGGCTGAAGTCGTTACGACTGAATTACAGCTTATTCGCTGCTCAGTCAAATGATGAATAGTATGGTTCAGATGGCGCCAGCGAGCATCCAGAACCCTAGATCCTCCGAGGTCCCCGGCTAAAAGAGACTGTCTGCTTCATGCTTCACGCTTGAGGTGTTTTCTTCTTTTTTTCTTAATATCTTTACTCCTAGCAAAACCCAATCAGTGCTAGTGATCACTACAGACAGAGACAAATTTCCATGAAACAAAATAATCAGAGTGCAAAGAAGCATACAAAATCACTGTTGCTTTTTTTTCTATTTTTTTTCACTGGAAAATATTCCCTTAAACTATATCTCAAGTTGACAAAATTAAGAAATTATACAAGCATGATAGAGGTACTGCAATTGTACAACTCACTTGCATTTTTCATTCAATGAATACATTACCAGGGCTTGACACTAACTTTTTTTGGGGGGTGGCCCGATGGGGCCACCAAAATTATCAATTTCAAATTTTTGGTGGCCCGAGAGAAAAATTTGGTGGCCCGAAAAAAACTCAATAAAAAACATTGAAAGTCCTTTTTTTAATGAGTCAAATATTTAAGTTTTATCACAGTAAGAACAGTGGAAGCTGGACATATCTATTCATAAATAAACCTCTACAAACTCGCAACACTCACTCTTATAGGCACTCATTCAGTCCTTTTAATCCATCCTTTAAACAAATTTAACTGCTGAATGGTGAAGACTAAGTTATTCATTGACAGGCATTGACATAAATAAATGACATCAGATTACATGTCAATAATCAAGAAGCTAAAAGAACATATTTCTATTTCTCAAAACACAAAAGACAAAATTAATACTTTTGCACACACTCACTGCATGCATTTATGAATTTCCGATGCAAAAAGTTACCAACTTATTGACATAAGTCTTCTCTCCTCAGGTCCACACTTTAACTCATTTTGATTTCTTATTTTTGCTTTTCTCCCACAGGAACCTTTTCAGGACTTAACTGTCATCAATTTTCCTTTCCATTTTTTTTTTCTCCCTCTCAGCAGCATTTCATTCTAGGATCCATACTAGCTCCCTCTGATTTACGTATTGAATTTCAATTTGTTCTTTTCTACTTCTTTTCTTTGTCCCCCCCCCCCCCCCCCCGCCTCTCTCTCTCTCTCTCTATCTCCCTTCTATCAACATATTCTCATCTCTCCTCTACTTACCCTTCCTTCGAGGGATTATTCGTCCTTTCTCCATTGATTCCGCATTCCATAGTCACACTGTTCGCCGACTTCGTTTTTCTTCTCTTGGTTTCATGAATCTTTACTGCTCTCCCCTATCTCCATGATTCTACAACATTCAACTCCTTCCTCTTCCTCTTCCCTTCTATTTCATCTTTCCCCTTCTAACGATGTCCGAACATCCTACTTGATTCTCACACTATTCTTCCTTACCACTCTCTGTGTTCCTTTCTCTACCGTCTCCACTAGTGCAACTTCAACCTCTAGCCCATTACTGTCTCCCACTCTTCACTTTCTGCCCTCCTCACAACCCCCATATGTCGCTTCCCTCTTCGTTTCTCCTCTTTCTAGGCTCTTCTGCCAAACAGCGATCCGATTAAGGACTACATACACATGGTGTCACCGCAAATCTTTCTTCCTCTTATTGACATACTTTTCAAAAAAATTTTGGTGGCCCGAGGCGGGCCACCAAATTTGCACTTTTTTTAAATTTGGTGACCCGACTTTCATTTTTGGTGACCCCGGCCACCGTTAGTGTCGAGCCCTGATTACCTTTGAAATTTCATCTTTTTTTTTCTGATTAATCAACTTATAAATCAAGTATTTGCCAAAGTCTAACTCCCTCCCTGCATTTCCTATTCTACTCATAACTCTTCCATTGTGATTCAGATATCTAGTAATGACCACTACCACTTTAATAATACATGCACAGCAAAATGGCAGTACCTGTTACATCACAGCTGGACTAAATGCCATTATTTGTACATTGTATCTACTTTTACCTGATGAGGATGGACTGATTTTGCTACAACATGCATTTCCCATAGACCCCTGCCCGAGTACTACAGTTGTACTTGGGACTCGTCCTCAACGGGTTAATGGAGGAAAAAGAATATAAAGATTTATGACATGGTCATCTCTCTTTACCAATTCTTTGTTCTCTGGTTTTTTTGTGTCCTTTTTTGTCTTTTTCTTATTGCAATTTTGTAGTTTTATAGTTTGTTTCTATTTAGTATCTTAGTCTATCTGGCAATAAAAAAAAAATAAAAAAAAATCACATTACATGATCCCATACATCCATTACCATATTTGATGAGAATCAATCACAAGATCAAAAAAAAAAAAAAAAAGATCATAATGCTGATAAACGGTTTACCATGAACGGTTTGCTCCAACACTATTAAAGTCTATGGGACATTTTAACTCTTTCAATTTCAAAGTATGATCATCAATTATTTTCAAGTCTTTACTTTTTTTTAATTTTACACTATATCAGAGATTCTCCATGGCATGCGGGACATTGCAGCAAAGATTTTTAAAATCACAAGCATATCGCGAGTTAAATAGTGCCTTATACCACGCTTCTTTTTTTAGAGCTTTTTTTCTTTTTCACAGTCCAACCGCACAATGGATGCTACCAGAATATATACTTCATGTACCTAGATGGGACAACTGACCTACCGACCTTTAGTCATGATGAAACTGCTAAAAAGCTGAAGGACGCTTTTTAAATACAATCCCAGCCAATTTGTTTTTCAGGAAGTGGGCTTGATGTCAAATTAGCCATGAGAAACAATTTAAAAGCATGACGAGTCGAGCTGACATCGCGTTGGGTATAAGCACAGAAATACGACACCTTTCATGCATAACTTCCCAGTACAGTTTGATCATGATGGCACGTAACATTGCACAGGAAAAACACTCTGAAATTTGTTTAAAATATTTGGTTCCACATACAGCATATTTTCCCTCTATTTACCTTCTGGACCGTGTCCAAGTAAAGAAACAAAAAAATATACTATCCCAGCACTAAACTAAAGTTTGACATACACCATGCACACTGAAAATAGCAACATATAATTGTAGGATGTGGTATATAGTGGTGCACTCATCAATACCATGATTGGGCACAAAAAAAAAAACAGATAAACACTCACAGTGACAATTTCAGAGGTTCAAGCAAAAAACTAACAAATATAAAAAATGTGAAAAAAAAGACCATTAAATTCTGGCAAGTCATTTGAACACGTCATTCAGTGGGCATTGTCACATGGTTACCTTTGTCATTCTATGTACGTAGTATGACATCCCTTGCTGTTTAAAACATCATTAACAATAACATACCGTATCAGATTTCTCCTACAAAATGATGTCTCCCCGACACTAAAAAGGCTATTAATGGATCTTATCATCTTTTAAACCAGACATACAATTTTTGCTTTCTCAAAAAAAAGAGAAGAAAAATACAAAAGTATCAAAATAGTCTGCTAGTCCTGATTTCACAAAAGAGGTAACAACAACCTAAATTCACAAGGGGTAAAGTGTAGGGCAGGAGAAGGAAGAGGAAAAGGAATCTATTTTAAAATAACATTGAACACTTGGCATCAATCCGAAATGCTGGAATCAACAAGTTTTTGTTTTTGGTTGTTGTTGCTGTTGTTTTTCTTTTTTTTTCTTTCTTTTCTCTGACTACCACAATTCACACATTTCCAAATTAAAACAGATTCCACAGAGCTATTAGGGGGATTCTCTTGCAGTGCATGCGTTGCAGTACAATTTATGATATATGCTGTAATTTTCATGCACAGATATTTTCGCGAATGAGGAGGTCACGGACACATTTTCGCGATATCTTTTTGCGAATTGACACAGAAGCCTTCATAAGCGCACTACTATGATGCATGGTGACATTTTTATGTGTTGTTAAATTCGTGGTCCAACTGTGATTCGTGAAATTTGCACAAATTAAATCCTCGCAAAAATAACGGCCACAGTACAAAGTCTTTAATACATAAGAGGGAAGTTTTTTTACACATTGTTCCTTTGTCTGGACATGAAGGAGAATCAGGAAAACTTCACACATCTGTACTTGCACTTGATGGGTTACACGCCTGTCAAGATGTTCAAATAAGTCATACTAGAGGAATGTTCAAGGAATGTGGTATTTCTATGTCAGAAGAATCCATAATTTCCCTAGAGCCCCATATACACTGCATTGTATGATATTTATATATTGAAATCCTTTTCGTGCCAAAGAGTTTAAAATGTGCACAAATTTCATACAAACAAGCCTGTGGACAGGTAGGCCTAATTAATGTAGCATGCTGGTTGGTACCTGTTTACAATGAAAGAGCTGTTATTTTTGCAAATTCTTGAATCACGGTTGGGCTGCGAATTTCACAACACAAATGTAAATGCAAAAATGTCTTTGACCTCCTCATTTGCGAAAATTCCGTACATGAAAATAACAGATTTTTCACAAAATTATGAAAACCTTGCACCACATGCTAATTCAACAGACCCTAGAGAGTTCTTCCGAGTCATCGCTTGTCTCAAAAAGCTGCAAAAGGGAAGAAAGAAATGGTCTGGAAAAGGAGACTAGCCCAACACGTGTATTGTGTTCACTCGAAGAGGCCAGCGCATTTGATCATCATTCGACGCAGGGCTGCATCCCGTTTCGGCACACGCCGAATGTGGCATCTCCCGCACGATTTGATTACCAGTAATTAGCAGGTGCGATGGGCAGTAAACCCCCCTCGCACCTCCACAGTACTCCTAGAATTAGGATTCTCCGATTCCTTGGGCAAGTCTCTCAACTCTCGGTGAGCTTTGCCTCTAGAACAAGCTGTAAAATGTCAACTATTACATCCTTACAAAATTCACAAGACATACAGTGTAGCCCACTTGAAGCTTCACTCAAAAAATGCCCGTGGACTTCTTGTCATCCAACTCAGTGTAGCATTAATACTTCTTGCCTCATTCCATTAGCTAGATGTACAATATGGGTGTCTCTAAACTACTCAGCATCGAATATCAAACGAACATGTATACACACATGAACGCACATTCCATAAACGTCCATATTTCTGCGTGTTTAATTTTTCGCACTGAGCGGCTCAAAAACATATTCACAGGTTCTTGAATTTGCACTGCATGATTGTCAACCCAATTATCAATTATCAAAATGTGCTGAGAAAATTGTGAAGATAGTTTTGTAAGTTTTAGAATTCACACTAGCCAAAAGTAGCGTGAAATGCACAAAAATTAATGCAACACGAAAATGTGTACGTTTACAGTACACACACGCACACATGCAGACACATGACACACTGGCACACATAGAGACACAAGACACTCATACATACATACAGACACATGACATCTCATACACACATACAGACACATCACACTCAAATATACCACACACACCCACCATGTAGAAAGACAGGCATCCAGTCACATACATGTATAATACCTCTTTTGATTCATCCAAATGTTTGTTGTTGATGTTTTTTTTTTATCTCTCACACGGCCAGCCAAGAATTATTGAATTTTCAGCACCTAATGAGCGGGTCATTCCAGGACAGATCGGTGCATCTCCACTTCAGAGAGAAATATCCATCAACATACGTACTCGTTGAATTCTATTCTCACTTTGTAATACCATGCTGGGATGGAGAGTTTGTATAATCCCTACCTGCCAGATCTAAGAACTTCCAAAGCTTGTAAAGCATGTATGTCACAGAAATGGTCAGTGGTCACCTCTGTAGCATTCAGATGACAGGTTTAGACCGGTATACTCGGGTCACATCTACATGCAACAAGACTAGCAGGAATATCCCTCGAAAAGGTTTGACACAGATTATTGGAACTTGGTACTTCCAGCTCACGATCTGAGATAGAACAATGAGGTCGTCGACAGCAAGGCAAAATTACGCAGTTCTTATCACTGAAGGTCAACATTGGCTTTGTAACATTAATTGTGTCAGAGAATACCGACTCCTGCTACAACTCACCTCCGTTTAGAGTGCTTCTGTGCCATTTGGGCCTACGCACATGGGGTTGACAGGAAAAATGTCTTTCCTGCTTTTGTTTAGCCTAAAAATACATCTACACACAGACACACAGACACACACACACGTACAACAATTCGATGGCTATGTAGTGTACCCCAAACAGGGCGACACCATGCCTGTACATAGCGTCCATGTACGAGAAATGAAGCATTGCTCTTTTTAGTACATGGCATGTTCAAATTTCGTATGAAATCACACAGGAATTCCCAGAAAGGAGGAAGGATGATAATTAAAAAATTCATGTCATATTTCTAAACAGGAGCATGCACCTGCTGGAAATATAAACAAAAGAAGAGACTGCTGATCGTAAAGAAGTGGGAGACAGAGCCCCTCCTGCTGGCCCAGCGCCAGAATGACAGCGGTAGACACGTACCTTAAAGTGCCAAGCCACTCCACGTTTATGGCGACTTGAACAATTTTTCTTTTTAACAGTCAAAATTAATTCAATGGCTAGCCCAGCGCCAGGGTGACAGCAGTAGACATGTACCTTAAAGTGCCAAGCCACTCTGTGTTTATGGTAACAATTTTTTTTAACAGTCAAAATTCATTCAAATTACACAAATATGCAGAAGTTGTCTTTACAGATCAGCAGTTGCGATCTTATAACAAATCTAATTTGTAGAGGGAGACAAAGTGAAGAAACTCGCACTTGAACCTTCACCCTACTGAATAATATCTTTCTTTCATTTAATATGCAGAAGTTCTAAGAAAGATCTTTCTAAGTTTAATACATTCAAAATAAACAGTGATACATTTGGAATCAATCACAGTTGATGTCAAATAAATTAAATTGCAGCTTAATATCATCGACCAACAAGTCTCAACTGATCTGTGCCAAAAGTATTGTAAAAGTACTCTCATTTCAAAATTACATTTCAAGTAGTGAAACATACTTTTTTTATTATCCACTGCATCAAACAATATTGAAAGAATTGCTATATAATAGTAATGATTTTTTTTTTTTTTGGGGGGGGGGAGAGTTACAAGTATTATTGGCTGTGGACCAACAATAAGATTGTTTGCTCATTAAAAAACCAAGTGGAGAGCTGTGAGGTAATTAATATCATCACCATATCTAATTTGAAAGTGTGCTCGCAAGTGATACAACTATTTAGTGAAACTTGTTCATGTTTAAAATTTACTCACCTCCCTATCTTGTGTCTGATTTCAAGAAGCCCCTCACACTTACCGGTACTCACTGAATCTAGAGCTCAATGCCCACTGTGCGACATGAGCCTGCGAACTGTATAGGGCGTCATGTGTCGCATGGCCTATTTCGTTACAATGACAACATTTCGTCGACGAAATGACTGATTTTGTAACGAAACAGGCCATGCGACACTTGGCGCCCCATACAGCTCACCACCAGCTCGCAGGCTCAGGTCGTACAGTGGGCATTGGGCTTTAATAGCACATCCACAGTCAACTCATTGGCCTACATGAAGCAGCTTTGCACTTTGAATACATGCTGCAGCTCGCGATCACTGTTGAAATATGAGATCCAAAAAAACTTTTAAAGCTCTGATAACTATAAAATGCAGTAGCTCATAGGGTCATACCTGAATGTTTCTTTCCTAAAGCTCTGTCTTTCAGTAGTTGGTTAATGTTTGTATGTACTGTAGAGTGATGCAGAGGGCAAGCACTGGTCGTATTCTTCAACGTGAATTTTGTATTGTTCAGTGAAAAATATCCGGTTCATATTCAGACACTTGCGCTGAGAAACGCTATCAGCCATACGATGCACAGACACGGTTCACGCAAGTTTATGCTATGGCTTCTGTGACCTCTAGATCTCTTTCATACCCTGCATACCAAAAAAAAAAAAAAAAAAACAGCTTGTTAAACACTCTTGTACACTACAGATTATTGTACGCACACAAGATTGAAAGAAATCTATAGAGGTGAGTGACAAAGTCCATTGTCTGCTGTGCATTGTGCACATGTGTATGTACAAAATGTGGTATACTGTACAGCGTATCTGGGGCATAATATGTCAGGGCTCTGCATCTAAAAATACCCATTTAAACGGTACTTCTTTTGTTGTTGTTGTTGTTGTTGTTGTTTTCCTGCTGGGGGGAGGAGTTGCCTCCTGTAGCTTGCTATGATCATGGTTCTTGCCCATGCTGTTCTTTCATTCACCTGCTGCTCAAACCTCTTATGATCTAACTGCAGCTGTGCTTGTTGTTGTTTTTTTTTTTTTTTTTTTAGATTTGTACTTTCCTGATTCTTGTTAGAAATTCATACCACTGTGTTGTTCTCATTCCAAAAATTTCAAAATTTGGGTCGTGATAAGGCTTGCGTCTTTTTGATTCGGTGTTCTCACTGTAAAAGATTTCGAAAGTTTTTGGGTCGCAGTAATATGCAAAAAGCTGATCTACACACATATACAGTAGGAATGAATGTAATGTCCATTCAATATCACGTGCGCCACAGCTGGTAAAGATAGCAACGAGCGTCACATGCTTTGAATTGTGGGATATAAAATCTTGACATTTTTTGCAGGCACTGTCCTCACTGCCCAACTTCACATCATTTTGCTAAAAACTCGCACAAATTTGTGCGATTTGGATCGCGACCAAAAACTCTGAAAAAACAGATTTTTTTGCATTCTCATTGTAAAATTTGCATCATGATCCTGCTCACAGCCTCTTCTCCCCCCCCCCCCCCAAAAAAAAAGAATTGAGTGCAATAGGTGGGTCTTCATCAGCTCGAGCTTGAAGAATAGCGCGCTTATGGAGGATCAGACAAATAAGTCCGAAGTCAGCTGAAATGTACAATCGCGTCTTCACCAGCTCGAGCTTCATACAGGCACTATCGGGTTTATAAGCTCGATGCTGGCGCATGCGCACTTAAACGAACGGTAGCCGCACGAACACACTCCGACCCCACTGCCTACATTCCTGCATGGTGCGCAACGCATGCAGTGCCGATGTTTACATTTTGCAAATTAGCTGGCTGTTCTGCAAATAAGTCCAAGATTTCTCTGGCTTATTTTACGATTGGAATAGCGCGCTATTTCAGTCTTCATTGCAAAATTAGCGGGCTATTTTCTGATCGGGCTAATTTTTTGGATCAGAAATAGCGGGCTATTCTTCAAGCTCAAGCTGATGAAGACCCAACTAATGAGAACGACACTCCTGTACATCACTAAGAATGAAAGGCAGACAAGCATGTATCTGAGATTTGATAACATTTCTAATCACGTCCAGAGCCCATCTGTGTACATTACCCTTCCTACCCCCATCCCTGTACATGTGGTGCTCTATAAAGCATGCAAAAAATCTTCAAAGTCTACAGATAGTTTGGTCTACATATTGTATACCTCATATATTAATAGGAAAACCAACAGCACCTTTGGGCAAATTCCTGTTTAAGTTAGGTACAGTATTGTGACCCCACCCCCCACTCAATAATTCATGAAACAGGAATGTAATCCTAATGCTTCTTCTTCTTCTTCTTTCTGTTCTTTGATAGCGTACTGTAAAGCAACACATTTTCCCATGCATGAAATTTTTGCAAATTTTGCGAGGAGCCAAGATTCGTGAAGTTAAAGGGGAAGGCTAGTAACTGATCAGTGGGAATCAGTGGAAATGCTGGGAGATGATTGTTCCAATCCTTATGGGATTCATTCAAGAGTCCATTGTATATCTATTGTTGTGTGAAAATGATTTGCTTCAGAATGGTCTCATATTCAAGTAATGTGCAGTTTAATGCTTCCAGGTTAGCGTCCCTGGTCAGTGACGGAGCATTAATCTGCACATTACTTGAATATGAGACCGTTCTGAAGCAAATCATTTTCACACAACAATAGATATACAATGAACTCTTGCATGAATCCCATAAGGATTAGAACAATCATCTCCCAGCATTTCCACTGATTCCCACTGATCAGTTACTAGCCTTCCCCTTTAAAGTGCATGCAAAAGTTCTTGTCTACAATATGCATTGAATGCCAGTGGCAACTTGCAAAAAAAAAAAAAAAAAAATCATGCCAGAAAGAAAGGCTGTCAGCTCCTCTATGCAAAAAAAGAAAAAAAAAAACTGTTGGCTCCAATACGCCACTATTTCTGGTTTTACAGTTCTCTACTACAAATGACTCAAATCCACTTTGCTCTGTACTATTAATATCGCAACATTCCTTTAGAGGAAATTCCCCTCAGAAACAGATTCTTTTCAATTCCAAGGTTAAAAAAAGAAAGAAAAGAAAATGAGGACAAGTTCACTGATGTCACTCAGATGTACCGTTTTTTGGTTATAGTTGGTTTTTTTTTCTCCACTACCGATACCCCATCTCCTCCATTCTCCTCCATACAGATTCGCTCTCAGAGCTGCTATATCCCTGCAGGCGAGAGGCCCAGTGCGCTCGGACATTTCCACAGACGATGATTTGGTCGTTGTCGGAGTAAACTGGCCAGCTCCGTTACTCTCCCTCCCTCATCCTCTCTCTCTTTCTCGAGTGGAATACCCTTTGCTGATGCGTCGGCTTTTGTTTCCCCTGTACCCTAGTCTCCGACTGCCTCCGGTGCAATGCACCCCACTGTACTCCCCAACTGGGCAGCCAAGCAACACGAACCCATATCACCATGGCAACAGTAGAAGAGCAAGAGTGAGAGGATGGTAACAGAGGGACTATGAAATTTGACCGATAATATTCATGGATGTTTGATATTAATGTATCTGCATGTATATAATGCATGTGCGTGTCTGTATGTCTATCCGTCTGTGCATATGTGTGTGTGTGTGTGTGTGTGTACCTAGTTCTTATCCAGTCCTGAAATACATGATACAATGAATACATCAGTTGTGCTAATCTGTCATTAGTATTTTATCTCTCTGCTGCTGGAAAAAAAAAATGAGACTGCACTATTTTTTTTTTCACTGATTCACGAGGGCACAACCGTAATAATTCATCAAGAACCAACTTTTTTGCACATTATGTATATATGCTCAAATACTGTATACGCCAAATATTTCGCGAGGTTTTTATTTTTGCGTATTTCGCGAGTCAGGTGCTATTTGCGAGATGAAAGACACGCGGAAATAATGACTCTGATTCCGATATGAATGGACGCACACTATATACATTTCTCCGTTCAGTACAGTAGTTCACAATCGCAAATTTAAGCACTCGTGAGATTGTCGGGAAGTACCCATTCACGAAAATTTAGACTCGCTAAATAAATGGCATATATACAGTAATCAATCTCTCTTCAAGGGCTTCACTGTCTTTCAGTCTGAACAGTGGAAATCCATTGTCATTGAGTGCTGATAATGTGTACAATCCTTCCCACTGGAATCAACCAGAGTTTTAATGGGAATGTACTAAAAACCAATGGCCAAAATGTATACACGTAAGATACCAAGAACTGGTACAATGTGAATCTCAAAGTCAATTACTAATCCCCCCTCCCCCTCATCACCAACACAATACCATTGCTAGATTATCACCTTACATACCAACATCCATCCAGTACCTGCCAGCTGATGTTACAGTCTTATCTGGTGAGGAAAGCACACACAACAAATATCGGTCTTGGACTTTGTATGGTACTTGCCAGAATCTTGATCCATGCAAATTAGTGGCAAACATGCTGCCTTTTTTTTTTTCCTTCTCCATTGTATTTTTTCCAGGAGTGAGTTAGTGATACTCCAAACCTTACACAAGAATTTGGGCACAAAGTTTTGTCACTGAGAATTTTATATCATGGAAGTGAATAGACATGAATTTTGATATTGAATTGACCACACAATGATTAAATATTGACTGAATCTCATTAAGAAATTGAAATCTAAATACCAACCAAACAAAATCCACAGAGAAAACTATCCTTTGATATCAAAACAGGACAAATACAGTGAACATCACTTGCACCAATTTACAACAAGGATGAAATGCTATCCAAAGAAACATCTTCACTATATGCTGTATATACCAGGCAAAGTTTGGGGGATAACTGATTACCTGACCCCCTTCCCCATCCATCCCCCCCCCCCCAAAAAAAAAAAAAAACCCAATAAAAACATACAGACAATTACTAGCAAAGCTCAATCCGTTTGAACATCATCACATTTTGGTATTCTACATTAAACCTACAAGTACCGGTACATGGGGTCATTGGTCACAGATCATTGTGCATTATCCCTTTCATCAATTTCAAAATTCGTGCAAATCTGAAATGTGAATTACATGCAAAGTCCTTGCAGTTTTAAAACTTTCCATGAAACTTCAAATCTGTATCAATCTGATTGATTTTATATACAACACTCAAAATCAGCATCTTTCCTTCTTTTTTTTTGTGAGGGGGTGTATCTGTTCTCTTGATATCATACTTGACTATTATAGGTATACTGTATCAATTCATTTACCTTGAACAGAGAGTTGTTGTACATAGGGTAAAGATAGAATCAGATATCTTTCTCTTTTTGAAGTCTACCTGCAATTTGTACAATTTATACTTTTATTTAACGCAGTTGTAATCTCTTAAAGTTTCAACATTTGCACATTTCTGGTTGTCATGTTGAATAAATTTGTCATCATCCAGGGCATTCAGGCCCTGGCTTATGACTCAATAAGAACGTGTTAGTGAAACTGCCACCTCCTGTTAAAGTGGATATTTTCGAGCGACTAATTTTTTGTGCTCAGCCAGGTATAAAGATGAGTTTCATGTGTTTTTAATTCCGCAGAATAAAGACATCAACTACTGGAACACATATCTGGCAAGCACAAATATTTGCATGCTTTTATTTATTCGCTAGTTTCTGGTTGCGGGAAATGCATGAAAGTTTCAACACCGCAACAATTTCCATTTTTATGGTAATTCAGTGCTGGCAACACTTCCCCTTCGGTCTTTTCTACATTTCCCCTACCTCTTCCTCAATTCCCTCCACCCCACCCCCCCCCCCCTTCCTACCCCTCTTATGCCCCAAGTTCCCTCCCCCTCCCCTCTCCCCATGACATCCTTCACCAAGGTTTTGAGTATAACTATTTATTAAAAGGGATCGTATAGTTTTGGTTGAGACCCAACTTCAGGTCTCAAACATCCTTCTTTTTTTGTGAGATAATGAGAAACCTCTTATGAAATGTGAAAGGGCATGCAATTCCAATAGAAATTCACCATTTATTTGATTAAAATTGACTTTGAAATGGCTGAGATATCCAAAATAGCATGGTCATAATAAAAGGTGGGACCCACCTTTAATTATGATCGCTATGTTTTGCTTTGTTTTTAGATGTCCCTGCCATTTCAAAACCAAGTTTCATCAGATAAACTATGACTTGGTACGCATGGTACGCTTTGTACAATTTCATGTGTGGTTTCTTGGTATCTCATAAAAAGTTAAAAGCCCTATACCCATCTCCACCAATACCATCCCTTTAACATTTGTATACTTACAACAAGTGAATGACCACGGTTAATGAGAATCCCGGTTTTAAGCAAAGGTAATTTCATATCCGGTGATATGCATGCACACCATCGCACAAGGAACCAAAATATGTTATTTACCCACAAAGACTTTGTCCCCACTTCTACAGATCCCATACCAGCAAACATGTGATATGGCTGTGTGTAATCTCCATACCATTTTGCAATATGATTGGCAAGATGCATCATTAAAAAATGTATCAGTTGATTATGTTAGATCATGACTCATCAGTTCCACAGGGCTGTGAAACACATGAAATTTCAGGAAAACAGTTACTAGTAGTGGAATTGATATAAAACCATCGAGTCATGAGTTTCAACTGAATGTTGTGGATGATATCATCTGAAAAACTGCCATGACAAATATTCAGAATAAACAGTAAAATCAGTTAAGATCAATTCAAACGCAAATTTGAATTGAAGTCAGTTCGTCTCGTATCAGTTGAAACAAAACTAGTCCTGTTGTTCTGAAAACTGAAGACATGTTTTTCCTTTAAAAAAAAAGAAAGTTCTTGGTATTTTTTAAACGCTCACTGTACAGTTGTTTCTGTTATGAATTGACGACTAAATCTCGTAACAAATTGAAGACATGGAAGACAAGGAATTCATTCCAGTCCATTCATGTTGCTAATGACACATTTCATTTCATTCATGATGCAGTAGTCCAAAATACCCAAATCTATGTTGGTATGGAGAGTAAACCTCCAGGTAAAATTCATACACTGCTTACTGCACTTTATAAGTCAGTTCAATCTGTAATTCAGAACACATTTCAGATGGTTTCCCCTGTAGGCACATCATTTCTTCTCCATTAACCTTTTACTTGAATTTCAATACCAATGTATATATCTCTCCATAAAATCAATCAAATCCTGGTTCATCATGAGTCAATGTGCCCCTAATTTGAAACTTTGTTGCCACATTATCTGGAGTACAAGAATGAGATGCATTATAGTCACACCATTGTTAGTGGAGACTTTGCCCTCACTCTGTTCAGATGATAAAGGAAGTCACAGTAATAGGGTGCACGGTACATCTTTCAGTTCTCTCACAAATACTTACAATCACAAAACATTTCATGGAATTATTTTTCATTCCACAAAATCGGATGCCCCTACATTGTGACAGAAAAAATTAAAACAAGTCAGAAAGAGAAAGACAGAGAAAGACTGAGTCATCTATTCCTAGAAGAAATTATTTTTTTTTAACTTGAAGATCTACACTCCAAACAAATCAGCAAAATGTAATCATGTTCTGCAAAGAAATCAGCAAAATGTCATGTTCTGCAAACAAGGGTTAATGATGTATTGCAAAATCAAACATCTGACTAAGAAAAAGCTGGAATATCAGCAACATCCAGAATTGGAGGAGAAAGACTACATGTATGACTCAGAAATCCTTGAAAATAGGCATTCAAACAAATACATCCTTTGAGGAAAGACATAGTATCAAAAAACAAATCTCACATGAATACATTGTACATAGGATTCGGTTCATTGATTGTACAACAATCATGATTTACGCATTATTTATTTGACACTCTGGCCCTTCATAGGGGACTTCGGAACAAAACAGACAATGATTATTTTATGTTGAAAGCTGTCATGACCTCATCACTCTTTATAATTTAACCCATCAAATCCCAGAAATAACATTTGAATATGTGGTTTGGTGCAGTGTCTTTTTCATGAATTATAATTTCCAGCTATCCACTTTTGGTGTTTTATAAAACCGAGTAAAAACATTATATTGTTATACAATGTAAATATATGGTTGACGCTTTCATTTGAACCTGTTACTGATCATATATAATTCAATGTTTTTGGATAATTTTCTAGAGCCTTTTGAAATGCTTAATCATTGATGGATCCTGAAACTGCCAACATTTACACATTTCAGAAGATCTACTACTGCTCCTGTTTCATTCTGAAATTAGCAAATTTTATCCTTTTTCCTGATTTGATGCAGAGTTAACCCGTTGAGGACGAGTCCCAAGTATACTCAGGCAAGCGTCTATGGGAAATGCATGTTGAAGCAAAATCAAACTGTCCTCAATGGGTTAATGGATCTTCATAACGCATCGTAAATCTTTTTCCAGCGGAAGTAATGAAGCAAAATTCTGAGGCACTAATTTATTGCTGACGAGATGATAAATTCTGCTGCAAATCAACACAGGGTTTAATGGGTTATTACAAATGTTTCACAGACTATCTGATATTCAAACAGATTTGAAAATAATAATAATCATAATGCATACAAGTTTTATAGCACAGAAGACTATTTGTCACTTACGTTGTAGAAGTGTCCTCACAATTGTTGAGTAATCTGCATAATTATATCAATACTATAGTTTACACCCCATTATCTCGTCTACGGATGAATTGTGAGATAAGAAAAGAATAATACTAATATGTCAATGCTATTACTTCTACTACTACTGAGACTAAATAATACTACTACTTGTGATAATAATCAATAACAATGATAATAATAATGATAAATAATAATAATAATAATAACAATTATAATACTAATAATGATAATAACAATAATAATGTTTATTATTATTATCATTATTTCCATACCTGCCAACATTTCAAGATGAAATATCTTACTTGTGGATTGCAAAAATCTTATTTTATAAGCAAACTGAAGTTAAAAATCTTACCTTCAGTCAAATCTTCAGAAAATACACACGAAAGGTATATCTAAATATTTTTTTTAATCTTATTTCTCCGACTGAAAATCTTATTTTGCTATTTTTAATGCAAAAAATCTTACTGAATCTGATAAAATCTTATTAGTTGGCAAGTATGTATTAACTGGTACTACTACTACTATTATCATTATTATTATTATCATCATCATCATCATCATCATCATATAATGATAGCAATAATTTCCTTGCTAAATAGTACTTGCTGCATTAAAGCTGATCTGGGTGGGATGGCACATTTTGGTTTTTTGTTTGTTTGTTTTTTTGCTTTGTTTTGTTTTGTTTTGTTTTTTGTTTTTTCAGAATAACAGCAAGCAACTTGTAGCTCATCAAAGGCAGAATCATCCGAGACAGGGTCACATGGAATCAAATTCATCAATTAGAAGCAATTTGCACTAGTGATTTCCTCTGGGAAGGAAAGCACAATTTTGATGTGAATCACAGTCAGTTTTTTCACTCTAAGCAGGCACTATCAAGATCATATACAGGCATTATAAGTCAAGACACTGGACAGTTGAGAAAACTGTCTTTTCATTTACAGTCATCAAAGTCCAACTACAGAAAAACATACCCTCAAACCCGGAGACTTCACATTGTTTGTTTGCTTTGGGTTTTTTTTTTTATACTTGAATGCCAAAGAGACAGGAGTGTAGACTTTACAGTGTAGGAAGGTTGAGAAACAGTTTGATCGAGCTATAAGCACATCTTTTACAAAAACAAGACATTTCCAATTCTTTCCTTTGTCAAATGAAGAAGATTTGCAACAGGTCCTTGTTTAGGTCAAATTTATTTGCCGTTTATGCACATTGATGTATTATATTTCTTATTTTCACACAAAACACAGACATTGAGTTGTAACACAGACATACACTGTAGTAGATTATAGTATGCATACAATCGTACACACAAACATATAAAATAAACACAAACCAAACTAGCAATGCATAAAGTGGCAAGATTTCGTGATTTCATAAAAATGAATAACTCACAATCACGTACTAACATATAAAATTACATGTACACTGCCTAGACAGCATGCACTCATTGCAGCATCCATGTGTGTGTTGATGTCAGTAGGAATATACAAGTACAAATACACTATGTACTATTAAAAGAAAAGAATCATAAGCCTCTACCAAGATGCCATATCCCCCCTTCATTATCACAGCCTCCATCATACATGTATCGATTGTACAAGTCCCAGCGAATGCATCAAATGCTACCACACCATATGTACGACCGCAGTTTACCCCTTTGCCACGAGCCTTCATTTATCCAATCGAGGGCCAGTGTCTTTGGCAAGATTTTTTCTTGCCTATCATTACTTTAAACGCAGAAATTTTCGTAGTACATTAATTTTTGCATACAATATGTTCGCGCTACTTCTGGCTAGGACGAATTCTAAAACCCACAAAAATATCTTAAGAATTTTCTCTGCACATTGTAAATGGGTTGACAATTGAACAGCGCGAATTCAACAACCCTCGAATACGTTTTTGAGCCGCTCAGTGGAAAGAATTAATCACGCAAAAAATATCAATGTTTACAGTGTATACACCTGTACTTTTAATTCTCTAACAAAAGAATGCAATGCGAAACAAACAAACCAAGCCTTGCAGTAGAAAGTTTATGGTGTTCAGTGTACACATGAAGACTGACCACTTAAAGTTACTCTTTCACAAGAGAAATTTCCAGTTGATAATGCCAGCACCATGTATAAGCAAGTCTGATTGTTTTCATTCCATAAGATTAAAAAATAGATTTTAAATACAGCCTATACAAAAATCAAAGCTTGGAAGTCTGAATGCTAAGACTACAGAGAGCCAGCCCAGAGGGAGATGAGGTTCGTGATGGGGAGATGTCATGTTCTCACAGTGGTTGCTACACTGTGCCACCGAACACTGCGTGGTCAATCAAAACGAGCCACCGAAGGAACGGACGGAGCGGGGAAAAGAAAAAGAAAGAAACAGCCGCATTACCCCCTTACAGGGCTAAGAGATGACAGAAATAGATAGAAAGAAAAGAAAAACAGGTTTGGGATATTCAAGATTGGATTCTGGGTGTGTTATGAAAACAGAGAGAAAAAAGAATCCAGCGATGTAATACCTTTCACTGTTTCGCATCGTATTGCTGTGAACGGCAAGGTCAATTTCACACACAGCAGTCTCGATCCACTTGAAGTCTTTGTTTATCACGGACAGCTATACTAGCTGTATGAGGTATCAATGGCACTGAGACCCCATTTATATGGCCACCAAAATTTGGAGCCTCCTCGAACCGTTCTAAAGACCCTAATTTTGAAAAAGCGGTCTCTCCTCTGTTTATATTCATCGGGCCGCCCATCCAAAGAAGGCCCTCATCTGGCTCCATTTTCATGGTACCCGAGTTCTGCTCCGATAAACAGCATGAGCTTGTGAATTTCTTACATGCAACCGCGAACATGATTGAGCACGAAAATGTGCTAATTGTGCAGCATTTATCAGTAGCGGTTGGTCATGACAGCAGGTTTGTTTACCTTTAGCTGGCGATGACCATCAGCACTTGATTACTGTATACGCTATATATTTCGCGGGGGTTTTATTTTCGCGAATTTCGCGAGTCGGGAGCTATTCGCAAAATTAACAACACGCGAAAATATTACCTTCCAAAATGAATCCCTTGCCTTGATGATACGAACATTTCAGTACTACAGCTGTAGTACTAGTACCATGTCACGGCTTACCGAACAGACCATACTGGCTAAGCTTGTTTACGCAAGTCCACGTCTACTTACGAATACTGTAGAGAGCCAATCCATTATCGCAAGGGGACCACTCGTCAGAAATCTAGCGCGATGGACTTAACCACTTCAAAAATGTTGAATTCTAACTTACTAGTTCACAGAGTTTGGCAAGTCTTTTTCATGCAGTGTATAACTAGTATCATTCTTATTTGCTGGTAAGTTGAAAATTCACACTTTCTTTGCCACTTCATATTTTCTCTGGTCCCCCAATCGCGAATTTAACCACTCGCGAAAATGTGTGACAGCGGCAATTCGCGAAAATTTATGTACGCGAAAATTATAGCGTATACAGTAACTTTTGACCTACATTAGCCTTTAAATTGGTGTGCTATTTCAGTATGTTTTGGCCCATTTTTAATAATGTAAACTCTCTAAAATATGAAGCTGACTGGTGATACTGAGTATTAATCGTTGCAATCTTGACAGTGATGTTCATGATGACAGCAGTCTCAAATGCCAATATTGATATAAAATAACTACTGCCCTCACCCTCATCATCATCATTCTTTGCATCATCTATACAGCAACTGTGATGTCTTCCTTTTTCTTTTAATTTTTTTTTAATGTTAAATGTACAGCATTGCACTAGTTATGTACAACAACCCCACCCCTCAGCGACTCTGAAACTATTCAGTACTTTAGATTCATACAAGGTATTTATTGCAGTTATACCTGTAGGTACAATTGTATTTGTATAGACCATACCAGAGACTCCAACCCAAAGCACCTTCTGATCTGGAGATTCTCCCGCCTGAAACCCCTAGCAAACGGGAGACTCCAACTTGATGTGTGCGAAGCGCAAAGTTCCTAGGGTTCTAGATGCTCTCTTGTGCTATCTAAGGCTTATTTTTTCAACACACGATAGAAATAAGTAAGGAATCCTTTCCAACGGGAGACAAAGAGCCAGGGCGGGAGAAATTAAATCTCAAACGGGAGAACAGGAGATTTTGCAAAAATGGGTTTTCGGCGGGAGATCTCCCGTCGAAAACGGGAGAGTTGGAGTCTCTGCCATACAAAGAACAAGGTGTATCTGAATGCATTTGTAAATATGAATTTAGTGTATACTTGGGTGACCCGCACCTCGTCATAGTTAATGTTTGCCCATAATTGAATCACATTTCGCCACTGAAATTTTTTGAAATCCAACTCACATACAGGAAAAATGCTGAAAATTCCAATGGAATCACAAGTTCACTGATCGATATTGAAAATTTGCAGCTATCGTCGTCAAAGGCGAACGATGCGAAAAAGTTGCGCGCTAAGGAAGGGGCCCGCAACTCGTCACCCGCTCTCCCATAGACTTAGCACGTAAAAGACGTGTGCGGGTGACCGTGATGTTCCCATAGACATACACGTAAAAGATGCGTGCGGGTGACATATAACACGTATTCCTATAGCCCTATTAAAATGTCAGATTTTCGCGAAAAACTGTTCGGTTTTCACCGCAATTTGCTTGGTTGTGGTAGTCCTGCCAAGTTTCAAGCGTAAAGAACACAGTCCCGGGTATACATTTTTGTTCAGTGCACTCAAAACGATTTTAAGCGGGGTGACGGTATTCGGGCCCCTGACGAGGTGCGGGCACCTGGCTATACACCCATTTCAACATAATGTATAAAGTTATGTGTATTAGATGTACATACCAACTTCGCTATGATAATGTATAATTAATGTACCTACTAAACATCTGCATACATGTATAGTATGTGGACTATGCGTATATGAATATCTTTTTTTAACATGACCTGTACATATCTCAGTGCATACATGTACAACATACATTTTGTTGCTGGGGCGACAAGACCTTGTATGATCTACAAAATGTCAAATGTTCAGGAGAGCCAAAAAACATGGCGGCCAAAGCACTATATATTAGCGAATGGGATAGCCTATCCTTTGACATGCCGTGGTGGCTTCATTTTTGGAGTACACTGTAAAGACAGTTGGGATTTGGTCAGGACATCACTTAATCCATTATTCGACCATTAATCAAAAAAAGTCATTTTTACCAAGGTCTTGTCACTCCAGCGACGATTTGTAATCTATACACAAATTATGCTGTGGATTACTTTTTAAAAGCATAGTATTTCTCGGTACAACATGAAAACATATTGCTCGTATGCAGATGTACAAAGTAAGCCATGTCTAGTTAATATCCAAATGTATTTCCTACTCATATAAGTGTTGGTGTTCAGTGTACGTATCCAACATGGCTGCTGGTGCACACGTACATTAACCTACAGCATGTACCGGTACATGTATATGTACCTACCAGTATGAAACCTCAGTGAAAACAAGGTGTAACAGAATAACTGCATCAGTGTGCAACTACAAGTGTTTGTGTACGTCAGATATCACATGCTCTAGTCAGACTGCGTTCTGGCTCAACGGCAAGATTCGGAGATCGAGTACCGTACATAACATTGTGATGTACGACATCGCCGGGGCATGCATCAAAATTTCACAAGGGATGGAGACTGAGCGCATACAAAATATAGTAATCGTACAATGTACATGTAGGGCTTCAGTACCACATGCAGTTAACAACAACCAGGAGTGCAGTACAGGGAAGAATATGACAAATTGGGGCAGAGACAACAAACTAGAAGGATGATTTCGGGTCAGCAGAGTCATTCTTGACACTCATCACCCAAGGAGGTCGAATCTCATGGTAATTCTATTGATGCCCCCTTGATTATTTGTCTATAGATGACGTTGGCTGTGCCCCTACCAGCAGTATTCTACCATATTGACAGCGACAGTGAGCTATATAGTATTAAAGAGAGAGAGGGAGGAGGGGTGGGGATGTGGATGGGGGAGGGGAGAGGGGAGGGGGGGGGGTGGGGATGGGCCAGGGGGAGGGGAGAGAGGGGGTAGATGGACATGGCATGGTTTATGAAGGATGAAATTATGGCAGAATGCCGGACTGAAATTCATCACAGACTGTGTACAGTATAGGAAGAGCCCAGGACAGTAGTGTACACATCCATGGGTAGTCTTCCAACGCTGAGAAGCACACAGCATCCATCCGTTTGTATACTCAATGGGATGGACGCCCATCTCACTCATCTTTGGACCTATGACATGAAGGGTCATCATGGATGCTGCAATTCACTACAGGTGGATGGACAGATACATGAACTGGAGGATGCAATGACTGTGTGCATACAAAATGCTTGCACATTGTTAACATCATCAAAACTGATGACATGCTTGCTATTCTCCTTTTTTTTAACAGCTTTGGGCAATAATTTTTTTTCCATATCATTCATATTGTACCAATTACTATGATGAATGTCATCGCTACATGATAATAATTATTAATAAGATTCTGACAAAGTCAGTATTACATAAAGTGGCTGGGGGTAGAGATGACATTGACAAAGATGATGATAGTGAAGAACTGAATTGACTGACAGTTGCAACGTCAATTGCTCTATAAAACAAGCTTGCACATGTGGTCATTATGAACATGATTTGCGCCATCTCGGCAATAACATTTTAACAGAGGAGGATGATGATGATGATGATGATGATGATAATGATAACACTCAATCCAGATGACTCGGGTGAAAGCAAAAAGGGATAAAGCAGTCATTCACATTTAAACCATGCATAGTGTATCATACAGAGATACTCGCATCTACAGGAAATCAAATCAACACTGTGACAATAAAGAAAATATTATAATCTATGTAGCCTTTTATGAATGATATGGCCTTTATCCTCACAAAACAGCAGCCCTTTTGTGGGGTTATGATATCATGCACAGATTATCATGAAGATTCACAAGGTCAAACATGTTTGCTATTTGACTGGCATAAAACATCAACTGATCTTGGTGACAAATGTGTGTACCTTTAAAGGTACTGTTTTTATACCTTTGGGAGCAGTGAAAACATGTTAGTTATTGTTTTTGATGCATATGTGTAGGTCAGTTGCATCACAAAACATCCTACATATAGTATAAATATAAAAATTTTAGAATAAAACCTAAAATGTACGGACTTATCAGTATATTTTTCACTAAACCATAACTGAAAACAGTTTAATCTAGAAACAATCTTTGTATAACTATTGTTCATATTCTGTATATTTGACAAACCTTAACATTCCTTATACTGATTGGCTTTTTTCTTTCTTTTACACTGGTTGTTTCTTTCCCTAACTCACATTTCAGAACTACTGTATTTGAAGTGCTCACTAAAGCTGGGTTTTTGTTTCAAGTGCAAATGGTAAGCAATGCCTTTAATGATATCCTTTCAAGTCCCTCTTTTATAGGAAATTTCCTCCAAGCATTGAACCTTTGAATTACATGAAGAGGAAGAGAATGATAATGAAAAAAAAAATCTATATAAATATCTTAAAATGTTGTTCCTCATCCTCTGTAATGGAGAATGCTTTGAGTCATAGTGCATTGCAAATTCAACGCTATTAACATTTATGCATGTAGCACTGTCATGCTCCCATGGCCACTTACCTTTCTACTTGTACTCTTTATATACCCGGTACTACAATTTTATACAACCATCAAATATGACTTACTACTACCTGTAGTACTACCACTATTTCACTGTTTCTACTACATCTATGAAAGTACTTCCCAAAGAATTACATACTGTAATTATCCTTGACTGATATGACAATGTACTTGTATAGATACAATCTGGTATACTTGTAAAGTGATAGCCAGTGACAAGAGAACTGAAAATTTCATTCAAATGAACTTTACCAGCAAAAGTTACATGTAGCAAATTTTCCCACCATGCATGATATACACATCCAGGCAAACATTCAGGCCTCTGGTATTGAAAAGATTAGTGCTTGAATTTGGATTAAAATTGGCTGTTTATATATCATTTACAAGGACCTGATAACACACTATGAAATTGGGGGGGGGGGGGGGGTTCACGCTAAACATGAATGAAGAATAGATTCTGAAACCTGAGTGTGACTTAATATCTTTGACAAAAACTAAATTCATAAATTATGAGAGACAGAGCATGAAACATTTCTATTCAAAAGTAACAACAAATACAGATTAAAAATTTTAATACCCACTAATCACTTTCTATGTTCCTCAAAGGTGCATAACTTCCTTTGTAATGTTATTATAAAGCAACTGCCAAAGTTTAAATCTCAAACTTGGGCTAATCAATATGAAGACCAACACCTACTGGTGTCTATGGGAAACGTGTGTTGTAGCAAAATCAGTCCGTCCTCAACGGGTTAAGCTGCTGTTTGGTTTCTTTTTTGTTTTTCCAGACCCAAAACTACAAACATTTTTGTTTGGACCCTTCTACTTTCAAACGCTTTCGATGCCTGAAGTTCCTGAAACAAGAGCTCCTTCTGACTTTGTTTAAAACTGTTAAAAAAAAAATCCAGTAAAAATATTTTTACTTTTGTAGCTTTTAAGTTTCTTTTTGTAAAGCTCATTTAGCATCATGTCACAACATGAATGTAACTACAAAGTGATATAGAACTACATAACATTTTACATTCTAGTGCATACATAGGCTGCAGAATTGTAATAAGAAACTCCCAGTATTGACAAGAAAATTTGATGTACCTATATATCTTGTTATTATTCCATGACAGCGAGAGATGTCTGTGAAAGTCAAAATGGTCAAAGTACAATGCAGGCCTAAATATAATGTAAAACACAATATTTTTGCGGTATGAAATTTTCCCGAGGTAAAGCCAACAGCCTTTTTCGCGGCATAAAATTTTCGCGAGTTGCCTCTAACATTCAATGCATACAAATAGTGTAGGCAAGAACTTTCGCATGCATATTAGATTTCGCGAATCTTGGCTCTCACAAAATTCGCCAAATTAAAATGCACGCGAACATTCCTCGTTTTACAGTATTAGGTGTCGTAATGATAGATTCCAAACCATGCAAGAGTTCAAATGTGGTACAATTTTCAGAATGAATTCACATCTACATTAATAGAAGTTGATGTCTGTATCAAATATCCACAGAAAATAGGCAGTTTGATATTTGCACAATGGAGTGTTCATAACTGATGCCAATATGCTTGTATGATACCATTCTGTACCACTTCCAGACCTCCAGTAGAAGAAGAAAAAAAAATGCAAGATAAGACCTACGTCATATACTGGATCCGAATGCAATTATCATCTGTGCATCCAGCATACAGATTTCAGCAACTTTCCCACGCAAAACTGTACCCCTCACTGCATTTCATTATGCTGTTTGCATTCATAGGCATACAGACAAAATTCAGGGTCAGAACATTTTAATTCAAGGGTAGGGTACAATGAGTGCTCAAACAACACTTGCACTGTATGCACTTATAACATGCTGATCTGGCCTCATTTGTTCCCATTTGTGTGTGACCTTCGCATTTCTGCCCCATCATAAAGCATGCCACCCAAACACCCTTTTTAATGCGTTTTATCAAGCAAATGCACATGACTGCCATGTATTTCACATGCC
Source organism: Diadema antillarum (assembly GCF_040938485.1). Classification (NCBI taxonomy): domain Eukaryota; kingdom Metazoa; phylum Echinodermata; class Echinoidea; order Diadematoida; family Diadematidae; genus Diadema; species Diadema antillarum. The sequence goes on along the minus strand of NW_027271075.1, from coordinate 301,515 downwards.
TCCACTTTCAAGCCACAGCCAAATACAGACCGACGGACAGCTCTTCAACACTAGTGTACACACTGGTTCGCATACTGTTCAAGCAGGTATACAATAAATCTATGTACGGGGAAAGAGATAGGATGGGGATACAATGTGTCTCTTCAGAACAATTCTCACTTGAACAATTATTGCAGTGCCTCAAGGAAATCTTGATTTTGATATCAGGTTAGCAAATCAAGATGATACATTCATGACAGTAAAAGGTGCATTCCATCTCCATTTGAGCTACATGGTAGTTTAATACTTCAAGTCTAAATTGTAAGATTGAGAAGATGCACTGTTAAACTGTAGTACAAGCAAGAAGATGAAAATGGGGCTCCATGGAGCTACATGTACTTTAAATATACATAGGCCTAATTTCTGTTCGAAATTCAAGTACAATTGTACATGTATGTATTCTTGGGAGGTGGTTTACATACCCCACTTTTCTGAGACCAAATGCAGCGCAAGGCAAATCATCAATTACTTCTCCACAATATGAATTTCATTCTGAGTGAAACTGCACACATAGTATACAATTAAATGCCAAAGAGATCACCTGTAAAACTGTAATAGAGGCAATAAAATCTGATATGAGAGAGAACAACATTTCCATTAAGTCTAGATTATCTTATTATTACTTGCATTTTCTCTGAGTCTGCGATTAAAGACTGAAATGGCTGTTTCTGTCTTGTAGTGCAACATAAATATTGAGTGCCCTTTGGTTTATAATGCCTCATAATGTAGTAAAAAGAAACTTGTCGCCATTTCAAATCAAGTCAAACAAAAATGACAGGCGGGGGAAACAGGAACATAACTTTGAAGCAATTTCCTAAACACATTTGTGACTGCCCCAGGCGCCCGGCTCAAACCCACAAAAAGTCACAGATTAGGATTTTCTGTAATGGACCAAAATATAACAGTCATTCGGGTTGAATGACTCAAGTTTTTAAAGAGTGTCTTACCTGTGAAAGCAATCTCTTCTCTACAACTACTGTTAAAATTTGATGACTTAGAACAATACCCAAATTGATATATTAGCAATTTTTCTGGACCATATTTTTCCAGACAGGCGCTGCTTTCATTGTGCTTAAACTACTGCACAGCATGCCTGAGTGATTCTAAATAATTTTAAAATCCTCTTTCCTCCTTAAATGAAATCGCACCTCCTAACTCTCTCTTTGGGAATATTTCAATCACTTTTTGAATGAGTTACCGAAGTATGATCCAATTTGAAAATCTTATAGAATTAAATACCTTTCTAAAGCTTAGAGATACAGTAACTGTTTCAAGCTATGTAGAAAAGTGAACATTTGTTTGGCCTATTTTATGTGGGTTTTGAGCTGGGCAGTCACATGTGATAATTGAGAACATTATCCATAGCTCACAATACTAGGCTTGAAATTGGATAATTTGTGTTAAAATGATACAGATCGCAGTTTGTGGCAATCACATAAACCACCATTACTTTCTGATTTGTCTTCTTATAGGAAAGACATGAAAATTACAAAATGAATAGATGCTTTGAGGAAAAAAAGTGCAGTTTATTATGGTTTTCATTCAACTGAAAAAAAAAAAGTCCACCTTCAACTGTAGTGAGTGCTCTTTAAGTTACTGAACATTTCACAAAGCTCTTTATTTTCTTGTCATGGCTGGGTTATCACATTTAATAATCTACTCAAATATTCTACTTCATTTTTGATTGATAGCTAACAAAATGGGTACTTCACAATACTGGGTATCTGGCTATGCTGCCAAGGGCCAATGATAATGGTTGGGTCCTCTTGGAAAGCAGTGCTAATACTGAAGAGGCTACTCAGGGTGAGCAGGACCAATACATTGTTGTATAATGATATTAATTGACCTGTTGAGGACAGACTGATTTCGCTATATAACACGCACTTGCCAAAGACACCTGCCCGAGTATTCTCGGGACTCGTCTTCAATGGGTTAAGTATTACAGTGTATGCCCTATAATTTGCATTTGTTGTATTGCAATGACACCTCTATTATTTTGCATACTTTCATTTTACCCAGACAACAAGCAAACAAATTTGCATCATGCATGAGAATGCAAAAATGAGTACCGTATTTAATAACTAAAATCAAGAATCAAAGTAAAAGAAACAGCTTTGTTGCAATGAAATAATCATTCAAAGTTTTGACAGAGAAATACTTGGAGAAAGAGAAGATGATGAAACACCAGAAGAGGATTAAATACGCAGGAATTAAACTCTGTTCAATGACTGATGTACTGAATATCAATACTTTGTACACACTAGACTCAATGCACTGTATAACATAGGATTGACATTGGCAACTGCCAGTTTCAATTGGAAGTTGAAATTGTTTTTGTTTGTCTGTTTGTTTGTTTTTTTCAATACAATACCCTACTTCCACAACTTAGGCCTACATGTACAGTGTACTGTAGTTCCGTGTAAAATACACAACAGACACTAACCTTTTCTCTCACTGTCAGTTGTATTGGATGGGTAGCCTAGTTGTACAATACTGAGGTTTGAGTGTCCCACATTAAATTGAGTGAACAATTCTTTTCCGAGAGAAACCTCATTTATACACTGAACAGAGCTTCTTTTTGCTATTTTCTCTATTTCTAGGCCCAGAGCTGAACAGATCTGTATGCTAAATCAGGTTTTGCAAGCAGAAGTTCTTGTTTGCTTTGTGATATATCAGGTGGTTGAAGAATATTTTGGACAGTGAGTTGTGTAGATTTACATTGTAGTACAGACAGCAAGACATTCCCCAACACAAGCAGTATTTTCCCACATTTGTACAATACACTGTATAAAGCCTATAAAGCATTTTGCATGGTGACCCTTAGACAGAGTAAGGTCAGCCACACGACCTCTGTGAACTCTAATTCCATTATGTCTACACAATACAGCATTTGGTCAGTTTCACAGACAGAGAGAGAGAAAGAAAACAAAGAGAACAAAGGACCTACAAGTATGTGCAGACATTATGCACACACACACACACACACACTCACAAAACCCCACCCTCCTTTCATCCAAAGAACACCTTTTGGAGAATAAATAACAGTGAAAAGAGAAACTTGTTGAGGGAATGTAGCCTGACCTGTATTGCATTATTGTGCCTACAAATATAGGCCATACCTATTGAAGGGGTCACGGCCAGTAAAAAGCTCCCTTGAGTATAAAACTTGGGGGGGGGGGGGGGGGACACCACACTAAATGCATTGTACATTGTAGTAGGCCTACCAGAAGTAAACAAATTTTCAGAGAGAAAAATTGGATGACCAACAGTCCTACTGCTGTTGCTTTTTTCCCCCTTTTTTTGTCTTGCGTTGTTTTGTTTTTTGTTTTTTGCTTGTTTCTACTATCAACATTAAAAGAAAAATATGATCATTCCAGCTACCGGTACTTCCAAGATACCGGTACATGCAGTAATACATCACACAGATATATCTGCTAAATGTCAATATTCTGCAGAATTATACTCAGTAACGGTACACCGCATATGCCTACCATCTTCGCTCCAGGAAATGTAAAATTCAAAGACTCTACAGGACACCAATATCATCATTCTTTTCTTTTTAAGAAGAACAAAACAATTATGGCACTGTAAAAGAAGATATTTTCGCGCGACTAATTTTTTGCGCTCAGAGGGGTAAGAAGAGTTTCGCATGTTTTTAATTCCATGGAATCATGCCAGACCTCAACTACTGGAACATACATGTATGGCAGGCAAAAATATTTGCGACTGTGCTTTTATTTTCGCGCTAGTTTCTGGTTGCGTGAAATGTACGAAAATTTCAACACCGCAAAAATGTCCACTTTTACAGTACTTACTCTAACAACATCTGCCTATGTTTTCCACTCATCAATAGATGTGAGGTCATCTCTTTAGACTGACATAAACCATACTCATAAATGCAAACATATCCCCACAAAATACGCTTATTGCAAAGGGATATTGAAAGAGTGGATGTACAGTAGCTGAAGCGTTATACAGTGTAAAATTGATGCTAGAACACTTTGCCACTACTTGGCTGGTTTTCAGAAAGGTATAATGCAAAGTGTAGCGTTGCAAAGTGACATACACAGCATGATATGCTTACACACTAATGAAAACCACATGCATCGTGCACCATCGTACTGAAAACATTTCATTGATTTTTGTCTTTAAACCCTCTGCTACACCAGCCTCCATGACCATGTACTCAATGATGATACTCTCTGTTGATTTTGCAGAAAAGCAAATCAATTGTCCACTGGCAGCCAAGGACATAGCCATTTTAACCACCAGTGAGTGAGTGCTAATTGCTTGCATACGATACGCTCTCAATTAGCAAAGACAGAGCAAATCAGCACATTATGAGTTTGTCCTCCTAATCAGGGGGGTGTTCAGAATTAGAAAAAAGTGGACCACTTCAGGATTTAATCAGCTGACAAGCAAAAAACAAAAACAAAAACAAAATACAAAAAAAACCCACAAAAAACACTTCTTCATCAAATGACAAGCAAAACAAAAAAGGGGGGTTCTGCGACTCCCTTTTTTTCTTTTTATTTCTTTTGTCTTTTTGCTGGCAAACGGGGGGGGGGGGGGGGGGGGAGGAAGGCCTGCTCATGTACCACATTAAGTCTTCATCATGAGTTCGGTTTTATCCAAACATGTACACCAACGAAACGGATTTTGTAAAGGATAGCTTCAGTTTGTTTGTTGTTGTTGTTGTTGTTGTTGTTGTTTTCAGATTTTAACACTAATCACATGGGGTGATCTTTTCAATCTACATAGCTACACCAGGGGGGCATTTCATGAAGCGTTTTGGTCGGATATTTTTCTGACAAACTGTTACAAGTTACTGAAATCCTTGCATCTGATTGGCTTAGAGCAAATTTGTCCGACAACTTTGTCGGACATAAAGCTTCATGAAATGCTCCCCAGGATTTCTTGTGGAATGACACATTCTTGTGGAATGACACAAAGATGATGCAATCCTCTACTAGTAACTTACATATCTCAACAATTTTGTAGTGGAAAAGAAACTAGATTTTGTCGTGATGAATATGAGCTGGGTGGATCAGAAAATACACCACCACAGTGATAGGTAAAGTTTTGGGATGCAGTTCATATTATTAGTTGTTCAGTAATTTGAAAGCTCATCTAGGCATGTCTGAAAAATAGAGCTAAAATTACTTTGTATGTATTTAAATGATTATCAAAAATCATTTCAATGATGCTTTTCAATTGAACTATTGATGAACTAGACCTCTATGTTAATAACAAATTTTGGTAAAACTGACACATAAAATCTAGGTCATTCATTTATGGAATTAATAGACTAGCTCTACTTGGTATATAATCTATATCTACCACTTGCACTTAAATTTACTAAAATTACATGCACAGCACAGCCTCAGGATCACTAACACAGGATCAGGGGACTGTAGAAATATGTTCATTTAAAATTAAAACTATCCTTTCCTTAGAAAAACACAAGGTACCTTTCATCCGACTTAGCTGGGGTTTACTTTAACCACCATTCCATCATTTAAAATATTACTATGGCAAGCATCAGCTACACATTAAGTAGCAACTAACAACCAGCACAGCAGAGACAACATCCCAATGCCAATACACGCCTCCTTCCAATTCCATACATCCACTGCACTGCACGAACATTACGTTCGTCGCTCGGTCGGGCAGACATACGCCAATGCATTGCGTAGCTGCGCCACGACAGAGCCGTAATCCGTAAGCTGGCAGGGCGTAGAAATAAGATAACAACGCAAAATCATGGCCGTTAATTCAATTGCAACATCAGCTACCTACAGATGTTGCTTCGCGCAAATACATGTTTGATACCTAGAACAATTGAAAAACAAAGGAAAATAGTTAGTTTACCTCAGTATTGTCTCCGGGAAAGCGATGCTGAAGGGTAATTTCTCGTATGCAGTATACAGAATCAGGACGGCTAATCCACAGTATGTACCCGCAGTACCTCCGCTTCCGGTATAAACGTAATGAATGGATCCGTCTTCGCAAGAAGACCACACCGGCGGCGGGTACGGTACACACACACCGCTGCTTTCACTGGCTGGACAATTCGGCTATCTCCCCCTTGATCCCTACCGGCAGCTCGGCTTGAGCCATACATGGCTTCCCCCTCAGTGCTGTGCGAGGTAGCGCTGAGAATAACAACCGAACTGATGATGGCGTGTGACTACCTTTACGTTCCGTCATCATAGACCTTTCTTATCCTGTTTCTTCAGTGTTTCTAAAAATATTCAGGGGCGGCGCAGCCGTGGGGGCCGTGGGGGCTCGGGCCCCCACACTTTTTGTGCACCATACAAAGGAATACATAAGGTGTCATCACTTTGGGCCCCAACACTTTTTTCAACTCGGAAGTACGTAAGTGGCACTAAAATGGGAGGGGAGAGAATGAGCTGAGGACCTTTTTTTTTTTTTTTTTTTTGGCTTGTTAGCTCATGAAACCCGGAAGTGGGCCCCCACACTTTTGAAAACACTGCGCCGGCCCTGATATTAGCCAGGGCCGGTGGAGCGTTTTCAAAAGTACAAGTGTGGGAGCCCACTTCCGGGGTTCATGAGCTAAAAAAAAAAAAAAGAGAAAAGGTCCTCAGCTCATTTCTCCCCATCCATTTCCGGTTTTTTCAGCTGACGAAAAAAAAAAATCTATCTAAGTTGTATTTCTATCTAGTGCCACTTACGTACTTCCGGGTTACAAAAAGTGTGGGGGCCCAAAGAGCTGACACCTTATTCCTTTGTATGGTGCATAAAAAGTTTGGGGCCCCCACGGCCTCCACGGTTCCGCCAGCCATGTTTCATTTTACTATACTTTGCAACATTCTGTATATAATGACAATGATCGACTTGTTTTATTTCTTTTACTATAGTATTTAACAAACATACCCAAAAGTAAGACGAAAGCTTGATTTTGATATAACCCCTATTGAATCCTGTGTTTCGCGGCTGCTGATCTTTTATTCAACAACATCATTCATTAAATTATTTCATATCTTAAACAACTACGACGGCTATAATTAGAGCAAAGTTTTGTATTGGTTATTCATAAAGCAATCTCATGCTACCGCGGACTGTGTCTAAACTTGGCAGATCTTTAAGCTTTCTGTTGATACACACGCAAAGTTTATGCTTGATGTATTTTTACTCAGTTGTGTTTATTGTCAACGTATAAGATCGTTTTCTTTACTTGCATTTGCGACCAGGCTTTCCTTGATGCCCGTGCCAAAATTACGAGAGGCCGGCACAGAGAGGCCCATTTCTGGAGTCCTGATGCATAATAGTGTATCACAGGGTTGGCCCGCTGGACTCTCTTCAAAGCATAATCATCCTCTTATTTTTCCTCACCCAAAGGAAGATTACTCTTATTCATATATCTAGATAAATGCTTGGATTGATAAATACTGATTGATGTCAATGCTGGAATAATGGGAATAAATGAAGAGTTTGTTCGCAAAAACCGATAAGTCCATTTTGGAAGATTTTGAAGCACGGTCTCTGTCACAAAGTACAAAATAATACATGTATATTGGTCACTACATATAAAGGTACATTCTTAAAGTTATGGTCAAAACAAGCAAAAAAGTATTATTCTCTCTATTTTTCTTGACCTTTAATCGCAAATATCTCCATTTGGCAAATATGGACTTATCGGTTTTTGCGAACAAACTCTTCAAATGCAACGATAATAGCTGTATTAAGATCAATAAGTATTAGGTCTATAAATCCATGAATTGATAAATGAATAAAGAAATACATAGATATATAAACTCGAACACATGGAAATAAATGACATTATTCGTGACACTTGCTATGTTCTGTGCATGTACAACGTGTCGATGGCACCGTGTGATAAAGTCCTTATTAAGACGGTTAAGATAAAAGAAGGTAGAGAATCCATGAGGGGAACATTTCAGAAAACAAAAATATACTTTACATGTACAATGTACTTAAAATCTATTTCCAGTGATTTTTTTTTTTGCCTTCGTCATCACTATCGTCGCATTCCTATAGATCTGTCTGAATGCGTTAGGTAGTATCAGTAACGGCATTAGCTGATAATGAATTTGCTTATATACAAATTAATGCATTACCTGTTTTATATTCCCCTTTAAGAACGACTTTCATAACATTTAGAATATGTCAATGCAACAATATAACAACATAACTTTGACAATTTGTTCTAACTGATGGAAAAATGAGAAAAAGAAAAGAAGAAGTAGAAACAGATAAATGAATTTGAATTGCTATTACCAGGAAACCTCGGAGCATGGCTCGTTATATTTTTCAATTTTTTTTCACTCTTTGAATATAGCATATTATAGTAAAATGTGAATGGCCCTCTGAATTACGACTGTTTTAGAAGTCAAAGTTGATTACTATAGTACCATTAGGTAGCATCTTCTTATTAAACACAGCCAAAACACGAGATTCGGATGTCCTTATATACGTCGAGTAGGATGAAACAGCAAGGCCTTTTTATGCATGTAATTAAATACTTGCAATGATTCATGAGAGAAATATTATCCGCTACAAACAAGAGAGAGTTTTACTGTCAAGCACAATTTCATGTTCATGAGGGCCCATAACTGCATGGATTCTGACAAGTAATGGTTAAGAGTCTGGTGAATTTGATTTTTAATCAAGTCATTCTGATTGATATGTGTTAATGATATCACTAGCTCGTAAAAAGGCTAAACCGTGATAATCCGCAATGTATATCTCTTTGTGGGCTAATATAAACTCGCTTTGTGCATGTCAGAAGTTAATATATTCTACACATAGAATGAAGTCTGAGATGGTATAGTATATCAATAACGCAGATTAGTTGAAAAACTAAAACCCCATCTGGAGATCTCCGGGGCAGTGGTCTGATATGCCTCTGTTTCTCTCGCGTAACACGAATGGTCACCAGATAATATCAAATACATGGACAGTCAGGTATATCGTCAGGTATAAAGATGTATAGGCCTGGAGGCCTACAGACAGATAGTAGGTAGCTAGAGGGTACCACTGTCTACTCCGCTCAAATTCTCGTTTCTCGAGTAACTTTGACCCCAGATAAAAGTCAGCCATTTCGTTTTTAGCTCGATTACCTAGATTAATTATTTTCAGTTTGTTATAGGCACGTCACTTGGTGGCGACATCATGCAGTGGCGGATCGGCCGGGTGGGGGTCGCACGGGGCGAGTGCCCCTCCTTTATTTTTGCATTTTTTTAAAAACTCTTTATGTGCCATGGTGGAGACTGACCCCCTGTGTGCCACGTTATTCTGAGACAGGAAGGTAGTCATTCTTTCAGAAAGAGTTCTGTTTTTTCCAATTTGTATAACTTACTGTTAAGATGGGCATAATAGCAGGCAAAGTTAAAGAGAAATGCCAAGCTTAGTTTCGATATAAATTGTATGACGAATCTATTTTCATTTTTTTTTTTCTTTTGAATGACCAGTTGCTACATTACTGAAAAGGTATGACTTTTGCACATAAAACCGTGACAGAAATTTAGAATGTACGAGCAAATCTAGTTGGGAACACTGCTTGATAGTCAATCACCACATAGAATGCAAGCTGTATATGAGAGGAACAAAAGCACGAGAAACGCTTTCATTGTGTCGCGGGATTAGCAGTGATTAGCGATTTATCGATCGGTTTTGGCGGCTTTGTTTGTTGAGCAGAATATGCGAAGTTGGCACGCCGTCGACTGAGTCGGACGTGCGAACGTGGCACATAAAGAGTTAAATACGCTGTAAAAGAAATACATTCAATTTTGTGTTGCTTGTTTGTTTGCTTGTTTTTGATAAAAGTATACACGTACATGAGTCGCACAATGACCTTTTTTTTCTTCTTGTCAGCCAATTAACGCCAAAAGTGGTACGAAAAAAATTTTTTTTTTTTTTTTTTTGCTTGTCAGCTTATTAAACCCGGAAATAGACCTATGGAGAAATAAACTGCCCCCCTTTTTTTAACGGAATTCCTGTATCCGCCCCTGTCATGCATAGCGACTTGCTCGACGTAATGCTGCGTTTACACCATGTTCCCGGCAACCACGGCAGCCCCATTAATTTGCCAGAAACGTTGTACGCCGTGGATATAGATGAGACAGTCCTCCGTTTCCCTCTTCGTATTCTAGTCTTTTTTCAGTCCAGTTCTCGCCCCGTTGAACGTGTATAGCTGTAAAGACCCTGTTCTCACGGCGATTGGTCAGGCTAGACTATCAATATTTTCGTCGCGTCCCGCTATATGGACCACCGCCAATTTTTGTTACGGCATATTATGTGCCGTCGTGTCTTGTTGTGTTTACCCCGTTTTATTACAGCATATATGGCCTACAAAGTTCCTCATTAGCACCGGGAATGCCGTGGCAAATTTTTTGACAGTTTAAAAATCTGACAAGGCATTCGCGGCAAATCACAGCCTGTCGCGTTTGCCTATCCCGTCTCACCGCGTTGTCTCATGTCAATCCCGTTTTGTCCACGGTGGCCTGAAACGTAACTGCCTTGGCCGCCGGGATCATGGCGTAAACGCAGCATTACTTTTGGAATATTCATGTTCCAACAAAGAGTGAACTTAATCGCGTAGACGGGTGACCAGAAGGGTGATGTTCGTTATTCCAAAAATGAAATACTGTTCGTTATTCCGAAGATTCGTTTTTCCGAAACACCGATAATAATTCCCCCGTTTAATAATTAGATGTTCCTTAATCCGAAAATTAACAAGGGTTCTTTTTACTGCGAACATTTATAGCGTTATTTCGAAGGTTCGTAATTTTGAAAATGAAATAGAAGGTTCATTCACTTGTTCGGAACACTCTGAAATGAAATGAATGGACATTTTAAATGTTAACTTCTCTGACCCTTTTATAAATGTTTGACTTAACACTCAAAATATTGGAATTACCATTTCTGAAATGATAAGTTCAACATTTTGTGAGCAAAATTTAATACAAGTACTTTGAATGTTGGAGGAGTAACAACATTTACAATGTTTACAAAGTGTATTTAGCATTTTGATTTTTAGATTGAAGTTTCGTTAAAGGGACTGTACAATACTGATTGAGGTGGGGATTCATGTTTTGAACATTCCTAATTGAAATAATGAGAAACCTCTTGTGAAATATAAAAGAACATGTACACGTAATTTTAAGGATTCAATGTTTATTTGATGAAAATTGGTTTTCAAATGGCCGAGATATCCAAAAAAGTGATGACAATAAAGGGCGACAGGCCACGCCTTTTATCGGGATCTCTTTGTTTCACCTTGTTTTTGGATACCTCAGCCATTTCAAAACCGATTTTCATCAAATAAACTTTTGATACCCCTTAGAATTGCATGCTCTTTGATATCTCATAGAGTGGTTTCTGAATATCTCGCAAAATATTAAAAGCTAAATTCTCACCTCGACCAGAACTGCACACACCCTTTAAGCTGAAACTGAAAAGAAGGTGACTGACCTACCTTCGGAATAACGAACCTTACTTAATTTTCTGATTGACGAACCTTTGGAATAACGAACCTTACTTAATTTTCTAATTGACGAACCTTTGGAATAATGAACCTTATTTCATTGTCAGATTAACAAACCCTAAATAAATAATGTTTCGTTTTCGGAATTACGAACCTACGGAACAGTTCGATGATGATGATGATAATAATATCAGTAGTAATAATAATAGTAATCATTATTATTATTATTATTATTATTATTATTATTATTATTATCATTATTATTATTATTATTATTATTATTATTATATTAGAAAAGCTGCAATGTTTATAAAAGGAAAAATACACACTATTTGTTGCCTGTCAAGGCCTGTCCAAACTGCTGTCACCAGTTTGGTCTTTGAACAGGGGCCTTGGAATATTAATTTTGTTTAGTGTGTGTGTGGGGGGGGGGGAGAAAGGTTTTTCACAAACATTTTATTCTTCCTTTTACATCGAAAATTGTTTTAAAATTACAGAATTTTCCATTTTCAATGGGAGCCATTATTTCCCTGAGAATCCAACAATGACACATATAAAGAAAAAGAGGATTTCACACACAATATGACCTGCTTTAGCAATTAAAAATGGAGGGTTTTTCATCAAACTACTGCAGTTTTTTTTATGTAAAAAGCATGTTATCTTTTTGTCATGCAAGATAAGTGTTAAACATCAAAGCTTTGCACAATCGCACAGAAAGGCACTTACTCAACAGCCGAGATACACTGTATATTGTACAGTCACCTCTGCCTATGTTAAATCTGTAGGAACTGAAGAAAAAGGTTCGACTTAAGAGAAAATTTGACTTATGAGGGATCAAAAACAAAGTAAATTCAAAGAATGGGAGCTAACACAACATGACAGTCGACTAAGGCAATTATTCGACTTATGTGATTTCTACAATGTACTTTGGCAGAGTTGATTTGTAAAACCACTTTGATAATATAACAACAATCTTATGAAAGCAATGAAAACACTGCATGATTGTGAGATATGTCACATTATTCACTTTATTGACAACCACTACATTCATACATAATTTGAGGCACACACAAAACCTTTCTATCGCAAAAAAAAAAAAAGAGAACAAAATCTATACTGCACCACAGATGCCATTTTAATGGGAATAAAAGCAACATAAATTTACACCTTTGTGGCGAATTTTACAGGTGGTTTTCACTAATTTGTGGCCAATATTATGTTTACATCTCCACACGACAGTACTGGGTTTACATTCTGCAGCAAAGAAGCTTCAAAGAACACTCGATAATGTATGACCATGTGCTTATCACAATCGGGCCCATACCTGTACCATAATGTACCTAGCATGTCAGAATTCGACAACGACAAGAACATGATTCTAGGACTGTGGAAGTGATTTACAGGTCTACTCTAGAATATAGGAATTTTGCTATGCCATGCCAAAGACGAGACTGAATAATATTTTCACTTACACTAAAAGACAGGAGGGTAAGTCCACATAAGAGGCTTGCATTATTTGACAGGTGTTACTTGGGATGCTTCCCACCAATTTGCTGGTCGTCATGGTAACTAACAGATTCATACACGCTAGATGAAGAGAAGAACTGACAATGCAGACGTGGGCCAGGTCACTCATTTTGTCCAAGACCGACAGAGTGATGGACAGGATTATCACTGGCAGAGAAGACTTCCTTCACGTGTGGCTGCGTGAGGCAAGTATGATAGCCTACCCCTTTGCGGAATCCATATTTTAATGTTGCTCGCATCTTGCCTTTGCTAACATTTGGATATCCAAGCCACAGTTGGGAAGCAAATCATTGTAGCTGAACATTCAGCAATGATTCTCGTTATTCTAGCTGCTGTAAGCAACGGTCCATTCTACTGTAGCTAATTCTGTAACTTATTTTTGAGATGCATGAACCCTCAAACTGAAAAAAAAAAAAAAAAAAAAAAAAAACGGGATAAAAGCTGAGGCTGCACTGATTCAACATTTGACTCTTGCAATGCCATAAATTCGAGCGTGATGAGATGTGTCTCTCAATTTGCAAGCAGACTGTGTACCAGAATTTAGCCCATTTATTTAGCTGCATCACAATCAAAGCTTATTTTGAACAGCTCTGGCAAGAGAGCACCTTAACAAAACTTGCAATTCTCTTCTTCCCCCTCATTTTGAATACATGATCCCACATCAAGGATCGGGTACAGACACACTATGAGTAAATGAATGATAAGAAAGAGAAGACCATGAGAAATGTTTTGGTCTGAAATGAGGATGAAAATTTCAGTTTTACTCGTAGAACAAATATCTTTGGATACATTTCAAGGAACCAAGAGCCTTCACTTCGAGTAAATCAATGCATAAACACATCGATGTAATAAATAGGTGACACCATACAGACACAATTGTATTAAACTGTGGTAACATAATACTATTCAAATTAATTTCAAGATCTGTACACTGTTAATCACCCACATAATTTGATAGCAAAAATGTCAATAGTGTACAACTTGATGAATAACAAAACGATACTATGGGTAGATTCCGGCCGATGTCCCTGTCTCAAAAACGAAAAAATAATGCCATAACCTTCACATCTAGTTACACCGGCCGTATCACATGATTTCATCTCTATGTCACAAGAGGGTCATCTTTTGTACCCCAATTTTCATAATTGTATCAAATTCTGGTATCATCATCATGAGCTAGGCGCACACAAAGGAACTACATACGGGACCGGTGGTAAAACTTTGGAACCAAATGAAGAGAAATTGCCACATTATGACAGAGGTCTTTTTATGGACTGAAATTTAAAAAATATGTAAATAGAAAAGCCTAGTCGATATCCTGCTTCCTTCTTGACAACAGATGGGAATTTATGGCATGGGTTGTAAACTGCCATCTGACAAGAAGTCGCTGCCAAAGGTCGTGGTTGGTGATTATCTTTTTTCATTTCATTCCTTGTCCATATTCATCCTCTTTTGTCATCATCTTTGTCACAACCATTACACAAGTGTAATTATGTTCTCTGTGAACGTTTATATATACCAACCCGCCTCAAGGAATATATGATGAGGTCACCTGGGGGAATATTAAATATGGGTGAGTAAGAAGCAGACGGACACTGAAGCATCACATTTTCACTGGAGCTGATGTACCTCTGCTTCTTAATCGGCAACATGTCAGGATAAAACTCATGGGACTATATACCTCCCTTGTCTACCACATATATCTAGCAGTACACTGCTTATAACATTTTGTTATCAAATGTAATGACACACCCACTTAATGTATATGAATATTAGTAGATCCTTTATAATAATTTTGCAGGTTTCGACTCTAACTAGTGCTGGGGACAATTAGCAATCACAATCCGACAAAACAGCAACCTTAACACAGATATATTTGCTTGTTTTCAACCTAAAAACACACAAGCACTGGCATTGCAAAGACTAATAACAGAAACTCTTTCTGATTCGATATGAACATGGTTGATATTCACATATTATGGCATACAGTATATCCAGCCAGATAATATACTCTGGCAAGCTATAATTTCTACACTAGAAACTTTCAGAAATTTTCTTCTTCTTCTTCTTCTTCTTTCTGAGAAAGACTTTGGGGAAAAACTAAAAAGGCATTTGATTCTTTGTGATGATAAACATCACATCGAGATAGATTGAATTGTAATGCTTGGAAGAATTACCAATGAATGGTCACCTGCCATTAAAACAACAGAATAACAAAATGCGATTTCAACTCTTCATGAGAATGTAAATACAGAACAATGTCTCCTGTTCTATTGACATTAACTACAATCACCAAAGCACATGATCCATACTAATTACAACTGGTGATTGATAACAACTTTTGACTACTGAGGCTCTGTAAATAAAACTTTTCCCATCCGTACAGTATTCTGATGACATTCGGAAATTGGGAGACTCTGTTTTCTGTCGAGCATCTAGAAACTTGACGTTTCTGCCTAAAACTACACTCGACTATGAAATAAAACAGACAAGCAATAGTGACATTAAAGAAAAATAAAACAGGAATCACAGTATGGAGGGTGTGAATAAGTTCGATCACGAGATAAAACCGAACAAAGGTATAAAGCACTACATAGGAAACACAATGGTTTACATATGTTGCCATGGTAACCAATAATGCCTTCCAGTTTTAGAAATATCGCAGTTCTGTCTCATCGACCATATTGATAATAGTATCCCCTAAATTATACAAGGCTCTACACGGGAGGTGTCTATATCATTAAATGCCAGTCACAAGAAATTAGGCATCACCCAGCCGCAAATCACTGCAGGGCTACAAGGTTCACAACCACTTTTCCATCTGGGCATCCTCACATGAACATGCAGTGGGTGATGAACTGCAGAAACAAGGAAGAAAAAAATGGAATAGGATGGAAAGGGAAGGAATTTTATGATATTTAGAAGAGACAATAGCAAGGTTGATTGATCACAACATATTCATGCTACACTTCTGTCACAAAGAGCGATGAGTAGATAAGACAGATAGATCTGCATTCATTTCACAAAGTACAATACAAGTAAAATATGCAACTACCTTACTTTCCATTGACCTTAACGCTTCGGGTAACCACTATGGCATGACTTATTTTTTATCAACCCATCACATTTTGTGTAAAACTGTTGGGACAATCACCTGTTTAGGCACTGTCATTAATCAATTAATCACAAGGAAAATTTCCACACCCCATGGGCTTTTGGTACCACTGCTCTGAAAGCATGTAATGAAATTCATCACATTCACGCATGTGATCATTTTTAGTTCTAAACTATCCTAAACAAGTATGTACAGTAAGTACAGTGGATCAAAAGCATTCCATACAATACCAACTTTGGCTTTCACTAGCAGAGTAAAATCAGTTGATCAGAATGGGAGAGGTATAATCAAAATCAAACCAACAATATAAACTTTAAAAAAAAATGAAATCTATATTTCCCATGTTTTCATAAATCAGTGATATATGATTCACAACTCTTCATTTAAAGTGACAGTGGTGAGGTTCTGATAACTCACACATCTCCTACTGACATACATTCACATAAATGTACAATGTGTTCCGATATGCAAATCTTCACTAAATGCCTCTATTGATAGACTCAGTATGCACCAAAATTATGGAATTATCTCCCCCTGTTTGTAAGGCAAGCAACTGCAGTTAGTGACAGAGACTCCAACCCTAAGCACCTTCTGATCTGGAGATTCTCCCACCTGAAACCCCTAGCAAACGGGAGACTCCAACTTGATGTGTACGAAGTGCATATCACGAGCGCAAAGTTCCTTGCGGCCGGGGTCCAGGGCCCGCTCGGGCCCTGCAGAAGCTCTAATATTTAGGGTTTTTGATGCTCTCTCGTGCTATCTAAGGCTTATTTTTCAACATACGAAGACAAAATGTAAGAAATCATTTCAAACGGGAGACACAGAGCCAGGGCGGGAGAAATTAAATCTCAAGCAGTAGAACGGGAGATTTGGCAAAAGTGGGCTTTCGGTGGGAGATCTCCCATCGAAAGCGGGAGAGTTGGAGTCTCTGTAATGACCAAGCTAAAAACTCATCTTATGAATAATGCTACTTCTTAAATTACGCATGTCATGCGCAGTACAGTATATTATAGTAAGTAGCTGCATAATATAAATGCCCTTTATTATTATTATTGGTATTAGTGGCATGAATACCCCATGGAAATATTAAATGTATCACATTATTGCTATCTCATAACCACCTGTCTACCATAACTGCTCGTGAGTAAAGCAGTAACTGCTGCTGAATCAGCAAGCAAAATTATGATGTTGAGAATCCATTTGTGAACAAATCCATCAGCAGAATAGTGAGGTGATGAGACCATAGCTCCTCCCAATTTGAACATAACTATATTTATTAAAAATGCGCAAAGCTTTGAAATACCAGGACCTTTGTGGTTTGTTCTGACTTTGATAACATTTCAACCATTCTGCCCATCTGATTACATCATATCTATGAAAGTCATCATGAACTTGGTGGGGTTATCCCACGAGACCGACACCCACAAGTCATACAGCCCACGATTTCGACATTGAAAACAGGTCCATGAGTCCTACAGCTCACGAGTCACACAGCCCATGAGTTCGACACTCGGCAAATAAAGCCCATGAGTTCGACGCTAGGTAAAAACAGCCCACGAGTTCGACGGATACAACACGGCGCGTAATGTGTCGGTCTCGTGGGCCTTGTTGGCTTAGTGTCGAACTCATGGGCTGTATGACTTGTGAGCTGCATGACTCGTGGGCTGTATGACTCGTGGGTGTCGGTCTCGTGACATGCACTCAACTTGGTCTGGCGTTCCATTCTAACTGAAAAAAAAGAAATTGACTTCCTGCTTTAGCAACGATCTAAGATTGCATTGTTTATACACACATGTATGTGCCAGAAAAAAAAATTTATGCCTTGTACGTAAGTTTGTTTGTCTGTCTTTAAGTGTTTTGGAGGGCATGGGTCAAGAGGCTCAGCAGTTTGAATACAAAGAGGGAAAAGATGCTTTGTGTACATTTTTCACAGCTGCCAACCATTGCAGCTAACAAAATTTACTGATGCAAGATTACAGAAGTATTCTGAACATGAAGGCAAAAGTCATATCTTGGTTCAAAGATGGGAAACTGCACATATTAGAGGGATCGCATAGTTTTGGTTGAGACCGAATTTCAGGTTTCTAACTTTTTTTGATGAAATAATGAGAAACCTCTCATGAAATATGAAAGAGCATTAAAATGGTATGCTCTGTAATATTTCATAAGTGTTTTCTTGGTATCTCGCAAAAAGTTAAAAGCCCAATTCTCATCTCCACCAATACTGTACTTTCCCTTTAAGCATGCTGAATCAAGTTCTTTAAAAAAAAATCATTTCATTTAGAAACCACATTTTCTCACATTTGCTGAGGAAAAACACACTTTATTGTTAAAACATTGAGGTTAGAAGATCTGCACTTTGTTGCACAGTTAATTAAGTCTAGGTCCCAAAATCTTACATGTGTGGGTTGTGCATGAGTTAATTTTCTGTTAGATTTTGTCAGCCTTTTGTTTTGATATGTTTTGCAATGTGCTGATATTGAAGTAGGAAATATAATTCCTTTCTAGATTACAACAAGATTCTCTTTCTATTTCACACCTCACAGTTAGAAAGATTTGAGAGTATATAGGAATGACATAGGTGGATTAATGAAGGAGAAATAAGATAGGAAGAAAATAATCTTCATTTCAATGATAAACCAGAAACATTCCCGATATGAAACTGTCCAAATTGGAACCACAAGCTTTTTTCGTGGCAGGAAACTGGCAAACTGCTGATCACAACCAAATTAACAGTATACTACTTGAACTGGGGAGTGTTTCATGAAAGTCTGAAAAGATACTTTTTGCTCGTAAGACACACTTACATTCTATGGGAGACTTCATGAAAATGGATTTTACTTCTCTTTTAAAGTCTCTCACAGCTAACTATGAGTGACTTTGGCCATTCTGAGATTCACGTAAAGATTCTTTGTGATGACTTCATGAAACGACCCATGAATCATGTCGACAAAATCTTTTGCATTCATTTTACTTCTGCAAATTGCGGCTTCTCACAAAATTTGCACAAGTTTTATGCGTGTGAAAGTTTTGTGGATGTGAAAATGTCTGATTTTACAATGCTTGCATTATGATGGCAACGCTGATTAACAAGAAATGACCACGCCAAGAACAAACTTGGCATGACAAGCATGACATCAAATTTTCGTCAGAGTGTCAACATGCAGCTTTGTGATTGGTCAATGGTGAAAGATATAAAGTAAATGAAAGGATGAAAAGATAGCAATGCATTATCGAAGCTCTTGCTAGACAGGATGGAACCAATTTGCATTTTGGTCGCTACATTTGTGCCAAAAACCCGACACGATGCAGTGAGAAAGTCAGTAAGACCAGGGGTCGCATTTAACTTTTTTTTTAACTAGCCAGGCGGACTACTTAGAATCAATTTTGATACTGAAGCGATTTTTTGGCTAGCCAGACGGACTAGTAACTTCAGAATTTTATGATTTTTAGCTAGTCCGATGTGATTTTGGGTGGCCAATGGCCAGGGGACCATCGCCAATTTCGAACCCTGAAGACGGTATGTGAGCCCATCAATGGCTTTTTAAAACATGCTTCTTCATGAACTAGTGTGAATCACGAAAGCAGTTAAGAGCAAAAGTAATGATGTAAACTTTGTGAACAGCATTACAGCATTCTAAAGGGATGAAATTGTGTGTGTGTGTGTTGTTGTTGTTGTTGTTGTTTGGGTTTTTTTTTGGGGGGGGGAGGCAGAGGACAACATTTTCACCTTTCCTGCTATAGACATATATGTGTAGTTAAATAACTTGGGAAACACAATATTTTCTATGACAACTGCAGTGTTCATGGCAAAAAAACAACAACAACAAACAAACAAAATAAATAGCAACAAAATACTGCAAAAAAGTATGAGTTGATGTCTCTGTGAAAACATACTGAAAAAAAAATGCATAACACTCGATGTTAGTTCAGAAATAAAACCAATTCATCTGCCACCCACAGTCTACTAGGTCAACTCCACTTCTCATGCAGCTCCATGGTCTTTTACCCTTGTCATTTCAGGCAACTAATAAGCCACTAATTTAATCAGCTCATTCATACAATGTGCCTTATCTAGCATACTTGGGCCAGGTACATTTTGTATCAAGAAAATCCAGTACGCGGTTTTTCTTAAAATCTTGATATCACAACACATAGAATGGACAGACAACCATAAAACATAATGCCTCCGGCTCCCTTCATAGTGGATGTATATTAAAAAAAGATGAAACTGCCATTTGACAGTTTATCATCTGCATAAGATACGGCTATACTATAATCCTCAAAATTATTATTGTATTGTTTGTTTGTTTGTTTGTTTTTTTTTTTGGGGGGGGGGGTAGCTTATGCTCAACTTTTTGTTTTGCAGTGATTGTCAATGAAACTTTAGTTGTGTGTGTACCAATACAGACATGAAGACGCAAGATGTACATGCATGTGAATCAAAAGCAGACTGTGGTATAAAAACCGACTTCTGATGATCACACAAGACTTTGTACAATTCTATGCACACACCTGCCCTGCCAATCACACACAATGCCACACTGATATACAATGAGCACTAATGAACAAAAGTTATGTGATAATGGATGGACTGTGGCAGTATTTTTCTCCCTTTTTTTTGGGGGGGGGGGGGGGGTGGCAGGGAAGGGAAAAAGGTGAGCATGAGAAAGTTCATAGAGGATAAATATAATACAATGGATTTCACAAGATCAAAGGGCAACACAGCTAACTGTACACATGTTAGAGAAAGAGAAGGAAAAATAGACGAAGAAGAGAAAGAAGAGGAAGAGGAAGGCAAAGAAGAGAACGAGAGAAAAAAAAGGAGAAGAAGATGGTAAAGAAAAGACGGTCTGTGTGATCAAGGACAAGAACATGGACAAGACGAAAAAGAAGAAAAGTTATGAAGAAGTAATGGATAAGGAATGGACAGCTAGACAACCATAATGCATTCCAGTACATCAACATGGTTAGTTCATACACTCTGCTACATGGTACAAATCCCTCATTCCCAGGCCACCATGGGATAAGTGTGATGTGTGATGCATATGATGCATAGGGCACCCATGTCGAGTAATATGGCAGAGTCATGCTTCGAGTGTGAGATTGATGGCCACTATATCTGAGTCACTCAAACTCTGTATTGAGCAACCTTTCTTTCATAGAATATAACTTTGCACAACTATTATGTCCGTATCTAGATTTAGATGAGAATCTATGCATTGAAATGTCCAATTTGGATGTTTATAAGGCAATAGATCAAATGTGACGCAGCATCACACAACCAACAAAAAGTCACCAGGCATTAATTTTTAGTTAAGGGCAGATTCTGAAAGAGCAGACTATAAGCTTTAAAATTGTATAAACTCAATTCAAATGGACTCCCCTAACCTATCAGAAAGAAAGAAAGCACACATTCTGGAAAAGTGTGAACTGAGAAAAGACGCTCTGAAGTACAGGATCTATTCAAGCGCTTAATCTTTACCAAGCTGGGCTAGCTGTGCAATGAAAGGGACAAAACACAGGATGTAGACCAAGGGAGCACCAACAATGAAGAGATTATCAGATTAAGCTGAAATTCAGCATGTTCTATTTAAAACACATTTTGTCCATGAATAATGCCAACTTTCAAAGCAGTAGAGCTATCCTTTCAAGAGTTA
Organism: Diadema antillarum; assembly: GCF_040938485.1. Lineage (NCBI taxonomy): Eukaryota > Metazoa > Echinodermata > Echinoidea > Diadematoida > Diadematidae > Diadema > Diadema antillarum. The sequence continues at coordinate 279,704 of NW_027271075.1, read as the reverse complement.
TTAGACTTGAAAGTGAAAAGTAAAGGATTTCCAGAAATAAAAAGAAGAAATGAAAAGGGGACTCTAAGATATACCTAATCATTCTATTCTCCCCCAAAAAAGGGTTGTACAAAAACTGCTGAAAACATGTTTTCCCATTCATGTTATGATCCCAAACTAAAGAATAATGTAGAAGAAGGATAGCTCTTTCAGAAAATATGGAAATCAAGGGGTGTGACTTTTTGTTCATTTTGTGGATACACGGTCACAAATGTAAGCCCAAGATCAGCTCTGCAATTTTTTTTTTCTACAATGCATCATAAATTAATTTTTTTTCTACCATGCAATATTTCATGAATCTGGGCTGGTGAGGCAAGTTTTGCAAATGGCTGAATTTGTGACAGAGAACCATTGCGATGAAATGAGAAATACATGTACAATATACTGCATTTTTCTATTCAAGAGATAAAAAAGCTACTGATTTTCCACCATGGCAATTACATACACTGCATGATTACTGCTATTTCTACTCATCTGGACAGATGTGCTAGTAGAAGCTTTAACTACACATGTTGGATGGGTGTGTGAACATGCGTGTGTGTGTTTGTGTGTCTGTGCATCTGTGTGACTGTGCAAATGCATGCTTTGTTTAATAGTGTCTTTTTATTGATTCCAACAGGGCACATACTGATGCGAGCTTGTGACTGACATGGCTTTTGTTTTTTAATTGACAGTACAGTAGACTCCCATTATAACAAAGACCTTGGTAGCGGAAGATTTCTATCGTTATATATCGAAATTTTGTTATAACCAAACAAATAAAGAATAGATATACATAGAGTGGAAAATGTTGCCGCCTGAAATCTTACTTCGTTGTAACCGGAATTTCGTTATAAACATGTTCCTCATAACGGAAGTGCACTGTACCTCTTACTATGGCTTGCCGAGTGTTATCCATCATATTTAAGGTGATTTTTTTTTCTTTTTTTGCCCTAAATACCAGCTTTCTGGCGCACTGATCTGCACATGCCATCCCTATCAAAATAATGGACAGAATGGAAGGACTACATTCCCCCCCCCCCCCAAACCCATCCTCTTGATAGCTTGTCCAAACTTTAAGATTACTTGGTGAAATGTTTGAAAAAGGTTCTACAATTACTATACAGTGACTTGATCAGGGGCGGATCCAGGAATTCCGTAAAGGGAAGGCGCCTTTGCAAAATTAAAGGGAGGCGCAAGCAACCCCCCCCCCCGCATTATTCTTTTTGTTTCTTTTGTTTTAACCTAAAATAAAGAGGGGGTGCGTGCCCAGAGTCCGCCCTCTGGATCCGCCACTGCTTGATCATCATTGTCGTAGATTCTGTGACCTGCATGACATACCACGGCTTTCTATTAGTAACTGGTGGCAGCACCAAATAAGGAAGTTTTATGGTGTGTTAAACTGTGCTGCACACCTCAAAAACAAAATGTCTCCCTCCACAACACAAAGGCTTGTGTGACCATGCCCTACCTAGCAACAACTCATGAATGCTAAGTAATTTGGTCCAGACTTGGATTGGAACACAATTTCTGCAAAAGTTACAAAGCAGGTAAAAAAATTGCAAACTAACTTCCGATCACCTGCAAAAAAACCCAACCAAACAAACAAACAAACAAACAAACAAACAAACCATCCATATATCAAAATACATTACATACTCTCCCATTCACAAGTCAATAGTGTTCAAGAAATACAGCCACTGCTGCTGGGCTAATATTTCCAGGACACATGCCCATGACGCCTGCATGATATCATATTAATCTGAAGCACACAAATGATCTTCATACATGTGTGTTTGCCAGCAACAGTGTATTCACTGTATAATAGTTGCAAATTCACCCAAGATGTCAAGATAAAATAACTTATGAACCCCATGGTGGGACCTCCACTTTGCAATTGGTAACTGAGAGAAATACAGCTTTGGACTTAATGTACAGCAAATGCTATAATGGCGTACGCTTCCCAAGCAGTGCACTATTCCTGCTATTAACATTTGAAGCACCGTTCTCAATGGATATGAGGCATTTAATTATGGATTGTACAGTTTCCAATGGGATGAGACTTCAGTTGCCTAACCTTTTTTTTTTTTTTTTTGAAGATCTTTTTCAAAGATAATGAGAAACCTCCTAAAACAGCAAATAATTGTGAGGGGAATTGAAAGTTTAGCTGATAAAAATTGGTTTGCAAATGGCTGGGATATTCAAAATGAAGTGATCCTATTAAAAAAAGAGGGACCCACCTTTTATTAGGATCGCTATGTTTTCCTTGTTTTAGGATATCTTGAAAACCGATTTTCATCAAATAAAATTTGAATTCCCCGCATAATTGTACGTTCTTTAACATTTCATACAGTGGTATCTCGCAAAAAAAAAAATAAAAATAAAAGCCGAGTCATCATTTCAACTAATACTGTACCATCCCTTTAAGACGTATTCCACTAGGGCTGGTCTGAACACGTCACGGAAGAGGGTTTGAACGTATTCTTGTGAAATAACATATCACATGCTTGTAAGAAAATAAAAACTGTGCTCTGGCAAATGACAAATCATGCCGGTTAACTAAGCAATGCATTGACTTAACTAATATAATTAACAATTATTACTTTAGTACATATCAAAACTGCATTCCCATCCATAGCAACCAAAAGCCATCTAGACTCCCCTTTTGATGCTAAATGAAAACTTAAAATAAAAAGAGTAACATGTATTAAGTCAGCTGCCCCCATCCCATAGCATTCGTACATATTGCAACATAACTGAAAATACGAAAATGAATACATATTTCAGTGAGATATTTGGTACGTACTTCTCTTTTTGTTTTGTTTTTTCAGTCGCCGCTACACTGACATAACATTGGCAATGAACTGTTTGGGGGAAAACAAACAAAAATTGCAACAGTTTCATGACTTGTAAAGATGAAAAGAGCAAGAAAAGAATGCAAAGCAATCGAGATGGATTCTACACTACACATAGACCAAAATAATATGTAAAATGATAAAACACTTGGCATTAAAAGTGATAATCCCTCATACATGTTGTAACCTGGCTAGTGCATAGATGGTAGTTACTACACTGGAGCACAGTTTCTTAAAAAAGGGTGCTGTTCGTTATTCAGAAGGTTCGTTAATCCAAAACACACAAATTCATTGTACCGAGAGGTTCATTAATCCGAAAATGAAAAAGGGTTTGTTAATCCGAACATTTGTGGTGTTATCCCAAAGGTTTATTATTCCGAAGATTCATTAATCCGAAATGAAATAGGGTTCGCTATCCCGAAGGCTCGTTTATCCAAAATGAAATAGAGTCCATAACACACCTTTGGAATAACAAGCTTTGTTTCATTTTCGGATTAAGGAACCTTCGGAATAACAAACCTTAACATATTTTGAGATTAACGTGCCTTTGGAATAACAAACCTGATCACATCTTCGGATTAACGAACCTTCAGAATAACGCACCTTCGGTATAACAACCCTTTGGACTGAAGAACCTTTGGAATAATGAACCTTCAGAATAACGAACTGTAAACTTTAAAAAGCCATGCTATTTTTCACGTCACACGACTGATTGGGTGGCAATTTTCGTGCGAGATATGATTGCGAATTATTCCAGCCCTGTTCTGCCTACAAGATAAATTCTTTGAAAAACCAAAAGAGCTTTTCGTCATTTGGGGGAGGGGGAGGGATTAGATACATTAAAAAAAAAAAAAGAAGCTTCAGTTACAAACAGTAAACATTTAGAGAATAACTAAAATTGGCAACTCTGTGTGATCTGGGTGATGAGCAGCTCTCCATTTGTGGCCCGACATCACAAAACCAACAAAATGTCAAAGAATTTCATTCGTTAAAGTTAAAGGTCCTGTTCACCTTTTGGAACAGTGATTTTAAAAAATTTCAAGATACATGTATGACATTTAATACATACATGTATGTGCAGGTCTGTTGTACCACAAAACATCCTATCATATAAAATTTTTGCAATAAAGCCTGAAATGTAAAGGAGATATCTGTATTTTCTCAATAAACCGTAACTGTAGACGGTTTTGTCTAGAAACATTCTTATTATAACTATTTTGATTATAACATATTTTGTATATTTAACAATACTTAAAGATTATAAAAAGTTTTGGTACCTCAACAGTTTCCCTGAATTTCCTTGTCTTGGTTTGTGTTTCACGTTAAAGTACGTTGTCTGTGAGAATTACTCGCCCTAAAGTGCTCTCATGTCTTAGTAATCATGCAATAATGGTTTCGTACCAGAGCCGTCGTCGTACGGCGTCGATAAATATTGTACGAAACCACTGACTGCGACCAGCAGCGTGCAGCCCATTGTACGCATAGCTAACTGCGACCAGCAGTCCCATACGCATAGCGTAATGGGGCTTCGCATTGTAGCATTCAGGATCATGAGAGAATTAATATCGCGGGTAAATGGCAACTTAAAATCCAAAAATTTCTTCGATTTGAAGACTTACCAATTAAGTTGAAGTATTGAAAACAGGCTTCGAACAACGTTTGGTTCTGCCAATAGTCCCTTTCTTTTCGAATTGATGACTGAATGTGACTCGGTCGAGAGGACCTTGGGATAGCTACTACACTGACTACTACGGCCAGCGCATGCGCACACAAACATCTTATCCGTTGATGGATTTGAAATTTGTGCGCATGTGATGTGTTCGCATGCACTGGCTGTAGTATTCAGTGTATGGTAGTTCTCCCAAGGTCCTCTCGACCGAGTCACATTCAGTCATCAATTCGAACAGAAAGGGACTATAGGCAGAACCAAACGTTGCCCGAAGCCTGTTTTCAATACTTCACCTTAATTGGTAAGTCTTCAAATTGAAGAATTTTTGGGATTTTAAGTTGACATTTATCCTGCGATACTAAATCTGTCATGATCCTGAATGCTACAATGCGAAGCCCGATTACGCTATGCGTATGGGACTGCTGGTCGCAGTTAATTGCATGGTTACTAAGACATGAGAGCACTTTGGGGTGAGTAAGTCCCACAGTGTTAGTTATATGAAAGGTACTTTAACCTGAAACACAAACTAAGACAAGGAAATTCAAGGAAACTTTTGAGGTACCAAAACTTTTTATTATCTTTAACATCAATTTTACCGATTCAAATTTTTGCAGTGGTTGTTTCTATCCCTTATTCACATTTTAGAACTATTTTAAAGCACTAATGCTGGTTTTTTGTTTCATCTGCAAATGGTAAATTATGCCTTTAAGGAAATTCTGAAAGAGCAGACTCTAAGCTTTAAATTGAATGTGTAACTCAATTCAAATGGACTCTCCTGACCTACATAAATACTGGCAAGAAAGCACACACTCTGCATAAGTGTGAACTGAGAAAAGAGGCTCTGAAGTACAGGGAGCATTTAATCTTTTACCAAGCCATGCTAGCTGTGCGATGAATGGGACAAAAAACAGGATGTAAACCATCGAAGCAACGACAATAAAGGGATTATCAGCTTAATTTGAAATTGAGCATACTCTATCAACAAATTCTGTCCTTGATTAATGCCAACTTTCAAAGCAGTAGCACTATCCTTTCAGAAGTTATTCAAGTTGAAAGTAAAGATTGTGCAAAGGATTTTCAAGAAATGAAAGGGGGCCTCTAAGACATACCTGATAACGCCACTATACCAAAAAAAAAAAGCAACAAAAAACGGGTGAGGGGGGTTGCAAAAAAAATAATAAATGCTGAAAACAGTTTCCCCATTCATTTTATGATCCCAAGTTTAGGAATAATGTCGAAGAATAGCTCTTTCAGAAAATATGAAAACTCAAGATTGAATTTGTTGACCTGTTTCACCTTTTCTGAGTCCTCAACTAAATATCAAGGGGTGCAACTTTTGTTGGTTTTGTGATGCACGGTCACATTTGGTTATATAAAGAAAATCAACATTTTTGTATTTTTCCCATGAAATTTTTTTCTTTTATAGACAAGTTCTTAGTAAATGATACAACAAATACATTTACACATGTCTTAGTCAGTAGCTAAGTTTTGTCTGTGCTCAAATTTTTCACAGAAAAGAAACTTAGTGAAATTTTGAGCAACAAAAGAGCTGCTCAACGCCTAAAATCACACATAGAGTTGCCACTCTGTTTTATACTCTAACCTTTTAACAAAATGGAAAATTGTTTGATGTTTCTGATTTTTTTCCTCCAGTTTCTGCTGATTTACTTCTTTCATTTTCATGTTTTCATACAAATCAACATAATATCATGATCTAAGCAGAAAAAATTAAGTCATGATGAAATTTCCATTTAATTAAATCATGACAGTATGGATGTCAATCAATCTCCTCACAGATACTACTCTTAAGACACTGAAAACTGGATAATTTACCAACATTCTAATGATCAAAAGTTTTTAAATGTAATGTCCAACTTTCCTCCCATTACTGTTGCATTTTTGTCATTTATGGATGTTGTGTACTGGTATCTATTGATGAATGGCAAAACATTTTGATTTCAAGCAAGTTCGATGTATTGTCCTTTTGACTATGACACCACGATTTGATAACCCAGAATTGCAAAGGAGGCAATTGATTTGAATTTTTGCATGATATTTGCATATGACAGGGAAAGAAAAAAAATGTAAAAATTATGTACTCCTCAATTCCTTCTACACAACTTCCTCAAACAATGTTTGCGTGTAGTTGCTGTAGTTGCAATGCATGCTGGGAAGAGCATTACTCCAACTGCGACATCAAGTTTTACAAAGCTCTCTATAGCTGAAATTCTGTCTCCCCCTCCCAGAGAAAAAGCTTTGAAATGTAGAGACAGCATTATCTTAAACAAGAACATTCTACTAAAAAAACACCTCAAATAGACAAAGTGTGTGAAATACTAGTATTAGGATCTGATTAAGATTTGATCTTCAACTAAAGATTCGTACACAAACATAGTCTAATGCGTGCATGTACACATGCTATATAGAGAATGTTTGAAGCCCACTGCACAAAGCCATATCACTATCGCACAGATTACGCAATGGCACGTATTTATCTATGCTGCAGAGTGGATACAATGGCACCAGCAAAGTGCATAATAAAAGAAAACAGAGTAGAAATATGGTACTACACGGCCAAAAAGACATTAAGCATTGTCAGTGTAGGGCAAAATGTGATCCACACTGTCTCTGAATCACTCTAACAACCCTAAGTTTATAGTAAAAAAAATGATAATAACAATTAAGAGATGAGAGCTGCTGGATAATATGTTATTTGTATGATACAATTCCTTCACCAAAATAAATGAATAAATGTTTACAAGATAATTATAATATTAGAGGAACATTAATTGGATGGGGCAGAAATTGCCCTTGGCATTGTAAATAATGACAACAGAAATCTTTTATAAGGAAAGAGCATTATGAATTTTAATGAAAGAGATTCAACAAAGTAAAATTCTGAAATTCACCCAATAAATGGCAAATGTGTGGAAACTAGAATGATTATGATACATGATTTATTAATATACTATTATTATTAATTTTTTTTTTAATGTTTGTGCCGTTGTGTTTTTATGTGTGCATACTTTGATGCCTATTAAAGTACATTAAAACATGATTTTTAGGATTTTTTTCCATACTATGTAATGATTTATAACAGTAAAAATCCCAACTATTGGGGGGGGGGGGGGTCTAGGATTAGTCGGGGGGGGGGGGGAGGGATTGTCAATGATAGCACAGAAAGATAACAGTTATCCTAAAGCACTAATTTAAACACTTATCAACACTACCTACCCTTCTATTAACTCACAATAAGAGGAGAAAAATGTTCTTTATGATATTACGGCAGAGCAAAGTAATTGTGGGCTGCAGCTAACTTTGTAACATATTTCAGAGTTTGAGACTAACCCCAACAAAAAATCTATTTGCATTTCATGAATCCTCACCTCGTAAACCCCTCTGCAATACAAAGTGCAGGTGCCCTTGTATACACTTGACCCTATTATGAAAGTGACTCCAACTTGCATGTTTTCAGCCAGTCACCCATACAAGTTATAACAAAGATTATGAAATGGGGTTCAGAGGGAGAGAAGAAGAATATGTCGAATTTTTATATCCAGTTTTCCAAGGGAATACTTACCTCATCATACATCATGAGGGCAGTTCCATTTTGCTGAGTGTCCTTTCTTCTGAAGAAGTCTGCAGGTTTATTATGAAAAGAAATATCCAAACATTCAAAACAAATCATCCATGAACAGGCTGGAGCAAAGTCTAGCATCAACACGTCCATTTCAAAAATCCATCCGAAAACCTGAACCCATCAATCATAATGATGCAAAGGAAAGGGATTTACACGAGAAATGCCGGATTTTGGAGGGTGGCAAAAACTGGCAAACCAAATCATGTCAATATACTGTATATAATTATGGGAATTTTTTGTTAACAATTCTTTTCTTTAAAAACCTCTTACTTTTTACCTCTTTTATATTGAACATATGTTTGACTTGATACACGCCCATTTTTGTGGCCCTACTTTTGAATATTTTTGAGACAGAATACCAATTTCATCGTTTGACACACCATACAAAAATGTGGATTTGTTTTGCAAGAAACCCCCCCCCCCCAAAAAAAAAAAGAAAAAAAGAAAAGAAATTCATCCATAGTATGGTAATATGTTTACTATACCCTCCACGACTAAACCATGGGAAGGCATCTTCTGGTTTTATCTTCTGGGTGTGAAACGGGTTCACAACCCTACCCTATGCCCAAGTAGAGGCAGTGCAGAAATCAAAAATCTCGGCAGACCATTTCAAATCAAGAAACCTTACCCGTAAGAGCTCTCAGGCGAACTGCACAACCAACAAAAGCATCAAAGGGAATCTGGTTGTTGACCGAGTATCGCCTGATGAGGGCGCCGATAGCTTGCGGAGATAACCTGTAGCCTGGTGGTGCACGGCAGGGGAAGGGAAAAAAGGCAGATCGAGAATAACGTAACATGAAAGAAAAGAGAGCAAAGAGAATGTGAGACAAAAGAGAGAGAGATGGAAGAAACGAGAGTAGAAAAGAATATCACACAGGGGATATGAATGGTAGGAATGGGCGAGACAAAGGGAGGAAGAGAGAGGAAAAGGCTGTTGGATACGACAACCGACTGCAGTACACACCTACTACTGTATATGCCATATAATAGTGAGTCTAATTTTTCACGAAACAGGACTTCCCAACAATTTCGTAAATGGTTAGTGTAAAACGAGGAACGCTTGCATGCATTTTAATTTTGCAAATTTCGTGAGTTTCGCGAAATTAAAATGCACACTAAAGGTCTTGCCTACACTTCATGCATTGGACGCTATAGGCAACACCGGAAAATTTTGTGCCGCGAAAATTTCATGCCACAAAAATATTGTGTTTTTACAGTTCATTCACAATTGCAGAGTACTGTGCAGTGAAAATGACTGAGCAAGAGATCAAGAGCTGTAGGCGATCCTCAAAAGTCTGTAGAATAAGGGCAAAGATAGTAGAGATAGGAAGATACGAAGGCGCGCGATAACAATGGACACAAAATGGCTACCCTGCATGAAGATACAAAAGAGAGCTAAGTACATACTCAGTACACCTAGGAACATCAATCATTTCCAAAGGTAGTGGTATTTTTATTATCTTAAAAAGATTTAAAAATTATAGTTGTAGCTTTTTTTCGATTAAGGGGATCGATTTGAAGAACGAGATTTGAAAGTAATAAGGATTATTTTGTGGAGGTAAAAATTTGGCAACAACATGATCTCACAATCAAATAAGACGCTTGATAAACAACAACATCTTCAAAGACAGCGCGTCTCAGGCACAGACGCACATCATCTGAGACGCGCTGTCTTTGAAGTTGACTGAGTGGTCTCAGGTGATGCGCATAATACGCATGAGGACCGCGTGCTGGCCATTTGTTTTGTACAGGATTAGCGCGCACTTTCATGTCTTATTAGTTAAGCGTCTTTGATAACGGTCAGGTGATAGATAGTGTGTGGTGGGAACACAGATTTGGAAGTCTCTTATGTGTCCTTTACACTGTCCCTTTTTGCCACTCCTGTATGTCAGTGATCTTACCAAAGGCTCCCATGGCTGCGGCCAGCTCGCCGCCATCAATCGTGCCGGACCTGTCGCGGTCGTAGGTCATGAAGGTCTGCTTCCACTGGTTCAAGACCCCCCACAGCTCCTTGAATTCGTTGAAGCCCATCTTACCTGAGTAGTCTCGCTACAGGGACGGAACGGCATAGGACAGAACAGAGCAGGACAACACACAGGACAAGGTGGGCCTGGAGTCAAGGAAAGGATCTTACAAGGATATTGGCACTTGATTTTGGCAACATCAACGATTCCTGTGACTTTCAGACCAGTCTATCTAACAGATGGCATAGGATAAATGTGACCCGCTACAACAAAAGGATCCTAAAGTCGCTGACGGGTGAGCCAAGAAAATCAAGTTTGAAGTCAGATCATCAAATTTCATCAAAACGTTCGGATTTCTGTTTTTGACATAATTTAGTAGTCTACTGTATCTTCTACAATCTGCCGAAATATCGAAGCTAAATGATCAAAGGAAAGGCAAGAAAATAGCATTTTTCTGGGCCATGATTTTTCGACTTTGAACGGAACAGAAACGTGTCTGAAGATTTGGATTTACTGCCGCAGCTAGACTCCGCCCCTAGCAACGAGGAAGTGATCTCATTGGTCAGTGCGTGGCATCCTGGTTACTGATTGGTCGTGTGTAGACCGCTGGCGCTAAGCATGAATGAACATCGCGGAGGTTGCTAGGAGTGTACCTTCTATTGTCAAATGGTGATAACTGTCTTGCTTCCCCTTGATCATGATAGTGTCGGAAGGAAAACTTTGAAGGAGGTTTTCTCGAAGCGTTGATTTTTTTAAACCACTCGACACGCGCTGATAAAATCATCGATATCTCCACAACCAAGTAATTTAAAGTCATGTTATATTTTAATATATGACATTAAAGTGGAAGAGTAGGGGAATAATGTCATGTCATTTTCAGAAAATTGTCCTCCCCCGAATTTTGTTGCAGCGGGTCTCAAATGTTCTATTTCATACTACTGCCAAATTATTGCCATCACCCTTGTCACCATTACCCTTACCATGATCACATAATAAAGATGATGATAATGAGAATAATTACAGCACTGCTATAAATGATAAGACTGATAAAGAAAGTAGCAGGTTCAGTAAGGCAGTTCTGTTCAGACGTGGCCATGGCAAAACCAGAAATTATGTGTGGCGACTGCTAGCCATCCAAATTTACGCGAGGGCACAAGAATTATCCGGACATTTTTTTAGGCATGGCAGGCTCGGGAGTTTGCTCCTCCCATAACTTCGCAATGTAGTACACACAGTTCATCTCTGTCAAATTTAATTCCCTAAAAATGATATGCACACATGTGCAGACCTGAAAATTAATTCCTAGATGCTACACTGTGTAAGTACTACCTCTTTTTTAATCCACTTACCGGGTACCGGTATCTCTATTTCATTTACTCACTTCCTTCTTAATAAATTCAACCTTAACTTTACTTTTATACACATCTTTAAAGATAATAAAAAGTTTTGGTACCTCAAAAGTGTCCTTGAATTTCCTTGTCTTAGTTTGTGTTTCAGGTTTAAGTACCTTTCATATAACTAACACTGTGAGACTTACTCGCCCCAAAGTGCTCTCATGTCTTAGTAATCATGCAATTAACTGCGACCAGCAGCCCCATACGCATAGCGACCAGCAGTCCCATACGCATAGCGTAATCGGGCTTCGCATTGTAGCATTCAGGATCATGACAGATTTAGTATCGCAGGGTAAATGTCAACTTAAAATCCCATAAATTCTTCAATTTGAAGACTTACCAATTAAGTTGAAGTATTGAAAACAGGCTTCGGGCAACGTTTGGTTCTGCCTATAGTCCCTTTCTGTTCGAATTGACGACTGAATGTGACTCGGTCGACAGGACCTTTATAGGAGAGCTACATACAGTACACTGAATACTACAGCCAGTGCATGCGAACACATCACATGCACACAAATTTCAAATCCATGAACGGATAAGATGTTTGTGTGCGCATCCGCTGGCCATGGTATCCAGTGTATGTACATTGTACTAGTAGCTCTCCCAAGGTCCTCTCGACCGAGTCACATTCAGTCATCAATTCGAACAGAAAGGGGCTATTGGCAGAACCAAACGTTATTCGAAGCCTGTTTTCAATACTTTAACTTAATTGGTAAGTCTTCAAATCGAAGAAATTGTTGGATTTTAAGTTGACATTTACCCGCGATACTAATTCTGTCATGATCCTGAATGCTACAATGCGAAGCCCCATTACGCTATGCGTATGGGGCTGCTGGTCGCAGTTAGCTATGCGTACAATGGGCTGCACGCTGCTGGTCGCAGTCAGTGGTTTCGTACAATATTTATCGACGCTGTACAGCGTTGGCTCTGGTACGAAACCATTATTGCATGATTACTAAGACATGAGAGCACTTTGGGGCGAGTAATTCTCACAGACAACGTACTTTAACCTGAAACACAAACCAAGACAAGGAAATTCAGGGAAGCTTTTGAGGTACCAAAACTTTTTATTATCTTTAAGTCAATATCCACTTATCTTTATTTCATATATTTACTTCCTTATTTATCAATTCCTCCGTCTTATTACTCTATAGATCTAATATGTCCATATTTACTTGATATCTCTATTGCATTTATTTACTTCCTTATAATTTTCATCTCAGAAAGAAAAAAATCACTACAACAATGAAAACCATGACTAAAGGTAGTTTCAAAGTATTTAACACAAAGTTTAAGCAACAGAAAGAACGGTTGATGTACAGAGGAATAAAGATTCATATCATGCACTGGAATAGATTCCCTATGGAACTCTTCTGTTCAGAAAACAAGGACAGCTCCAAAGTATCAGCCACTGCAAATCTGTGCCAAATACCACTGTCTGGATGATTTGGTATTCATTAAAATGATTCACAAATTTTGGATTTTAGTACAAAACACACATCACACAGAATATGACTGCACAACCCATGCAAAGAAACAAGCAACGAAAAAAAAAAACAAAAAAAAAAACCCTAACTTTTGAACGCATAGGATGATGTCTGAGGATTACTCTAAAACCCTTTCAACACACACAGAGGAATGTGTAGTAGCTCCCGGGGGGAAAACTGTAATGTTTATGGGATGTTCATTAATCTGAAGGTTGGTTAATCCAAAAATGAAATATGGTTTGTGAGTTTGAAAATGAAATATATTATGGTTTGCGAATTTGAAAATGAAATATGGCTTGTTAATCCAAAAATGGAAGAAAAGATACATACAAATGAACCTCGAGAATTGCAAACCTTTTTTATTTTGAATTTTCAGATTAATGAACCTTCGGAACAACAAAACTTTTTCCATTTTGGAATTAGCAAACCTTCAGAATTATGAACCTTACTTAATTTTCAGATAAACTAACTTTCAGAACAGCCAAATCTTATTAATTTTTTTTGGCTAACAAGCCTTCGGAATAACCAACCCTGGTAATTACAAACCATATTTCATTATATGGCTTAACCAACCTTTGAAATAATGAGCCTTCAGAGTACCAAACTGCAAGTCAAATTTTTACATAGTCAAAGGATACATCAAGCATGTTGATCATCAGGATGCAGGTATCTTTACTGAAGGCTGGAAGACAGGAAGAAAAGAAATGTAAATAATAATCACAATAAAATATTTTTATATACCACAATACAACACAGATTAGATTACTGTAAAAGTGGATATTTTCGCGTGACTAATTTTTAGCGCTTGGCCGGGTCGGAAGAGTTTCGCGTGTTTTTAATTCCGCGGAATCAAGACATCATCCACAGGCACATATGGCAAGCAAAAATATTCGCATGCTTTTATTTTCGCGCTAGTGTCTGGTTGCGCGAAATGCGCGAAAAGTTGAACACCGCGAAAATTTCCACTTTTACAGTAAGTGCTTTACAAACAACAGACTTTAGTACATAAAGTTTATAGTTAAAATTTAGTACTTGTGAAATATTGAATGGTTGTTGTCTACACAAAATAAGTGCATTTTCAATTTGTTGTTGTTGTTGTTGTTCTTCTTCTTCTTCTTCTTCTTCTTCTTCTTCTTCTTCTTCTTCTTCTTCTTCTTCTTCTTCTTCTTCTTCTTCTTGTTCTTGTTGTTGAAGTGTTATAGATTTGTTTGAGATCTGAGTGACTTGGGGAGAGAGTTCCAAAGGACTGGACCTGCATAACAGGCAAATGTCCTTTCACCATATCTTTTGGTTCTTCTCGAGTTCAATGGGAGCAGATTCCAAAAAGCAGATCAGAGAGTTCTTGAAGGGATGTATGGATTTAGATAAGTAGTTGAGCGACATATCACATGGTCAACTCGAGTATCAATATCACCCACACGAAAACAGCTGAACAGCTTGGTTTTTATGTTTAAAAAAATAAATAAATATTCAAATTATTCACATTTTGACTCCTGTTTATTTTGATGTGTGTCATACTTCACACTGGGAACATCTCCTTCCACATATTATGCAAAAACTAATGCCTCTGACTGAGTATGTTCGTGTGGATGAGTCTTGCCATGTGACCTTGATACTGCACCATTTTTTTTTTCCAAAGTGATTTCCTGCCATAGCAAATAACTGTTGGGCGAGTTTAACTTGCGCATAGACAGAAACATACCAGCAAGTTTCCAGAAACGACCCCTTTCATCCCCCACCCCCCCCCCCCCCTAAAAAGAAGGGGGGGGGGGGGAACACACACAAGGCAGAATGACTTTCATCACAAGCACACCTTAAAGAAAGAACATGTAGCATTGACATGGCCTTCCATTGTAACTACACTCATTGTGTGTGTAATTTCTGGTGTATTAGGCTTGTACCTACAAAGTGTATGTGTATGTGCAAGCAAAGTTTTTCAGTTATCTGCCAGCACAAATTACATGCATGTTGTCAGTGCTAAATGGTGTCTCATATCGCTCCGCGTCAATTTCTCTGTGCAAAGCACATGCACACAGTTCACACACACACACACACACTTTTTTTGGCAATGATCATGCACACACATAAATTTCTTCCTCCCCATATTATTTTTTTTTGTTTTCCCCACTTAATTCAATGGTACACATTCTATTTTAAATGATGAATTTAAAAAACAAATATACTATACAATAACATCTCATGTTGCGCAATACACTACAAAAGTGAATTAATTCCTTTCCACAGACCAAAACTCCCCTTCCCCACCAAAATTAATATAAACTCCTAAAGACCTTTTACTCAATGATTTTGCCAACAAAAGAATACCTGTACAATGATTTCATTGATGATAAAATGCAGATCAATGAAGTCTTCCTTTTTGAACTTATTACACACAGTAAAGCAAATTGAACAATACAAGAATCAATACTACAGTGTACCTGAAAAAAAAAATTCTCCTTTCCCTTTGAATGTATTGTTAATTCCTCTCTGTACCACTATTTGTAATACAGATCCTTCCCCCAAACCCTTCACCCACATTCCTCTCCCCTCCCCTCACCCCCCTCTCCCCTCCCCCCACCTTCGCCTTCCGGCTCCCTTGTGCATGGTTTGATCCTATTCTTGTTCCCTTAACTCTTTATGTGCCATGTTCGCATGTCCGACTCAGTTGACGGCATGCCAACTTCGCATATTCCGCTCAAACGCACAAACCTGCCCAAACCGATCGATGAATCGCCAAATGCGACAGTAAAATGAAATTGTTTGTCTCGATTCTGTTCCTCTCGTATACAGCTTGCATTTTATAATGAGATTGCCTAACAAAGAGGTGTTTCATACTGGATTTGCATGCAAATTTGAAGTTTCTGTCACTACTTTGTGTGCATAAGTCATACATTTACAGCAATGCAGCTACAAGGCATTTGAAAGAAAAGCAATTACAGATTTGTCATAGAATTTACATCAATGCAAAGCTTGGCATTTTCTCTACAACTTTGCTCACTTCATCTACAATCCAACAAAAATCTTAAAAAGTTATATATAGATTTGAAAATCAATATTTTCTCAATGCATGACTACGTTGGTGTCTCGGAATAGAGTGGCAAATGGGGGGTTTCCTCCATGGCACATATAGAGTTAAGAGGCTTTCACACAGGGCCTGCTTAGAGTTGCGCATGGTTGAGTACCGACTATGCCTGGCTTACTCTGCCCTTGCAGGTCTATTACCTAACAATATTCCAAAGGACTCCAATGCACAAAACTTTCATGCCACAAAAAATATCTTACTTCACAGTAATCCTTTTGAGACTGTATCTCAGAGTTTGCCCAAACACTTCTTCTCATTCCTGCAATGGCTTAATTTCTTCAGTATTTCTTTTGTGAGTACCGGTATGCAGCCTATTTTTGGTGTACAGTGTACTACTGAGTAGTTGGCATGCCACAATGCACAACTGATGTGAAAGCCGATTATCAAGGGGCTTTTCACACCCAACCTGCAAAGAGTTACAGAATGCTGGGTATGGTTGGACCTACTACACATTGACCGCCTAATCTTTATTTGCTTGAGAAGAATATTTAACACTGAAATTCATGTAAAAACTTGACCTACGTGATTGAGAAAATCCAGCACTATCAAATGCCGTTGCTCCCTTCTCAATTCGAAGTTTCAGTGCAAAAATATTGCAGTCGAACTTGCATGGCTTCATATCAGCTTCCCGCGGTGCCACTCCTTTTTTAGATCAACCGCTGTTTTTGCATTGACAACGCACACAAATCGAGTTGCAATGAACACCGTGTTGTACGAAGCTTTTTAGAAAATGCATCCTGACATTATATTACAATTCGTTTAAAATATTCATTTGAAATTTTGTCCTTGATTACAACCATTAATGAACAGTGAATTTTTGCGTTTTCCCACACATCCTCTTCAACGGTCAAAGTCAATACATTCTTAAGTGCTCTGCGCGCAGTGCAGTGCGTACTAACGTTCTATGCGCAAAAACTATGCGGTCGGTTTCAAAAAGGGTGGGCGATGCGTAGTAGAGCTACTATACTGACTGCATCACACAGCTTATGCTACTCTAGGCTGTGGCTGTGCTGTACACTGGCCTATGTAATAATACGCTGAGTGACACAAACGAGTACACAAGGTACATGAAAAAAATCTTCAACATGTTTTAATTACCTTTTTTTTTTTTTTGCATGCTTTGGTGTAGAGCACGGGAAACAAATAGATATGCAACACTAACCTACTGTATGCCATGCCTATTAAAGCAATAGCATGTAACACTACACAACTTAATGCCTAAGCAATATTATATAAAACACTACGCTATCTAATGCCAACAGATGCCTAAGCAAAAATATGCTATTCTCTATGAGAGTGATGCAAATCCTTTGAGACCCAAGGACATACCCAAACACTTCTTTTTTGCATTCTTGCAGTCATTTGCTCGAGTTGCTAGACAATGCTAGAGTTCTCTTTCGATTGCCCATAAGGTCGTTATCACATAACTAGGTATCACATGAAAAAATGTTATGACTACGGTAGGTATGCATTATGGCGAGAGAAAGAATAACATCAGTCAAAGTCCAAATTACTTTGAGTACATGCGGCCAATTTTGGTGCAGTAGGTACACAACACTACTCAACTCTACGCAGACCCAGTGTGAAAGCCCCTCAGCACACAAACACAAACAAACACAACAAATGAGCAACAAGACAAAAAATGCATGTGAACGTCAGAACAGATCTTTAGTGTATTCAAGAAAGGGGGGGGGGGAGTCACTGAACAGATGTCATGCAAATACTGTTTGCATAATTCTGTGTCCATGGGTATGAGTGATTTTCTCCTTTTAATAAAAAAAAAGAACCCAAAAAAATGTTTTAATATGAACTTACGCTGATAGGAGCCAGATATTCCAGAAGAGGACAGACATTGTTGCAGCTCATTCTGGTCTATCTGCCCATCCTGTAATTTTATCATAATAAGTATCAAAGGGGAACATCAACCATAAATACAATGTAAATGTATTAGTATGATATAATATAGTATGATATAATAATATAATATAATATAATATAGTATAATATAATATAATATAATATAATATAATACATATATTCTGTAATTGGGTATCTTCTCAAAGACAGAGACAGCAATGAATCTGAGGGAATTATTTACTGCAATGTTTGGACAGCTGCAATATAATTCTAGAGTCCGCTTTTACTTGCCCATAGGGCTGTTATCACATTACTAGGTATAACATGCAAAGAATTTTATGACTGCTGCAGGTATGCATTATGGCAAATGACAACAGTTCAAGAAAGAAAACATCTTTGATAAAACAAAAACAAAAACAAAATCACACAACTCTTTTCCCAGAAAAATTTGCGGTAAGAAATAGCTCAATTACCTTGCTGATCATTACAATGTATGTCTCTGCTGTTCTCTATCTTACTCTATGATCATGTATGTTTCTACTTCTACTTCCACTGAATAGGCCCTTCTGAAAAATTTTATAACTAATAGATCTGCTAAGACCCATGCCCCTGAGTTTTAATACCAAGGATTTAAATGTGTTTTATAGTATAAACACATGAGGCATATTTGATGGTTATTTTAATTTCACAAATTTCGCTAGTCAACGGATATTCGCAAAATGAATAATTAAAAAATATTGCCTACCATAACATTTTTCTATCAAGCACTGTATGCTGCACCCAAGATAGGAATATGCTACTGTAGATTCTTTCAAAAAGATATTTTTTAATACTTCACCTCATTCCTACAGTGTGGTTCACATCACAAATTTTGATAACCACTTGCGAGGTTGTTCCCCACAGGGCCCTGTTTCGTAAAGTTGTTTGTAAAGTTACACATGACTTTACGACTGACTGGAATATAAAGTGCCAATATGTGCGCCAATGTCTCTTTTCCTTACATTTTGACAAAGTACGACTGCATGTCACTATTTCATCCACATTGGGGCCAAAATACACTTTCAGCTAAAATTGTGTGACATATAAGAATGATCGTTATCATCTGCAAATTTCAACTTTAGCTGGTGAAATTAACAATGACTAGGAAAACCACTTGGCTTGCCATATTTAAGTCGTTCGTAAAGTCGTGCGTAACAGCTTCATGAAACAGGGCCCGGGGGGGGGGGGGGGGGGGGGGGGGGGGGGTTCATACAGCTGCTAGTAAAATTACGAACAACTTACACTGTATGAGTAACTGGTGATCAGTTGTGATGTGCTTTACTTACCAGAATTTCAATAATTTAGCGCAAGAACTGATCACCAGTCGCTCATAAGTTGTTCATAACTTTACACACAGCTTTAAGAAATAGGGCTCAGGTCCTACTTCGTGAATCAGCAGAGTACACAAAAAATTTACAAAAACAAACAAACAAACAAACCATACTCACTTGTCCTGCAACAGCAGAGAAATAACCAAAGAGGGGATCCTGGTGCACAAAGTTGGGTTGGGATGGAAGCGGTGGCCATGGAGGAGACATTAAAACAAAATGAAAAGAAAAGGAATTTGGATTGTCATATACATCTCTTCTACACAGCTCTGACCCTCTATCCACAAGTTTTCTGTATGACCTCTAAAGATGACTTCTAATATCAAGGAAAATGAGTGGGAGCCGCATGATATACAGGTTGTACAATGTATGTATCAAATATTACCTGCGCTTTTAAAGGGGACCTCCGGATGATTTTCAGACTTAAGGCTCAGATGTCATCAACACTGTTCATTGTAATTTGTTTCAGTCTATTGGTTTCTCTGCTCAAGGACCACAATAAATTCCACGAATCTATACATGGAGCTGGAGATTTATGTGCTACATGATGTGAAATTATGAAAATTGTCTGGAATGCCCCTTTAAAACAAAGCATCATAAATTATGAACAATACTTCTCTTGGTGCATATCAAAGAAGATTGTGGTTTTGTATATTTCATAAGAGCTCAGGAAAAGAAAAAAAAAGATCACTTCTGTCCAAATCTGACAAGAGTAGCCACCAATTGAGAAAAAAAAAATGTGTGATGAAAGTCATGGAACATCCCCGTTACCATTCCTGATAGTGGAGCAGCGGGGTAACCAGGGGTAGGCGGGTATGCTGGATTTGCTGCCGGCACTGCTGGAGGCACCGCCAGAGGCACTGCTGGTGGTGGTACCACTGGTGGCACCGCCGCCGGCAGCGGTGGGTAGGGTCCTGCGGTCATAGACTTAACCATTGCATCGTGCGTTTCTGACATAGACTTCAGAGCCGACTTGGCAAAACCAAAGGGATCCATTGCTGTAAAAAAGGCTCTCCTCGTATCCACCTCGTGTAAATAAAAACCCGACAAATCCCTGGTACAGCAGTTGTTTCAAACACTGAGATTGCCGACAGCGGGGTATGTGTGAGACACACTGACTGGCAATGCACAAAATCTGAGAGCTTTTATATTTTTTGCGATGTTGGAAGTCTAGCGCGCATGGCTGCAGAAGGTTACAAGAGGAAGTGAGGTTGGTGTTAAACTGTACATTGTTGTTTCTCTGATACCATGGGCTATATGGCAGATGAGGAAACTCATAGCAGATGAACACCTTCATTTCAAACAAAAAAAGGGGGGGGCAAGGGCAGGCAGGATGCACATATTGCTTTTTGCAAAATCATGTTTTGATTCAAACAGGATGGAGCATCCAGAATTCATAATTATTTGGTTCGAAATTGATTTTGTGACTGTGGTTTTGCTGGGATATCCTTGGTTAGATTTTTCATGTTAAAACGCTCTCAAATTATGATGAAAGAATTGTGGTCTACTCTTTGTTTGCTTGCTTGGTTTGTTTGTTTCTATCAACAGTCATTACTGGAACCTGTCTCTTGAATCAGTATTTGATTTTGACCAAAAAAAAAAAACAAAACAAAAAAACAGAGCAAACCAAAACAGCATTCAATACCATTTGTGACCCTTCATCACAAAACGAACAAAAAGTCACCAGACATTGATTTTTAGATAAGAGAAGATTCTGAAAGAGCAGACTCTAAGCTTTAAAATGATATATAACTCAATTCAAATGGACTTTCCTCACCTATCTAAATACTGGAAAGAAAGGATACACTCTGGAAAGTGTGAACTGAGAAAACAGGCTCTGAAGTACAGGGTGTATTCAAGCTCTTAATCTCTACGTACCATGCTATGCCAGCTGTGGGATGAATTGAACAAAAAACAGGATGTTGACCACGGGAGCAACAACAATGAAGGAATTATCAGATTAAGCTGAAATTAAGACTGCTTCATTAGCACATTCTGTCCATGATTAATACCAACTTTCAATGAATTACTTAGCATCATTCTCTCCAACTTTATTGGAGTTGAAAGTGAAGTGTATGAACAGGGTTTTTGAGAAATGGGAAGGGTAGAGGGTTCTATGAGAAACAACTAATCACACTATTCCACCAAAAAGTGTTCTAGAAAAACTGCTGAAAACACAAGTTCCTGTTTGTTTTATGATCCCAAACTTACATATAATATAGAAAAAGACTTGCTCTTTCAGAAAATATGAAAAACTCAAGATTGGTTAGGTTGACCCATTTCACCTACTGTATTTTCAGTCCTCACACAAAATCACTGTGTGGGACTTTTTGTTCATTTTGTGGTGCACAGTCACATTTCAGCAATTGCATCACGCCATGCAACAACAATATGATGTCATTCAGACCGCCTCAAACTTTTGGCCCTGTTTTTGCGTGTAATGTTCCACAAATATTATATGACTTTATATCCAAATCATGGTAGAGTGCTAACTATGCATAGACGGAAAGGTCAAACAATAGAGACCAGTTTTGGCATGAACTGCTTCCAGAACTATCTCAGGAAAGTAAGAATTTAAGTAGAACAGAGAAAGAAATCATTCTCAATATGTACAGTAATCATTTAACCCATTGAGGACAAGTCCCGAGTATACTCAGGCAAGTGTCTGTGGGGAATGCGTGTTGTAGCAAAATAAGCCTGTCCTCAACGGGTTAGTAACTTTAGGCTGAGCACAAAGCAATATTAATTTCCTTACTTTTTTATAGAATTCTTTCCAATTTTGGGACTGACTTTGGTCAATGCTTCCATCACAATCACATCACATAATCTAAATCCCGTTACTTGTATTTAAAATTGTGCACGACAATCCTACAAAACTCTTCCAAAGAGTCGGCAGCACCTTTCATGCTTTGGTCACGGGACGACCAAAGAAGCCGTGGAAGAAGCAAGTGGAGTAGGAGCTTGGGAAGGTTGGAAGAAGGATGCCCTAAAACGAGCGACATGGCGAGAAGGTGTGAGGGCGGTAGGTTACTGTGAGTTTGAGGTAAATCCAGCCACCCCTGCTATCGGGGACACACCCACATCAAAAAATGGACGATGACAATGATGGGTCATGGCAAAGATGCGTTTCAACTCATCACGCCAGAAGAATTCGCCCTATATGAACTTAGTGTAAACAATGTGGTGCACACATGCAACTACAGTTGTATGACATGTTACCCTATTGAGGACAGTTTGATTTTGCTACAACACGCATTTCCCAAAGATGCTTGCCTGAGTATAAGAATCAAAAGAAATTCAACATATTTTCACAAGGTTCGAAATTGGCGATGGTCCGCTGGCCATTGGCTTCCCGAAATCACGTCGGACTAGCTAAAAATCGTAAAATTCTGAAGTTACTAGTCCATCTGGCTAGCCAAAATATTGCTTCAGTGTCAAAATTGATTCTAAGTAGTCCGCCTGGCTAGCTAAAAAAAAAGTTAAGTGCCACCCCTTTCACCCTTCTGGCATAATGAAAGAGCACTTGTACCTGTACCTCTTTCAGAAAGCAAGGGAATAATGTTACATCTTTATAGCCAGGAACAAATCAAAGAAAAATGAAACTTGTGGAATTCCCTTTGTACATTTTCTTTACATTGTATATCACCGTCCGTGCATGATGTCACAAACTGTAGAAGGACTTCCTCTTATCCAGCGATGGCTGCACTGAAACTATGCAAATTCTTTGTTTTTCAATGGATTGTCCAACTTTCTTCAAAATTTGCTGTGTTATAATACGTGTCCGTAATTTTGCTGCATTCACTCAATCCATTTGCATTTGGATTTCATTCCCCTTTGGCTAATATCAACTCCAATTGCTCTTTACATTGTACTTCGTACACGCAACAAACTGTGGATGAACAGGATTCTGCCACTCCCATCTCTATTTAAATAGGAAAGCGGTGTACGTGCATGACTAAACCAGCAACGAGGATGTCGGAGAACACAAGGATGTTAGAGTTCTATTGAGGTCAAATGTCCAGTGAAGATGCAACCACAAAATGTACTTGATCTATCTGGAACAGGACCACATTCAAAGCCACACTCTCAATCACCTTCAGCAGCCTGGATTCATCGGGTCATTGCTCCCATTTCCTCTACCTTCTTCCCTTCTGACCTCTGAACCCTGGTTAAAGCAAATGTGCAACTGCCATTTGGGAGTTTTAAGGGGGAAATCCAGTCCAAATATACAGTAAGATAATCTGATAAGAAAGAGTAAATTATTACAAGTTTAATGGTAAAGTTTTGATTGAAATTATTTGAAAAATGGGGAAGTTATGACATTTCAAATTTTCACTAATTTTTCAGGATGGAGTCAAAAAAGGGCCTGAGCTTTCGATCCTAGCAGAATCTTCGGGGCTTTCGATCCCAGCAGAATCTGCGTTGGAGGCTGACGAAGATTCTGCTAGGATCGAAAGCTCAGGCCCCTTTTGACTCCATTTTACTCCATTGGCTCGCCTTTATTGGATAAGCAGTTTTCAGCAGCTTTTTTTGCTAAACTTAATTTTTCAGGAAACAGTTCTTGAACAGTCAATATGAACAAATGGCAAAGTGAGCATGTTGACCATCCCCTCACAACTTGCCAAATTATTTGTACATGAAATATGGAAACTTCCAATTTTTCACTTAAAAACGCAATTATGCCCGAGGCTCACATCCTGATATATCTAATTGATCATTATTCTGAAGTTATTCACCAGGAATTGAAAAAAAAAAATACTGTTGAACTCTTAAGATTTCACTCTTGATCAAACTAACTTACCAGGTATATTTGGACTGGATTTCCCCTTTAACAGCACATACATGTATAATTCCAATTTATGACAGGGACAGATTCTGGTGGATTTATAATCATTGTGTATGAAAGTCAGAAAAAACCCCCAAACAGTTATAGTGCCATGGAATTCTGGGTTGGGGGATGGGGGCTCTTACGGTGGTTCTTCTTCAGTCTTAACTGATCTGAACAGGAGCTCTCTTCAAACAAGCACTAATTATCTATACATCAATTAGTTTCTAGAATCTAACTTTGCTAGATTTTGATGAAAATGACAGTACCAGTGGGAAATATTCTGAATTCTGCAGGAAATATGTGATAATCTCCTAGAATACTCAGTATTTACATAAAACGTGTGACAGTGCTACATTCCACTGCAATGAACAGCCCTTGGTGAAGAGTGTGTTAAAATAAAGTGCTTACACTGGTGGAAATTACATATTAGCCAACACAAAAACAATAATGTTGGACCTGTTAAAATTGCAGGACTAATAAAGGCCATTTTGCTGATTACACTTAACAATAAATTTTGTAGAGCTAGGATTTTTCTCCTTTTTTTTTCTTTCTTTTAAGTTAAAGCACAAGTAGAATTTAGGTCGCAAGTTTTACAACATAGAATTAGCACAAACCACTCCACAATGTCAATGTTTTTGAAAGAAGTTTGTTGAACCTAGCAGAGGTTGAATACTCCAGCCAATCAGAGTGCTTCCATCTATTCACAGGATTTTGAAAGAAATTGGACAACTATAGTCAATGGTGGCATAACATTTGTATGTTCTTGCCCTGCGCCTAGCGTAAAATGACTTAATTGTCAGCAAAACTATATATTGAGGATTCATGAAGGCACAAAAACTGGTACCTTTGGCCCCTAAAAGTGTGACTGTATTTCATTTTTTCACCACAGAATCAGTGCCATAAATTAAGATATAGTCTTTCATGCGTGTTACATCATAACTTTAGTATTCTTAATCTATAAAAAGAAAGAACAATTTTGTCCACTTTCAGATGATATGCACTTTTTCCTTGTGTATGGCGATCTGTAATAAGTTGCCAAGTTAGCAAAATGGCAAGGTGCTGAATGGCAAGGCGCTGTAACTCATTATCAAAGGATTCAGGGCAGCATACATGCAAATGAGTCCAATACAAAAAACTCCCCCCCCCCCAGCACTGCAGTCTAACTGGGTCTCTCTCACACCCACTTGTATGCAGTACAGTAAATGTACCAGGCTGCTGTATATGTATGCTGCCCTACTTTTGCAAAAGGAAGCAAGTGACATACCATCCGAATTTTAGATATTGATGTTTTCATAATTCACATAATGAGCACTTCTTCCAGGCCAAATTTCATGCAGAAACACTCATCCTACTATTAAAGAGATATGTTAGATAAGACATCATGATAGTCCATTGACATCAGTGTAAATGACAGACACATTTTGCTCTTTTGCGAGAAATGTCACTTTTGTCACTTGCTTCCTTTTGCCAAAGTAGGGCAGTGTGGATCCATCACTAAGGGCATATACCGTACATGCCAACGTGTTACATTATTACCTCCGCCAAGGGAGGAGGTTATGTTGTTTTTTTCATTGGTGTTTGTTTGTTTGTTAGTTTGTCTGGGTGCAAAATAACTCAAAAAAAGTAGTAAACAGATTTTGATGAAACTTGCAGGAAAAGTTGAGGATGGCACAAGGAACAAATGATTAAATCTTGAAATTTGTATGGATCTTATGAAGGATTCCTAATATGTTGGCAGGTAGGGTCAATGAACTTTGGAGTTCAAGCTGCGCATGTTTTGAGGTTTGCATACGCACACTAAAGTGTGTGCTCTAGTTTCTGCTCGGGCAAGGCGCACCATACAGCTGAAGTTGATGACGTATCTCGTACAGTGAGTAGGTTGTGGGTAGACATCTGGGTCAGATTCCAGCTAACACACTGTAATTTGTGTCTCAATGGATGTGGTCCCTGGGCAAATTCATGGGTAAACATCTGAGTTCCTCGTGGCACACCCGACACTAACTAAACACAAAATAATTTGTGTCCTATTAAAATGTGCAGTGCATTGCACCTGGGCTGGTTGAGGGTGGCCACCTGGGTACCTAAAGGTACACCCCAAAACCAATTATTATAGAATGGGTAGCGAGAATCCTGCGATCTGATTGGTCGAGAGCTATGTGTTGATTTTTACTGGCCGCACGCTACGTACGCTGAGTCACAGTGGTAAACATGTTATCGCGCACTTGTAGCAAGAGTACGCGTACTTGTAACAAAGGTTTTCACACTAAGCAAGCGTTCGCGCACTCAGGTTGGCCATGCGTCCAGTAAATACTGATGCATGGCTGGCCGTGCGTCTAGTAAAAACTGATGCATGCTCGTTTACGGCAAGCCAAAAGGAACTGCATCCAGTAATTTTGTCATCCGGTAGCACGATAGAAAAATGGGTTTTTGACGAGAAAATTACCCATTCTATAAATCAGACGACGCACATGTCTTTTCGTGCATCAGTCGGAATATAGTGTGCATGCGGTAACTATGGAATTTAGCCTAAACCCACTCGGCTTCCCCTCGTGGGTTTAGGCTAATTCCATAGTTACCGCATGCACACTATATTCCGACTGATGCACGAAAGACATGTGCGTCATTTGTATACTAACACACTGTAATTTATGTCATAAACAAACTGTGGTTCCTGGGCATGTTTGTGGGTAGACATCTCATGGTACAAGCTAGTACCAGCTAACAATTCAGTGATTTCATACACTGTACATTTTAGTTAGCCAAGCATGCCTTCATTTTTTTTTTTCAAACAATGCAACATAGACTAAAAACCACTTCAAAATAATGTCATAAAAACTCAATCTAAATAATTGGTGTCCCAGTGTAATGAGTGTCATACTAAAATGAAGTACATGTACCTGGGTTGGTTGTGGGTAGCCACCTGGGTAGCCTGGAGCTCCATAACCTGGGTATGCCATGTCTGCAGTCTGTGAACATCAAATGAAGAAATCACCAATAAGCAACATTAAAAACAGACAGTAATAAAGTGATAAGGATTCCACAATAAACCCACTAGTTCTTCTACCCCATTAACTACTGCCGCTACTACAAGTACTACTACTACGTGTACAAGTACTTCTACAAATATATCTATAGCCATAAAAGAAGTAAAATCAGTAATCATAACATCAATTATAGTGAAAAAGATCATGATAATGATGATAAATAATAATTCATGCTACACCTGTAGGACTTCATCAAATGCACATAACATACTCGGCCTTCACTAGCATGAACTGAATTTAGGGAAGCTTTACTTTCACTAACATACTATACCGGTACTTATAATTTATACAGTATACACTGTACTCTGATGACTTTCTTGATGACAAAAAAAAAAGAAAGAAAAAAAAAAGAAGTTTCAGTCAGCTGTGAGAAATGACCCTTTTCTTGAATTTGGTTTGATTTCCTTTGAATATATTTCTAAAGTGTCTTCCTGTTGTCTATGACTATGGACACACACCTTTAATGCATGTGCAACTGAGCTGAGCATTGGCAGCTGGCTGTTGAAAAATCTTGACTATGAATCGTAGCCATATGGATCTCAGTCATTACCATTTTCACAGGTTGTGAGTTCATTTATTACACAGTGCAGTGAGCTTTTCCCATTTCAAGATCTCTTTACATGTATATGATTATTTGCATGTACTTGTACATGTATGTACTGTACATCACGATGACTGAGCAGACCAAAGATTCTACATGTCCATCAAAAATTGCCAAAAGACTGGGAACAAAATGGAAAAAAAAAAACAATACTATCAGGGTAGCGTCAAAAGCGAAAGATGGTTGGTCGATTGTTAGAAGTTTCTTACTTCCAATGCTACTAACAGTTAGAAATATGCCCTTGAACCATTTGAAAAATGGACATTTTGTTATTATACCTTAGAATAATCAGTGTAAAATACCCCATACTAGGGTCTAACTGTGATAGAATCTATCACACATTTCAGCAAGCAGACCAAATTGTCATGTTTTTATTTTCGTTAACAATGTGAAACAAACTTAATAAAAACCTTCAAAATGATGTGATACCTGAGTAGAATCCATGCTGGTATTGTCAGTGGAGTCAGTCCAAGAAGGATTTGTTGGTAAATGCTTCAACTTTGTCTTAAGCATTAGGCCATGGCATTTTAACATGTGACATGACAGAAACAAAACAAAACAAAACAAAACAAGAAAACCTTTCTAGAATCTAGCCCGACCAGACGCTGTTACTACGCTATGCGCAGACGTACCATGTACAGCGACTGGGCTGTGTATAGATTAGTTATCTAGAATCTAGCATTTTAATTTTTCAATTTTTTATTTTATTCTATAACTCCAGGACAATATTAATTTAAAGTGAGGCATTTACGATTCTTCTTCAAGAAGGCAAGTCGATAACCTGTATGATTACAGAAAATGAGGAAGTCATGTAAATTAATCGCCGAACACAAATGTATCTAGTTACGGTGTATTTGAGTAGTATACTGTAGGCTCAGCACCATGTCATGGCATATCCGGCATTATACCGGCACTGGAATAATTTACAAAAACACTTCCCCAACAAATTAAGTCATACGTGGGACCACGAAACGACACTAACCCGAACCCGCGCAAAACCACTTTACATCTGCATCTATCTCCTGGTTATAAGCTCAAGAATCGGATGCTGCATTTCAAGCAAGAATTTATACGCTATGTTGTGCAATGGATTTTCATCTTACCTTACAAAATCAAAAAGTAGGTTGAAGGCTCAGCAATCGTACGTCGAATCCAGGAGCTTCAGCGGTGATACCACGCCTATAAATAGTTTTGCTTGATTAAAATGACAAGATAGCGAAAAAAAGGCTACAGTCTACCTGTCACGCACTGTAGAGGGCGCTGTATGATATTGTTTTATTGATCATCAAACATCGCAGCCGTGCGTCTGATTTACAGAGATAAAAATACAGTGAGACATGTATAGATAATAGATTACATATACAAAAATCGAACAAAATACAATACAACAACAACAACAACAACAACAACAAATCATCAGTACATCAACAGTGACAATACGTACTCGTATATAAATCATATTACAAAAAGGCAGAGTTGTGTGAAGAAAAAAAATCAAACCTGGTTTACTTGTAATGTGCCATATTATCTTCCATTACTGACATAATTATTATCACAATCCTTTCAGCTGGTAAAAAGGGTACGAGAAGAAAAAAGAAGGCGTGAAATAAGGAATGTTCAGAGAGATAGAGAGTGCTACATGAAGTGTGAGTCTGAGACAGGATGTGGAGAGGGGAGATTGAGAGAAACAGAGTTAGGGGGAAGAGAGGAGAAATTAATAAAGGCTGGGGGAGAAGAAAAGGGAGGCACAAAGGGAGAGCAGGAGAAATCTAAAGATTAAGAAGAAGAAGAGGAGTGAATAGAGGGGAATAGGAAGGAAAGAAAAAAACTCAGGCCCTTTCCTTTTTTACATAAAATGAAGTATATGAAATACTGATTGTTGAAATATGACTTAAGTTATTTCACTACTTCATTATGTTTGGTACAAACATGTACAAACATGTATCTGAATAAAATTTATATAAAAACAGACAATACATAATGAATATTAGTGCATTATTGCGCTTCAGTTAAAGCAAAAACAAATACTTACATAAACATACATATTCATATAAACTTCTACATATAGGCCTATATACTTTCTTTCGACTTTCATTCAACCCGACTCTTGACCCCATACATTGCCCACTATTCTTTTTTTTAATTCGCTACATAATGTACTATAAAATTATAACCGACATCATTCAATCGCCATATCTTATTCTTTAACCATCAAAATTTATTTATGTATGCAAAAATAAATGCATAGAGCAAGTCTGAACATATACCAGAAATAATAATAATAACATAATGATAGCAATAATACTTTAATTATGCATTGTGCCGATCCTTTCGCAAAACGAGTAATTTCCATTTTTGTGAAGTTGAGATATTAGCAATTAAAAGCTGCTAAAAGGAGGGGGAATTAATGAGAAAATAAGGGATACCTTTCATTATGTAATACCTATACAAAAACAGTCTTAGTTGTTATGTTACAAGTGAGTTATCCCTGGAAAGGTGTGTACGCTCTATCTATTCCTAGCCCATTTTGCCACCCCACTGTCTACGGTATAAGGCCTATACCGTGGGAAAGTACAGTCTTCACACTTCAGAGATCCGAGCTGACGAACGCACAACGTCATGTTGGACGCCGTGATCACTCATGCGTGGCGCACGGAAACGCCACGCAAAGCCTGGATGTACACAGGACGCTTTTTCAAGACAATACATACTTTGGGAATAGGCCTATACAGTGTACAACTGTACATTCTGTTTGAGTGGAAAAGACCAGGGCCCTGTTTCATAAAGCTGTTCGTAAAGTTACGAACGACTTACGAACGACTGGTGATCAGATTTGATGTGCTATACGTATCATAATTTCAATAATTCAGCCACAGGAACTAATCACCAGTTGTTCGTAAGTCGGTTGTAACTTTATGAAACACTCCTAGTTTTTACCATGGACTAAGTACTGCACAGGGACATTCATCATTTCGCTGATTAATGGGAAACAGTTCCTTTGTCATCGACGATGCATGGTTATGCAATCATCATTTTTGAGACAGCAGCTAGGCGTTTTCACATCAGCCCGATAAAAATCCAAGCTCGAGATATTTTTCGCAGAAAATAGTCAGCAAAATAGCGCGCTATTTCGAAACATCAGACTGATGTGAAAACGCCTTTTTTATGTACTCACTTTTAGGCGTTTTCACATCAGCCTGATAAAAATCCAAGCTCGAGATATTTTTTAATTTCCCAAGAAACATCGGGCAGGTTTCGAAATAGCGCGCTATTTTCTGACTTGGGAAATTTTCCCGATAGCGAAATAGCGCGCTATTTGATAATGTGAACACAAATTAACGCGCTAATTGTATCGCTCTGATCGAGAATATTTCTCGAGTCCAACTCGGGAAATTTCTGTAATAGCGGGATAGTAGCGCGCTATTTGATAATGTGAAAACGACTCGAAAAATTAGCGCGATACATCCCATTATGCCTAGCTTGTGTGACCCGATCAATCGAGGCAATCTGCACACAAATCACGAGGAATTTTTGAGAGGGCACACACATTACTTATGCTGTTTGCACATACTCAGCTGTCGAATTAGGGCTGATTCTCTTCGGGCTGATGTGAATAAGAAATGAAATAGCGCGCTAACTCGCAATCGCGAAAAATTTCTCGAGCTTGGATTTTTATCGGGCTGATCTGAAAACGCCTATAGTGAGATGCGCATTTAGTCAACTGGCGGCGGATGGGGGATCTCATTAGGCGTTTTCACATCAGCCCGATGTTTCGAAATAGCGCGTTATTTTGCTGACTATTTTCTGCGAAAAATATCTCGAGCTTGGATTTTTATCGGGCTTATGTGAAAACGCCTAAAGTGGTTGGATTCGTTGAAAGTCCATGAATATTTTTTGTTAGTACTCTATAAAAAAGATCGAGTGAAAATTTTCACTCTAAAAGGAGTGAATACAAAAAAGAGTGAATTTAGAATGAAATTGGAGTGAATTTCGAGTGAAAATGCTCATTTTCACTCATTTTGGAGTGACCTCAGGGATCACTCGAAGATTTTGGAGTGATCCCTGACGTCACTCAAAAATGAGTGAAAATGAACATTTTCACTCGAAATTCACTCCAATTTCACTCAAAATTCACTCTTTTTTGTATTCACTCCTTTCAGAGTGAAAATTTTCACTCGATTTTTTTGAGAGAGTAGGTCCATGTTTTTGCTAATGTGATGTTTTCAGATTTTTAGCATACATACCTTTACGGCCTCAGTCCTTTGCCAGAGATTATTAAAGGGAACCCAAACTCAAAGACCAATGTGGATTGAGTGAAAGCAGCAACATTAGTCATGTTTAGTAGAACACATCAGTGAAAGTTTGAGGAAAATCAGACAATCGATGCAAAAGTTATGAATCTTATTTTTAAAGTTTTGACGTTGGAACCGCTGGATGAGGAGACTACTAGAGGTTATGACGTATGTGGGGACAACAATATAAAGAAAATTAAAAAAAAATCCACAAAAATTCATTTTTTCATGAAAATTACACATTCCATCAACTTCAAACTGACATAAGTTCTTATGTTAAGATTATCCCCCTGCTTTCTGAAAGCGGTTAGTCAAGTGCCCTTTCATAATGCTATAGAAAAGTGAATTTTTGTGGAATTTTCTTGACGTTTGTCAAACGATGACGTTTGTAACAGTTGGTTAAAGGGAAATTCCTGACGATTTTCACAATTTCACATCATGTAGTATATAAATTGACAGCTCCATGAATAAATTTGTGAAATTTAGTATGGTCCTTGAGCAGAGAAACAATACTCTGAAAAATCTGAAACAAATTGCACTGAACAGTGTTCACATAGGAGCCTCACATATTATTTCAGCAATGGAGCCGTGTATTTCCATTACAATACCACTTGCTTAACAAGTTCACCTGTGTAGAATCTATGCATGCATTCTTCTTTTGTTCTGCTTCCTTGAGCACCAACTCATTCATTCTTATGGTGAGGCTGCCATGTCATCATCATCGTCTATTGCAATTTGTTGTAGATTTTGAAAACATTTCCTTCCCTCAACCCAATCACTATAAATTCTGAAACTCTGTAATCGGTATAACTAATTTATAGTTGTTCAATGTTTAGGTCTGTAAATCACCAGGATGTCTCCTTTAAATGTGAAGACGGAATGAGAAAAACTGTGAGGTGCGGAGAAGGATGGCCTGCATGTATTTGCTGTTGCTCTTTGGCAGATCTACAACATCACGCTAAGATAAAATTCGAAAGAGTATCATGTAGGGTCATAGGAAAAGATCGAGAAATAGGAGGGGGATGGGTGGGGGATTGAGAGGGTAAAGACCAGAACAGTAAACCCGTCAGGCAAAATTTCTTGCATGCTAGGCTATTATCATAGGCAGAAAACGGAAGGAGGAGTTGGTCATTGAAGCGTGAATAATAGAATAAGTCAATGTATTACTAGTATACTATCTGCCAGCTATTATAGTACCCTGCTCTTTTTTCACCTGTGGAATGATATGCTGGTACTATCAAACCCACCGTTGTTGTCAGCTCGCGGCACGGCAGTCGAAGTTCGCTACCTCAACAAGACGGTGTTCTCCTGACTGTACATGCTGTGTAAGGTGCGCGGTATACTCAGCTCGGAGGAGAGCTGCAATAAGGCATCGCGAGGTTGCCATACAGCCCTGTGTGGAGGGCACCTTTATCAATTACATACGCCGCTCATACTTGGTGGAATAGGAGTTTAGCTGTCTACTACATGTGAGTGACGATTAATGTCGTTGGATTCATTTCAATCCTTATTAATCTAACCAATCAGAATATGAACCATTCACTCTTTAATGCAGACCTTAGATATAGATAAATGTGTTCATCTCGAGAAAAGCATAAATGGTAGGACTACCAACCACGAATTGCACACCCTATAGGACCCCAAGGCAAATGGACTAGGTACAGGAAGGTTAGACAGTAAAAGATCCTTCACTGAATGAAAATGTTCCTGCGGTTTACGTGAATGTAATGTGTATGTAAAATGATTGTAATCCGCAAAATAATGACCGCATAAGGCAATAAGAATTGACCAAAGGGTGAGATTCAATGGTGTCTATTATTCAAATTCAAACTAGTAATTGTCAGTCTGATCTGCAAAAGATCAGCGCTATACAACTCTTAATTTGAAGCAAAATGTGTGAAAGTGGAAGTTTTGCGGAATGTGAGTCGAGCATTAATGCACTTGCGTAACTAATGTATGTTATCTGTGTGTATGTAATTATGCGATATGACATGATTGTGTGTCGCATAATCATAGTAATCGTGTAGGCCTGTAATGTTTAAATTTTAAGCATTATTATGTACACTTATTACGTCTTGTTATAATCTGACATCAAGCATGATCATTAATGTGATATATTGTGTATGGTTATAATATCTATATAATGCGTGTGTATGTGTGTATGTGTTTGATGTGAGCGCGCATATACTTGTGTGTGTGTGTGTGTGTGTGTGTGATACAAATATCTCATGAGTGTAGACATTCATGTACTGATCCACCCCTTAATCATAATGTATTATGTGTATGGTTGTTATTGATAGTATAGTGATCCATTTAATCTATACATAGCCACAATATTACGCACGCCACAATAGTCATGATAGTGATAGAAGATGTATACCATCGTCAGCATTTTTTTCCCCTTTCTTTCCTTTTTTGTTTTCAAGTTCTTGTTGGAGCAAAAGACCACCGCTAACGACATAGTGCTGTTGAAAAATTGTGTAAGAAATTCCAATGTCACACTGATGGAGAGGAAAAAGCGCAGGAAGAAAACACGTATAATCCCAATGCATGTCAGAAAGCCGGAATTTCCCCTCCTGCAAAAATTAACTTTGTCCTGGGGCGTATTCAACATGTATCTTTATATTATACCCGTTCATCTGTAAGTCTCGATCTCGTCACTTGACATGTTTAAAATATACTGGTAGTAGATATACCAGTCATGTCGTTAGAGCTGTTCTGAGCTCAATGACATGACGAATATTTGAAACAACAGCAAAGTATAGTTCAAAACTCGTTATTTGTGCTGACTTACGCTTTATGTATCACCCGTTTCACATTAGTTATATCTGTTCTATGACAACTTATAACCACATACACACATATAGGCTTTTACTATATCAGTTTTAAATATAATTACTGTTCTCTCTGCCTGTCATTTCATCTTATCTATTTCATTTTCAACAAAAATGAAATCGCAAATAAAAGTTTGAATACCCATAACTACACCAGATCATTGCACAACTGTCAGAATCGAAAGACAATAATTAATGTTGCCACTTTTATAACAAATATACACTGTAAAAACATCGGTGTTAGATTTAACACCATGGGTGTTAAATTTAACACCGATCAAGTGTTAATAGAGGACCACACCCACAAGTGTAGAAAATGCACTGTGATGGTGTTGAAAAGTGTTCACCTGACACTTCGTGGTGTTAATTTGACACTGTACCTGGTGATATTTTGACACTGTACTGGTGTTAATTAAAAAATGACACCACATGGTGTTGATTTGATATTGCTGGTGTTAATATCAATGGTTTAACACCCGTCCAGCTTCAATAAGAGACCACACCAGCTGGTGTTACTGTGGTGTAAATTTATTTTCACATTTTTTTCAAAAATCTAGTATTTTAATGTAAAATTCTTGATCGTCTTGTTTAAATAAAAAATCAACAAGAAGTGCAGTTACTAAGGAACTCTTCAAAAACAGTTTTATATTTGGAAATGACACCCGGAGGTGTTAATCTAACACCATAAATAAGCACCGAAAATTTAACACCAGCTCGGTGTTCACTATTTAACACCGGACTTTTTGCAGTGTACAGAAGCAAAACGATTGCCGTGAAAGATCGCAGACTGTAAACGCAGCTTCTCATTTTGTGTAAAAGATCAATTTTAGGGTATTGTATTTGTTTATACAGATTATACCTCGGGCATGATAATACACATGCCATTTTACACAAATAGTTGTCTTTGAAGAGAAAATCGAGCTACTCTTGCGTTTGTATATAGAGAAAATGGAACTGAAAGAAAATCAACAGAAATGCCTGTAGTATAAAACCGAAGAAATCTAATGATCACTTCAACTAAAAGTTTGATGAAATCGAGCAGTGTATTGTATTTTCATTTGCTTTTAATAGAACACAAGAACAAGTGTTAATCACAACATTTCCCAAACTGATCTGCATTGAACTTTAACATTTTCCGCAAACACTTTATCTCCACTATGATATACTAGTAGCACCAATAACAGCTCCCACTAAAATAAAAGGATGTTTCACTTATCTATTTTTTTTTATATCAGAACTTGAGATAGATAACTGAATGAATAGCAAATGCATTTTGCCAGCTGTAATGTATTGCTGTTTTACGACGTTGTATGCAACGCTCCGGTGCATGCGTCCTTCCAAATTCAGTGGCGCTATTATTCTGTTTCTAACCTTGTGTAAGAATTTCATTTTTGAAAAGAAGTGTTTTCACGAGCACTGAAGCAGAATGGTATCTGAACAAAAGTTACAGTCGTGTTTCAGTTTACAAACACAGACCAACACGCACACATACACATGCACACACACACACACACACACACACACACACACAGACACAGACACACACATTCATGCCAAGTGATACGCGATTGCTACAACTAGTATAGACGTCACTTTTTTTTTATTTTTGCTTTCGTTAAATTACGGTTTTTAACAAAATTCACGCCACACTGCACGTTTTCGTCTATGAGCACGCCATTAAAGGAGACCTCTGGGTGATTTTCGGATTTTTACATTTGAACAATTATAAATTAGTTTATACTGAGGACAGAGTTTCAGAATTTATGATAATTGGGATGAAGAATAAGAATATTTTCAAAATTTAGAACAAATTGCAATGAACAAGGATGATGACATGGCAGAGCCACCATAAGAATGCATGAGTTGGGGCTCAAGGAAACAGACCAAAAGAAGAAGGCATGCATAGATTATACACAGGTGAACTCACAAGCAAGTGGTATTGTAATGGAATTACACGGCTACGATTTCTGAAATATGTGAGCCTCTATGTCATCATCCTTGTTCAGTGTAATTTGTTAAGGTTTTTCAAATTATTGTTTCTCTGCTCAAGAACTACAATAAATTCCACAAATCTGTACATGAAGCTGTTGATTTATGTACGACATGATGTGAAATTAAGAAAATCGTCTGGAATACCCCTTTAATGGCCAAAAAAGATGTAGGTCTACCGCTGTTATACTTGAATCAGGTATACGGTCGTTTGGCGCAATTTACCATGTGCAGATAAAACAAAAACATAGCACTAGTGCTTCAAAATACTTCTAGAATGTGAGTTAGGGATAGAAACAATCAATGTAAAAATTTGAACCAGTATAATCAGTGTTAGGTACTGTTAAGTATACAAAATGTGAACAATAGTTATAATGAAAATGCTTCCAGACTAAACCGTCTGCAGTTATGGTTTCATGAGAAAAATAGTTATATCTCCTTATATTTTGCGCTTTATTGCAAAAATTTTATACGGTAGGATGTTTTGTGATACAACTGACCGTATTGTGCATCAAAAGTGATATCTGGATAATTTTTTAAATCACTGCTACCAAAGATAAACAGGACCTTTGACCTATATAGTGCATGCCTCCTTGCATACTGTACAAGGCAGCTCCAAGAATCTTGATTTTCGTGACACGCAGACAAGCAGGTTTGGACAGCGTTACCATAGAGTCATATAGTTAATATTTTATCTATATAAATATATAAAATTTATCATGAGGCTAATTCACATAGTAACAGGCCGGGTAATAATGTGAGATGATGAGGTGCATTTCACTTCATGATATAGCTTTATAGACCCAATAACATATCTCGTTAGAATTTGACAATTTAGAAAAAAAAATCAAAAAAAAAATATATGCATTCTTCCATAAAAAATAATTCATTATATTCGAACAGCCGCACTCTTTATCAATAATACAGCAGCTGTTACTCGTCTTGTACAAGCTAGTCATCATTGCCCGTTCACTTTAACGCTTGGATGGATGAGTGAAAGAAATGACACATTCTTCTAGAATCAATTAAAATGAAGTGAATAGTCGATGAATATTCAGGTGAAGGTGACTGGAGAACTGATGGGAGGCAGGTAAGCCTAAATTGTTAGGCAGTGACATATTGTGTAGTTGTTCATATTATTTTCAAATTTGCTGTCCAGCTCTCTATTTGTTTTATGGGTTCCATTTCGTGAGCACTAATAAACGTGATCGTGAAAAGTGATCCCTTTTAATTGTACTCTGAATTTTCACACCCTTCCTAAGCTAGTACTAAGAAGCAACGAACTGTTTCTTTTTTACATATACTGACTCTTATAATATTATGTAAGATGTTTGTATCATAAGGTCTTCACTTCAGTTTTTAAAATATTTTTTTTTTAAATTTCCATTTTTCTCATGTTATATCATTATTATATTTTTCTCCCTAGATTTCCTTCAGTGAGCAGTAGTTGACATCTGGCTACCTGCAAATCAAATGCGTAAGGATGCCTAGCTCTGACGTCATCCCGTTGCTGAGCAACAATGAAATGTGAGTCATTGTTTGTTCAAAATTGTGTCAATGACATTTGCATTGAATAAATATAATATTAAGTGTCATTATAACGTCGAATGTTTGTGTTGTAGAAATAACTATGGAATGGCAACTTTCGATGAAGACAGATTTGTGTACTTGCTGATGATAGACAGATTTCAAGAAATGGAACATTAAAGGGGAAATCCAGTCTAAATATAAGTAAATTTGATAAAAAAGAGTAAAATAATATAAGTTCAACGGTAAAATTTTGATCAAAATCGGGTGAAAAATAAGGGAGTTATGACATTTAGAAGTTTCGCTAATTTTTCAGTAAACAGTTCTTGAACGGTCAATATTTGAAGAGCTTATTTGCAAAAGGGGCTAGATCCATTTTTGATGAAAATTTAGTTATTAGTATCACTGCACAGCATTACATTTGAGTTAGTTACAGTAAAAATGTCAACTCCAGACAACCATTTGAATAGAAATTATTGCAAAATTAGATTTAGATTTTCCATACACTTGTGTACAAATTTTCACAAACAAACCAATTTTCTCTAAAATACTTAAAGTGGATCTAGCCCCTTTTGCAAATAAACTCTGCACTTTATGAATATGCAAATGGCAAAGTGAGCATGTCATACCCTCACAACTTGCCATAATAGCTTGTAGGCCTACATACAATTTTGAAATTTACAGTTTTTATTCAAAAGCAATTATGCCCGAGGATCAAATCCTGGTATATCTAAAAGATCACTATCTTAAAGTTATTCAATCAGGAATAACATCACGTTTCATACTTCAATGACAGAAACATTGAATTTTCGTCACATTTTTTTTTTTGTACAGAATCAATGGAAAATTGTGAGGTTATGAAATGGTTAGCTCACCCATTTGCATATTCATGTCCACTGTACAAGAACTGTTTTGCAGAAATTAGCAAAACTTCAAAATGTCATAACTTCCTTAATTTTCATCTGATTTCAGTCAAAATTTTACCTGAACTTGAAAGATTTTAATATATATATATTTTTTTAGATCGGACTAACTTATATTTGGACTGGTATGACATCATCACCTTAGCTATACAGTCTGTAGAAGTGGTTGCAATTGAAATCACCGTTTAGTAAACGCACAAGAAGTTTTAAAATTCCACATCTCTTCTTATATTATTCCTGATGTTGATGGAGTTTGCGGAGTTCTGTTTACTTCACTTCACTCTGATGTGAAAGTCAAACTTGAACTCTCGCGAGTAACGTTAAAACAAGAAAAAAAAAGTGAAGTCGCGTGGCTTTAATAGTTTAGAAGCGAGCGCGAGACATTTCTTTCCATTTCCTTTTCATTTTATTTGATTTCCAATTAATTTTATTTCATTTCTAACAACTCAAAAGATTTACATGCACATATATTAACACAAAATCAGCACAACATTGTAACAAAGAAAAATACTGTAAATTGTACTTAGACTGTGTCCTGTTTCTATATAAATGTATGTTACTATCGATTGCTTCAGCATTAAAAAAAAAAATCAAATCATGCGACATCCGATTTGATGTAGACATGGTAGACTTATTGAACCTTTCTATCAAACGCACGTTGAGAACATTGGTGATTCCACGCACACACGATTTCCACAGTAATGAACCTATAGCTGAAAAACCCTTAGATCATTCTCGGGTCGTTTGTGTTGAGTTTATTGCTGAGTCACATTTTCTCATTCAACTGCAGTCTCAGCGTAAATAGGATCTTTATATATACACGTATATGCACTGCAGAAGCATCGTATTTCAACCAGCAGATGTGATTAATGACTGATCCAAGAGGTATACGTTAACTTCACCACCAGCGCATAATATAGCAACATAATCCAACAATAGGCCTTGATGGCACTTCAACATAACAAACAGCAGAAGACAACGCTCAATCGTGCAGAGAGCTTTTTAAGAAGGGTGTGTTTATATTCCACTGAGTATATAACGACATGCTAAGCTTATGATATCATAAGTGATCGCAAAACAGAAGGAATTTTAATGCTTTGATAAAAACAACAACATGCCTATAACATGATAGTGAAGTAATAAACACATCGATCAGAAGTACCATTTCAAAGGAATACTAGTACACTGTCCTGATGATGCCAGAATAAACTATTATATATAGAAAACGAAGATGAGAAGGAAAAAGATTTATGAGTGTTGTGAATCTTTTCTTTGTGGTTAATGAAAGGAACATTTTAAGGATGCACCTAACGGGGTCGGAAGTTCTCTAATTGGCTTTAAACATGAAGGCTTGACCTCTTTTTTTTTTTAGGTGTAGGCCTACCATACAGACCCGTAACTAGCAAT
Organism: Diadema antillarum; assembly: GCF_040938485.1. Taxonomy (NCBI): domain Eukaryota; kingdom Metazoa; phylum Echinodermata; class Echinoidea; order Diadematoida; family Diadematidae; genus Diadema; species Diadema antillarum. The sequence continues at coordinate 238,926 of NW_027271075.1, read as the reverse complement.
TTCTGAGTGAAATATATCAGCATGTATAATATCCTACTAGGCCTATAGCTGGTAACTGTATGTATACCCGTGTGAAGAGTTTTAGCAGAAAAGTATTTTGCAAATTATAGTCAAGCTGGTCGGTGTACATTAAGACTGAACATGGAAAGGCTTGAGTTGTTTGAATAATTTAATTTCCTTCTTCCCATTATTAACACACGCCTCTATGGGAGATTATTTTACAGGTGCAAAATCTGTTAACAGAACATTAGGCGTTTTCACATCAGCCCGATAAAAATCGAAGCTCGAGATATTTTTCGCGATCATTTCATTTCCTATTCACATTAGACCGAATATTATCAAATAGCGCGCTAGTTCGCATTAATTATCCTGCTATTTCGGAAATTCCCGAGTTGGACTCGAGAAATTTTCTCGATCAATTAGCGCGCTAATTTGTATTCACATTATAAAATAGCGCACTATTTCGTGATGGGGTTAACTGCCCAAGTCAGAAAATAGCGCGCTTTTTCGAAACATCGGGCTGATGTGAAAACGCCTAATGTCTGGGTCTGGAGGGGGTAACAGTTTACAGTGACACTTAAGAATGACAATGTAATGACAATCGTTTCATTTGAGCATGGGAAAAAGTATAAAGGCCATATAATTATGATGCAGATGAATAAGAGATAAAGGGCCCACATTCATTTATAAAACTATCATTAAAAAATTAAAAAAAAAAGAAAAATCTTTGACAGTATATGAACCAAAGGGGATTGGTGAAGAAACTAGCGACCTTTATATGAAATAATACTTTATTATGTAAACATTGATGGCGCGATTATTATATTCAAAAGCCTAGAATAATAGCTAAATGAAAAGGGGTGAAACTTTTTTTTTTCTAAATTCATACAACATATTCTTTAACTAATTATGATTGATTTCTTTAGTCTTTCAATATAATTTAGACACATTCTAACAACGCTACCTCTGGACGTCATTAAAGGACAAGTTCACCCTCATATAGACATGTGGGTTGAGTGAATGCAGCAATACTAGTAAAACACGTCAGTGAGAATTTTAGGAAAATCGGACAATCCGTTCAAAAGTTATGAATTTTTGAAGTTTCTGCTCAGTCACGGCTGGATAAGAAGACTGCTATAGCTTGTGATATATGTGCTATTCTTACAACGATATAAAGAAAGTAGAAAGAAAATTCGACATATTTTCGCTTTACTCGCATAACAATGGAACACTCGACTTCTCTCTTTCAGAAGGCAGGGGGAATAATATTGTCCTTAACGTACGTCTGTATAACAAGTTGAAGAAATGCGCACTTTTTTTTCAAAAAGTAGAGTTTTGTGAAATTCTCTTTTTATTTTCCTTATATAGTTGTACGCATGTGACATCATACACTGTAATAGTCTTCTCATCCAGCAGCTGTGACTGCGTAGATGCTTTAAAAATTCATAACTTTGGAATGGATTGTTGGATTTCCCCCAAACTTTCACTGATGTGTTCTACTAATATTGTTGCATTCACTCAATCCACATATGTATATGAAGGTGGACTTTACAAACCTAGACCTATGGATTTCAAGCTCGCTTTTAACTTCGAGTCCCTTCTATGAGGATAGGACCATAGGGCCTATATGTGTCACGACTGTTTTAAGTCCTGTCATTTAGGCCTATTCTTTCTTTCTGTACTAAAGGCTTGATAATCTTTCCACTTGCTGTTTCATCACATTTCCACACCGACATCAGCAGGTCGACTTAGACCTCAGACGCTTCTTATACCCTTATCAGTCATACATTCATTTATCATGCATCGGTTTTTGTTTGTTTGTTTGTTTGTTTATTCGTCTGTTTTGTTTTTTATTTATTTATTACTTTCCCGGCTACGCATCCACTATCGCTCGCGTTCCGCAGTGTTACATGCATGCATGCATGGTGAATATCATCGATTCTTGCCCACACGGTAAAAGACCAATGAGACTACAATAATACAAGCGCACACATTCACGCAGCTAGTGCACAAAGCTAAAGCCAGAATCTCTAGAGAGAGGAACACGGCAAAAGAATGTAAATATTACTCTGTTATTTTGTGGTAATTTCTACGTAATTATTTCATCATTTTTCTTTCTTATGAGAAACGATATACCATTGCTATAGCTTACAAAATGGACGTTTTCTTGTGAAGATATAGGGCCTATGCTATGACTACGTATTGGCAGCCAGATGGCATGATGATCACGAGTATGTTCGGCGTGTGCGATCCCCAGCACAGATTTCAATATGTCGAACAGGTGTGAAGCACTCGGTCACGAGTGACATGATTAGTTTACGTTAACAAAAATTCCCCTAAAAATGAACATTAAAACTTACTGTACAGGGTTTATGCCCAGGGTTTTTGAGATTGAGGTTGAGGCAATTAGTAAAAACTTACGCTGAAAAGGCAAAACGAACAAATTACGGAGCATACTTATTATACACAATACTTTCTGCTTGTGTACGGCCACGGCAAGACTAAACTGGCGCTGCAGCACGGTTCGCTTTATATAGACATTTGTCACCCCAGCGTGCGACAGCTTCTGTGGCGCAATCGGTTAGCGCGTTCGGCTGTTAACCGAAAGGTTGGTGGTTCAAGCCCACCCAGGAGCGAAAGTTCAATTTTTTTTTTCTTCACATTGTTTGTATAAAATCATTTTGTTGTTCATTGTGTGTTTGCTTGTGTTTATATTTTTTTTCTTCTCTACTTTTTCTTCATCTCTTATCTTTTTCCCTGTAATATATTTGATTATTCTTTTTCCCTTTCTCTTCTTTTTTATTCATTCTTCATTATTATTATTATCATTATTATTATTATCATTATTATTATTATTATTAGTAGTAGTAGTAGTAGTAGTAGTAGTAGTATTTATTCTGTTGTGACCAACATCTTTAATAGATTTTTCTCCATAAAAAGACGGACATGGAATAAGAAGTTTGGGGTATATCAATCAATTTTGTTTTCGAAACAGATTTCATTCGTCGCAACCATAATCAATATAAATATCCAAAGTTTCCCGCTGGCCGGGACCTGAACTTTCATATATTACTTTTTAACATGAAAATAAAAAAAGATAGAAAACAGATGGTTGAAAAATACAGCTTCACATTAAGTGAAGATTTTCGTTAAGAAGTCGGTTGTCTTGATTTTCAAGCCATCCTTTGTGTTTCTTGGGAAGTTAGATCATTCAGCAAAGCTAAAATGCAAGTCCTCGTCTGATACCAACAAGATTGTAAATTTTGTAATTCTATTTCAACAACACTATTCTATATCCTTAGTCGACCAGCACTCGACAACCTGACTCCTGTTTTCGAATACAAACAAACGCCTGTTGAAATCACATTACACTGTTCTGGATTCAATGTCATGAGCCTTAGTACAGCATTTAGCTTATTTAATACAATACTTGTATATCTAACTGTTATGTAGAAGACATTGTAAGCATTTTCTCCACACTTTTATAACAAAATTTATAATTACCTTGATACCAAGCTCCGATCCCATGTAAATATGTAAAATAAGCACATGTAATATCAGCTGTGTTTTGGCCGGCAGTCACGGTTCCCTCATATCGATAACTCATCTTGCCCAAGCTATTAAATCCATTATCAGTGTAAAAGTAAAATGAAGATCGTACGCCTTCAGAGAGCATGGGATATGCTGGGGTCATGTAATATTTACAAGAGGATGGGGCTTTCAAAACCAACCGTGCCAGAGTAGTGTAATACGCCTATACTCATGTTCAAGTATTCCTTGATATCAGTAAGTGACCATTAGCAGGTATAACCTTAAATGTCAGTCGACACGGCGACCAGACGACAGAAAACAAGGAATCGGTGACTTTTTAAGCTTGAGTTTTCTCCAACTATTGATTATAATTATGCCACCATTATGGAATGACATCCTCAGATGAACAAAAGTAAGGTACGAGTTTTAACTATATATTGCGTTCGTGTTGCTTAGAGGCTACTAAAGATTGCAATCAGATATTGTTATTCCATTTCGTGTTATTTTATAACGAAATTTGCTATCAAATCAATGATTAGTGTGCAATTTGAACTGATTGCTGCCAAATCTAATATTTAAAGGTATTGTTTACCGTAGGGAACAGTGATTTTAAAAATATTCAAGATATCACATTAATTGATTCATACGCACCTGCGTATGTGTAGATCTGTTCTATAATATCACAAAACATCCTACCATATAAATTGTTTTCTATAAAGCCGAAAATATAAGGAGATATCACTGTTATTCTCAATAAAACATAACTGCAGACGGTTTAGTCTAGCAACATTTTTATTATAACTATTGTTCATATTTTTTTATTTAACAATACGGTACTTAACATTGATAATACGGATTCAAATTTTTACAGTGGTTGTTTCTATCCCAAACTCACATTTTGGAACTATTCTAAAGCACTCATGCTGGGTTTTTGTTTCATCTGCAAATGGTAAATTATGCCTTTAAGACATGCATGCATTGTATCCAGGTAAGAGTTAAAGTGAAAAATAAGTGAAAAACTGACATTTTGGCCAATAAAAACTATCTGTATATTACTTGTTCTAGTTTAGTATAGTTTTGGTTAAACATCTCAAATTTGACTTCTCATTGCAGTGTATCTAATAATGAGAAACCAACCAATGGGAATATCATTGGAGGATCGGGCAAAAATCACTATGGAGCAGCGAAAAGCGCGGAAAGCTCATACTACGAGTTCACCCCCGTTCTGCTCTCTTGGGAAAACGTGGTGGTGCGGGGAGCAGCGAAGCGGAAGAGTGGTGAAAAAAGCAGCTGGTTGAGGAGGAACGGAAAAAAAGACGTAGAATACGGAGAACTTGTTGAATCGAAGGAAATTCTCCGAAGTGGTGAGAGCATTATTTGATTTGATTAATTTTACCATGATCATTTTAGCCACTTGCAAATGTTTCTGACAAAATGACACAGCATGTTCCAGTGGTTTGATTACGTTTTTGGAGCAAGCTATCTAATAATCATATGAATATATGAAGGAATAAATGAATGAATGAATGAATAAACGATCGAGAGAATAGATAAGTAAATCATATTACAAAAGAACGAAAGAAAGTAAGAAAACAAAACACGAAAAAGTATTTAAAAAATAAATGAGTTAACGAAGTAAGTTAACGATTTAAGGAATAAATGAATTTACATTCGATGATTCGATTGATGACATCAAAAACCCGATATATAAATTATCATTAAGAAGTCATCATTTATACAAACATTAAAACTTTTGTGCTTTGTTAATGTTGTTTTTTTTTTTATTTCGGAACAGGGAAGACATTTATCTCCATGATTGGAATTCATGCTCATAAAATAATTCCACAAACTCTGTCTTTTTAGTGGGTCTCTCCATTTTTCGCACCTTAAGTAAGGTTATACATGGACTTCATTTCGACCACTTCTGTTTCTTTTAACTACAATGTATAATTACTATAAAGTCCTCAATTATTGTAAAGTCTTTTCATTACACAATGTTCTATTTACCTTATTCTCTGTTATCAAAGGAAGTGAAACATATATGTTTTGTAATCGAAAAATGAAACAAACTTTGAATTGAAAGAAAAAGAATAATACTGACAGCTTTCCACTCACGTCTTGTTCTCTCTGAAGATAGCGTGCAAATTTTTAGAAGCGATTTGCACTCATTAAACGATTTCTATAATAATCCTGTACCTTGTTAAGCAGCTTACACAACGAGCTTAGAACAAACAGAAGAGACCACCAGCATATATTAAGTAGAGGTTTGTGACTTTATACTCCATGTACTAAGTCTCTCTTGCCTTTGTTCACAGTTACTGGTATTGCAGAACCGGGAACGCTTACCGCCATTATGGGAGCCAGGTAGCTATGACCCCCTCCGACCGTCCCCCACCCTCTCCCCTTATAACACTTAATACCCCATCCAATTTCCAGTCATTATCTTTTCCCATTCCCATCCCTCACGTCGCCCAAGTCAATGAGTTTACCACAGTCCCCCTTTCCACATTGCAGGCGCCATGCCTTTTTTTTTCGCCATCCTCTATTTACGACAATCCAGTTCAAGTTTAATTATCCTGAAAATTCTTCCCCATTTCCATGAGTAACAGTATCAATACAAGCAGACTGTAGTCGGTTTGCAGTCTTGTTTTGAGCAAAGTATCCCTTCTATGCCTTTCTGCGTGATAAAGATATAAAACTGGCGAATGAAAATAATCGCAACCGACTTGTTGCTTTTATACTTACGGGTATTGTGTCCAATGCATTTACATCTGTGACGTACTATGGAGAATGTTTTTTAGTATGATTGTAGAAGTTAATAAGATGCGATCAATACCACGTCGAAGGAAAGAAATAGATTCAGTTAAATTTAATTTTGCTTTATTTCATCCAACAAAAAGTATTACAAATACAAAATATACCTTTAGTAAATCATGTTTTTAACAAGTTGTACAAAGTCAAATATAGTACCGTATTGCCCTGGCTTTGCGAATATTCATTTCCGACTGTCATGTAAAAATTCCTTTCATTTAACATGTTTTATATTTCGATGTAGGATCATGGTTTTATGAGTATGTTTAATTTTCCATCCTTCGATCCACCATCTGAAAATATTTTCATCGTTTAAGTGGCGCGGGAAAGACAACGTTGTTGAACACGCTGAATCTGCGCAGTCGCGAGGGTCTGGAAGTCTCCGGCAGCATCCTAGTAAACGGCCGTCCCATTGGTCACCAGATGGCCCGCCTTTCGGCCTACGTCCAACAGGATGACTTGTTTCTCAGCAATCTGACCGTCACGGAACATCTGACTTTTCAAGTGAGAGATAACAAAATAAAAATATATATAATAAACGGAAAGTGAAAAACTATATTAAAGAAATTGGTTGTTTAGATGATTTTAAAATAGATATTTAAGCAGACTTCAAAAAAAAAATCATTTCTCTCCTTTCGTTCTCTTTAATTGTTTTTCGTCTCCGTTTCTTCCTTTTCTTTATAATATATATTTCCTCTTTTATCTTTAATATCGTTATCGATATGTATATCATTAGCTATTGTTATCGTTGTTATATTCTCGTTATTTTGAATATCTCATTTTTGTTACTACTAATATCTTTACTTTATGCTGCTAAAACCCATGTCTGCATGTGGTCTGGTTATATCCCTACTTAGTCAGGTTAGTGACCAGTAACTTTCAAAGGCAAAGTACATCGATATCCTGTATGATACAATTGATCCACACAAAAAAACACAAGAAAGTGATTGAGTACTTTTGATCTTTTTTTTTTCACAGCCTCACCTCAATAATCAGCGCTCAGGAAACTTATAAACATTATACAATTTTCTTGGTACAATTATGTTGTACATACAAAACACTTTTTTCGCAAGCTATACATGGCAAAATTCCATTAGTAATTTAGATTTGAAATTCAGTTGGCAAAGACAGCTTTCTGTTGTGTCTCTTATGCTATAATAAGGAGGGATAACTGCAATATTATTCTTTCGTGCTCAAAATCATTCAAACTCAAATACAAATTCAAAATTAAATGTGCCACATGAAACCTCTAGAGCTTTGAACAATATTCCATACTATCCTCAAGCTCATTAAGACTATAGTAAAACATAGCTAAATATTGTTGTTCTTGTTGTTGTTGTTGTTGTTGTTTATAAGTTTTGTTTTGTTTTGTTTCTTTTTTGTTTCTTTTTTTTTTACATTGCTATTGCTGTTTTTATTTCACCCATGCCCTCCTTATCCAGGCCTGGGTTAGAATGGACAAGGAAATCCCCATGAAATCCCGACTACGACGTGTTAGTGATGTCATACGAGCGGTGAGAACCGTAATGATCATTACTTGCATTTTCACAATCGCTAAATAAAACTAACGCGCAAATTTATTAGCTCAACTGTCAATCAAAGAAACAAAGGCGTGTAAGCAACGTAGTAATGGTGTAGCGTACAAAATATTATGTAGCTTATTTATAGCTTCTGTGGCAAGCTGTTCAGCCTTTTTGTAATTCAGACCCTAATGATCATAGTAATAATGGGAATCAGATTCAAATTTAAACATTACCATGTCTTTATAATCTGAAATATTCATTCGTCTCCCTTTGGAATTAGGATATTGTCAAAGGTACCGTTATGAAGCCTTTCGAATTCTAAAAAATGCATTACTATAAGTATGATTGAATAACAATGATCTTTCGATAGGATTATGATTTGAGCTGGTTATATCCTCATTTCTGTCTCATTTTTATTTTTCTTACTTTTTACTTACACCGATCGAAACGACATAAATGTCTGGATCAAATAACTCGAAATGAAAAGCCTGCAGAAGGATGTCAGCTAAAGATTAAAAATTACATGTCATCTCGATTGTGCTTCTCTTTTGCTCTTTCATCACACACACACACACACACACACACATATATATATATATATATACACGCACACACACAAACAAATAAACAAAATAAAACAAAAATACGCACTAACCTGATGACAAAACAGCTTGGTCTTAGTAAATGCGCCGACACCGTCATCGGGAATCCAGACCGAGGCATCAAAGGAATATCTGGGGGCGAGAGGAAGAGACTGTCCTTTGCTTCAGAGGTAATTTTCTTCTCATTTTTTTTTTTATAATCTCTTCATCCATTCTTCTCTGTCTTCTTCATTAAATTGAATTAAATCAAATTAAACTAAATTAAATCAAACTGAATAGAATTAAAATCAAATTAAATTGAATTAAATAGAATTAAATTAAATTAAAATAAATCAAATCAAATTGAATAGAATTAAAATCAAATTAAATTGAATTAAATAGAATTAAATTCAGTTCAATTCAATACACTTTAATATCAATCAAATTCAATTCGGTTAGATTGTGCTTTACTTCCATCCGACAAAAGGTGATACGAATTCAAAGTTTATTTGAAAAATCATGTCGTTAACAGTTTGTAAGAAATACAAACCATTAGGGTTTCAAAATATATGAACGAATGATTATGTCATGATAGAAACAATTAATGCATACTGTGCAATGGTGGCAAAAAGTACATACAGCGATGGAAATCGTGAAAAATTGAGCTTGTAAAACGTGGGTCACTCCGTTGACTCGACACTGCTCGAAAAACAATATGCCTAAATCATCTATCCAAAATATATTCATTACGTGCAGCTGGAGCATTTCATAACCGATTTATATGATGCAGGTAATATATGAATATATTCATGTTCTCCTTGATCCCTTTTCCAGTTATCTTCACCATTTTTATTAATCTTCTGTCTCTTTTCGTCTTATGTTCCTTGGGCTTCCTCTGTAATTTTTCTTCATTAATTTTTCTTCTCTCTCTTCTTCCCTCTTTGCGATGAATTTTGAGGTACTTCTCTCCTGTTCACCACGCAGGAGAAGTTTATGCTGTTGTGTTTTCAGCCTATTTTTTTTTTCAGAAAGACTATATAATTCAAGATTCCTGGCAACGCGTAGTAACATTTTGTATGTTTTCAAGGTCGGAAGTTGTTGATGCCACGTTGTACTACAGGCTGCATTATATAAAACACATGACAATATTAGGTCCCCTTCGATACTATATGATTACAAATAAAATATACTCCTTGTATGTAGTAAAATCCACGTGATTTGATGAAAAAAACCCCACACAAACAGAACAACAACAATAACAACAAAGGATGCGTTAATAAGTCCAGATTCTAACGACCCCTTTTCCCCGTCGAGGTAACTTAAACACTATTTTTCACTGAATAACACTCATATTTATAATTTGTTCTTATTTCATGTAATATATTGTGCGTTGTTGTGTGTGCACAAACACTTCTACACAAATAAACAGGTGCTGACCAATCCTGCCCTGATGTTTTGCGATGAGCCCACTTCCGGTCTAGACTCGTACATGGCCCAGAACGTGGTCTCCACTCTCCGAGACCTGGCCTCGGAAGGACGCACCATCCTGTCCACCATTCATCAGCCCTCCTCCGAAGTCTTCGCCATGTTTGACAGGTGTGTACACCAAGTATGCCTACACTGCAGAAACATCGGTTTTAGATTTAACACCATGGGTGTTAAATCCTATATACTCCAATCAAGTGTCAATAGAGGACCATGAAAAGTGTTCACCTGGCACTTCGTGGTGTTAATTTGACACTCCAGCTGGTAATATTTTTGACAATGCGCTGGTGTGAAATCAATTCACAATGACACCGCATGGTGTTGATTTCATATTGCTGGACAGGTGTTAAAGTCAATGGTATAAAACCTGTCCAGTGTCAATAGGTGTTACTGTGGTGTAAGTATATTCACACGTTTTTTCAAAAATAAAGTAGGTACCTACTTTTATCGGAACCACAACAAACACAGACACATACACGACGCACACATACACACACACACACACTCTAAAAAATGAAATGGTAAATCAACATCTTAGATGTTGTCACTCCTCCACCCTGTTTGTAAATGTTGAATTTAACACTCAATATGCTGGATACCATTTCTGAAAAGGTAGCTCAACATTATGTGTGTAAAGTTTAACATTGTGAGTGTTAAATTTAACGTTTAACAAAAGGTTGTAGAAGTGACCACATTTAAAATGTTGATTTACAATTTCATTGTTTTAGAGTGTGCAAACAAACAAAACACAAAGAGACAATCACACAAGCACGCCCGCGCACATGCACATTGAATTGAATTGAAGCGGAATTGAATTGGATTACTAATTTGTTTTTCGTCGAAGGCAGCAATCTGAAAACTTGTATACATACTTTCAAGCAACCTCGGGACCAGCGGCTTAAAGTCTCCTCCTACGAATGGGGATAAATTCCATTTCCTAAAGGGGTACAACCGCTGCAGCCAGGGGATTCGAACCAGCAACCTCATGACTGACAGTTCGTTAATTGTCTTATTCATGCACTGAGTACCTAGGTAAAGGCAGTCAGATAGATATCGTAGACCCTATCCTACAATATGGTGATAATCAACTAACTTGTCTATTGGGTAAGGACCGATACAGTAGCAATACGTTGTACCATATATATGGCATGATGAAAAACTGGACAACTCGTGGCGTTGAAATCATTTATAGGCCGACATATCTTTCTTTTTTTAAGTTATTGAAAAATACAATAGTTTTTATCTTTGGTAGAATGTATTATGCTTTAAACTTCACTGAAGTACAAACATTGTATATACTGTAGATATATCAATATATTTGAATTCAGCATAATTCAACATAATTATATTTTATTGATGACTGTTTTGAATTTCGTGTGCAGGATTCTTCTGATCGCCGAAGGACGAACAGCATTCATCGGTACCACCAAGGAAGCACAATCTTTCTTTGCAGAGTAAGTAGGCATGACGAAATGGATTTGAATTACTGAGTATGCATGAGATTGGTTTGAATTATGTATGATTCGAACCCATCTCATTGAATTAATCATTGTTGAGAAGGGACTGTTTGAGAAGGGTAAGAAAAGAATACAGGTAATTGAAATTCTACCTCTTTCACGTCTGGAGGTAGAGCGTTCCACATTTTAACAAAATGGCGGGGATTTAAAAAGGTGAAAGGAAAAGGGCCTGAGTGCGGGAAGAGAGATGGCTAATATTTTAGGATATCTAGACGGCGGGCGTTTATTAGAATGTTGGTAGACAGAGATTTGCATTCGGTGAAACCATGGGGCCTTTAAGAGAAAAAGATAAAAGTAAGAAGTTCCTCCTAGAGGTGACAGTCGACCAATTTAGAAGAGACAGCCAGTCTTTATTTGACATGTCACTCCGCCGTTGTTAGAGGGCCAGCTGAATGGCAGTTTGTTGATCAAGCTCGAGCTGCTGCTCTTCCCGGCTGTAACCTGCGAAGTAGTAATGCTGCGATGCCACGGTGGAATATTAGTAATTCAGGAATGAGAGCTTAAGAGACTTAGTACAGGGAAAATGTATAGCAGTGGTTGTTGACTTTTCTGCAACTACGCGGGTAAATCCCAGAAGTCGATTAGTCTTCTTCGCAAGACTTTGTGCGATTTCCAGCTGAACCGCGTCGAGCAAGTCAGAGATGGTGTTACCTGGGGCCCGTTGCATAAAAGTTAATATTATGGTAACTTTGCCATCCAATGGTAACTTACATGGAATTCTTGATTTTGATTGGCTGTTGAGTATTGTTGCCATGGTAGTTACCATTGGATGGCAAAGTTACCATAATAGTAACTTTTATGTAACGGGCCCCTGGAGTTTCCTAGCGTTGAATACCGCGTGAAGTCCAGTCAACACAGGTAGCACTCATTGCAGGGGCATGACGTCACAATGGTCTCCAAACAGGGATAACAGGGTGGTATACTATTGGTTGAGGTGAAGATTCAGCTCAAAACCTTTTGCGAGATACTTGGAAACTCGCAAAAAGTTAAAAGCCCAATTCTCATCTCCACCAATACTGTACCATCCCTTTAAACACCGTATCATTGAGGGTTATATTATGTTCCTGATATCACTGAATAGTTATTTATAGCTTGCCCTGGTGGACAACTAAAAATCGCTCAAAAATTTGTCAAACATTTTAACGAAAGGGAAAGTAAGCCAAAAACCTAAGGCGCAATTTGCGGGAATCGATGTGTCAATCAAACCAGATAACTACAGCATGGATGTGATAAAAACAATTTCCCTAGAAAAAAATCTGAGGAGGCTGTTTCCAACAGTATACTTTGACGTCAAGAACGATCTCAAAATGAGCTGTCAGACAAAGACTACACAAACCCGGAGAATACTACACGCCTTCAAGGAGCTCTTATCTATAATGATTATGAAAACCGCTATTTTTCAGTTTGGGGTACACGTGTCCGAAGAACTACAATCCCGCCGATTTCTTCATCCAGACTTTGGCCATCGTCCCCGGTGAGGAGGCGGAATGCAAACAGAAAGTTGAGGTATTATACTGTTATTATTGTTATCATTATGATTTTTATTGTTATATATTTTCTATCTAATTATTATATTTTTGATATTATTATTATTATCATTATTATCATTATTATTGTTATTATCATCATTATCATTAATATTACTATCATCATCATAATTATCATTATTGTCATTGCTATTGTCATCATTGTTATTACTGCTATCATTTTATTGCTTGTTCTTTTACTGATATCATTGTGATTACATATTTTTCTCTCTTGTTTAAATTTTGAATAATTTCTTCACTTCATAATAGATGTTAATAAATTGAGTGTACATATCACGTGTTACAAATGTGTTGATTATGTTAACTTAGATTGGTGAATTCGCGCAGTCCTAATGAGGAAAATACCTTCACTCTGAAAGGAATGACATTCTATCCACAATTGATTCTCACACACTGCCGCTTTTTAATCAGCTGTATTAATATCAATGGAATATCAGTTTATTCTAATGATACAGCAGTCTTTAACTCTAATCCAAACAGCAATACAATATTAATTCATATAAAGTTTTTTTAGCAACTTGTTATTGCGAATTGTCAGTATAAACGCCACGAGAAATAGAGAAAACCTCATCGATATCACAATAACTCTACGCATCAAGAAGTGGTATGGGATAATAACCATGGCAACGTTTGTCTTACGACCACAGGCCGTGACCGACGCCTACGACGCGTCGGCGAAGGCGAGAAAGATACGCGAGAAGATCCCTCCGACCATGTGCGACACGGTAAAAGGATAGCCTGCAAGAATGTGCTGTAAAGCTTGCATGTCCGAGTCGCCATGCACGAAAGATTAGTCGCCATGCACGAAAGATTACGAAATGCATTCAAACACGGTAGCCTCATTCATAAAGAGTTATAGGTACATAGATGTTTAGATGAACAGATGGATAGATAGATAAATAGGTAGATAGATAGATTGATAGATAGATAGATGAAAATAGTTTAATATACAAAGACCACGAAAATAGATTATTACAAGCCCCATTTTAACCGATTTGTGTTTCAGAGTGGCTTTGACTGTGGTGTAGAAGGTAATTTTAACGACAGTAACGTGATTTTGTAGGACATAAAATGTATCAAGGGGAACATTGTAAACGTAGAATCGTTCAATTATTTTTCGACCTCGCCAATGTCAGTTAACGTCATGTAATAAACATATATGAGTGTTTCTGTGTGTGTGTTTGTGTGCGTGTGTGTATTTATATAACCCATTGCCACTTTACTGGTCTACTCTGTATTAATTATGAGAGGCATATCATATCGCTTGTGTTTTGTGGTTTTTGTCTGTGTGCGAGGGACGGAAATGATGCGAATTACAAAACGAATAATGGCCGAAAATCGATATTTTCGTCTATTACATCGTGACCAAAGTTTATTTTTTCATGTTCAAAGACTACAAGCTTAAATCGATTCCTTTTTCTTTGTTAATTCTCTACATTTTTAGCTGCTGGCCTTGGATGACGAAGAGGAAAAATCCCCGTAAGTTTAATCTTATTTCCAAGTATTTTAATAACTGTTACAATAATCATTATAAAACTTTATGATGAAGAAGATTCTCATCAAATGATTGGTTGAAAGCGTACACGTGACCAGACATATATTTTGTATAATACATAATTTTGCTTATGACCGGTCGTTAGCACTTTCACGTCGCGATGGTGACCGAACGAGATTTCATCGTTTTATATACATTTATACATATAATGGACAAGACAGTTAAAAAAACAACATTTTGCTGAATTTTTAAAGGCTACAGGCTACATACGCTTTTGTAAGAGCTTAAGAATGTGAAATTCTGTATGTTGTGCGCCAGATGTGAACTTGACATGAATCTTTTAAAAGCAGTGTGATATCCCTTCGTATTTTATTTACAAGACATAATTTTTTTTTTCGATTTTATTTACAAAAATGTGTGAATGCTGAGTACATCAAAGTGTTTGTCTCCCTCAGTATCCGTTATATATATATATCACGTGAAAAAGTCGCAGTGGACATGCATATTTATGCGTGCATGCATAATTAATCATCCCTCTTCTACTTTCGCCTTTCCTGCAGCTACAAGGCGTCTTGGTGGGAACAGTTTAAGGCGTGCACCTGGCGAGCCTTTCTCAACAATCGCCGGGAGCCGCTGATGACCACCGTGCGATTCACTCAGACGCTTGTGAGTAAAGGCCACCGCTGGCAAAACGACTTTTGGTCGCGCGACTGACCGACTTTGGATCCGAAATAAATCACAGTATAACGTCAGAATAAATACGCTTGTTTCAGATCTAAAGTGGGTCAGTCTTGCGACCGAAAGTCGTAGGACCTTAGTGTCCGGTGGCCTTAACAATTTCCATACGTGACGTGCTCATCTCGATATAAACGTTTGGAATAGTATGATTACAGTCCTTATGTCGACAGCTGAAAACCAGAAGCGCGCTATCACGTTCCATGCTTTGATCATTGATAAAAGCGAAACAATCAATTTTCATGAAATAAAAAAGTTCATTGAATCAAATGTTGGTAAATTTATAAGCATTGTTCCAAATTTATGGTAAAATAGCCCTCTTGTGGTTTTAATTGTTAACATTTTACTGAAAATGAAAGTAATTTAAAGTGGACAACATAATGTAGAGGAGATCGAGCTCTACAGCAGATACCAATAGCTCAAACCGCCACCCCCCCCCAAAAAAAAAAAAAATGCGATAAAGCCCTTATTTCTGGTTCTCAGCCGACGATAAGTAAATAATGTTTAAATGCAGGTATTGATGCGTCCGCGTATGAAAGTAATTATCATTCGTGTGTGAATGTGGATTTGTGTTCGCATTTAGCTTGTATTTCATTGTAGTGTTTTGTGGTGTTTTTGTAATGATTGTGATAATGTCATATCAAATTTGACCGGCTCGTACATTTATAGTATATTATGGGAGTGACTGATCACTCCAAGTAATTTTCTATCACTTTCTTTTTCCCTAGCTTATTGCCCTGATTCTTGGGTTAGTCTTCCTTCACCAGCACGTCAACCAGGAGGGAATTCAAAACATCAATGGTTTCCTGTTCATTCTCATCACCAACTCGGCCTTTAGCAACACGTTTGCGGCTGTCCAGGCAAGTCTGAGTCACCACTTCGTATTTCTTTTATTCGCGGATGGGCTATACCTTATAAGGTTATTCCAAACTGGTTTCATTGTGATTTTCACATTTTGACCAGATCGTTGAAAATTGATTAAAGAGGTGATTTGCCAGAATACATAAATCGCCTTGGAAAGGAGATGTTTTTACGTTGCCGAAATGTCGTTTTCATATCAGGGTCCGAGTCATAAACAAACATCAACAACAAACCAGATCAAGCGCAGATGGAGAAGACATTACGAAGACGTTGGTTGGTTTGAGTGTAATGCAGTGAACAACAGGTTGTTATAGATTAACGTAGAAGTAAAATGCTAGACAACGATTGGATAAAAATGGTCACGTGAAGGGGGGCATGTTGTGATGCTTCGATATGGGCAGGATACACTTGAGGTGTTCTTTGAAGAGAGAGAAATAATTATGATGATGTTCACGATAATGGAGGGACTGATGGAATATATTTCACATTCATCGACAGGCAGAACGCGTAGGGATATATTTCATTTCATATTCATTTCATTTTCCACAAAAATCATACAGTGTTGTGTTTACAACATCCATCCATGACAATGTAAAGTAACACATAGATTATAAGTTATAAGTGCAGTATATACAAATAGCATTTACATGGCACAAAATCAATATTGAAATCATTTTCAAATATGATTGAGGTATTGGCCACGCCCATTTTTTTCTCTTATTCGGATATCATTTCGTGTCTCGATTTTTGAAATGAAACGTGTTTCCCATGCGTTCTCCCCACCCTCACAGAGTATTTTCAGCTTCAAGTATGCATTGTAATTTTGGTATTCTCTTCGGCGCCTGTCCAATTAAAGGGATGGTATAATATCGGAGATGATGATTAGGCTTTTAACTTTTTGCAAAATACGAAGAACCACTCATAAAATAGTACAAAGTATATCATTCAAAGAGGAATTCAAAGTTAATTTGATGGAAATCGGCTTTGGAATGGCTGAGACATCTAAGAACAGAGTAAAACAAAGCAATCGTAATAAAAAGTGGGTCCCACCTTTTATTACGATCGCACTGTTTTGGATATCTCAGCCATTTCAAAGCCAGTTTTCACCAAATAAACAGTGAATTAGTGAATTCCTCTTGGAATTACATGCTCTCTCTTATCATATTTACATTAGAGGTTTCTCGTCTCAAAAAAAAAAAATGTTAGAAACGTGAAGTTAAGTCTTAACCAAAACTGATGATCCCTCTAATGGCAATTCAGTGTTAGTTTGTTGTTAACCCGTTGTGTCTGCCTCATGATACGTACAAGACAGACACACTGTGGCAAATCGGCTCAGATATCATCTCTTCGACTTCTTGTTTTCTATTGGCACGATTGGGCGAGTGGGGATAGATTTAACGCATAACTTTCCGTTTGTTTCATGGTTGTCCCATCGAAACAGATATTTCCTCTGGAGATGGCGCTGATCAAGCGGGAACATTTCAACGGCATGTACCGCGTCGACACCGTCTTCCTGTCCAAGGTTATCGTTGAAGTGAGTTATTTATCCTTCCATCACCGGCAGCAGCGCTTACTCCATAAGATGCCAGTGGCATGCTTAAGTACTGGATATGGGTCGTGAACAGGTTAAGGAGCCGTTCTTGATGTTGCCGTCTTAAAGACAATGTATTCTGATCAGTGATCACTTGAAAAAAAAAGGATAAAAAGTGGAATACTCTCTCGCAGCCATAGTGCTAAATTCAGAGTAGGCCACTCGCGCAATTTCATCTCAGAGATAATATCAGTATTGTAAACATTTACATACCGGCATTTCTATTTATTTTTACTTTATCTTATTTCGTTCTATCTTATTTCATTTTATTTTCATTATTATTCACACACACAGATATATATTACATGTGTGAATGTGTACGCAGAATTTACGCAGTGATTCACACACAGACTGCGCTCTAGTGACGACATTTCAACTTTACATTATTCCAAGAGTTGTTTCAAAATGAGCAGAGACTAGCTTTGATTTTTGTGGCCCCAAACTGTGGAATAGTTTGCCAGCACATTTACGGCTATGTATATCAACAGTTTCTTCCAAGAGAAAGCTAACGACATACTTTATTTCTATTGTAATGTAACGATACTGGAGACCTGTATGTAAAACGCATACAATGGCATCGAGCAGTTTTTAATTGCTATGCGTTAAATAAATGTCAGTTTATCATAACTATGAATGCGGTTTTTAATTTCTGTGATATCGTAAGTGCCATTATTTCCATCTTGTTTTGTTCTCTCTTTCTCGCCAGCTTCCGTTCCAGTACATCTTCCTCCCTACTATCTTTATGACCATCCCGTACTGGCTGATCGGTACGTCTTTCTAGGACTCACTGACATTGATATACTGCTATAATTTCACAACAATGAGCCAGTTCGGAGTTATCATTACGTGGTGATAATAATGTACAAATGACCTTTCTTAATTTTCCAGCTGGTTAGGCACTTCACTCGTTTTCAACATGTTCAAAGTGCATGCATGAAAACAATGCATGAAGTTGCCCGACGTAACAATTAGGATGAACTTGTGCAGACCAGATGAGCAGAATGGTCTGTCTCCTAACACTTAGGACAGCATCCATTTCATTATTTTCAAACAATTAGCAATCTTTTTTTTTATATCGGTATTGCTAAATATAACTTTTGTCGTAAGGTAGACGTACTGGCAAGCACGATTTATAAGAAGCACTTGCAGAATTGTTTCGTCACAGATGCTTACCCCAGTGAATTTAAGAAATCAACATGCTCTGATAGTACTATGACCTTTTTCTGGTCATGCACAAAGTGGAACCCCGAACTGGCTATTGAATGAATTTAATCTGTTTTACGTGCGCTCTAAAATGAGAGAAAGTATCGTTGAAACCATGGGCTGGACTGACAGGTTAAATAGCCCTTCAAAGTACTAAGTTCCTTGCCCATATTGTATTCGTATAGGGGCACAACCACTTCAACCATGCAGGGACTCTAACTAGAACTCATCATAACGTATATAATGACTTTTCACTGAGCCACAACAATGCAAAATTGTCATCATAATAATAATGCAATCGAAGCGAGCAAACAAAACTAAGCAATATTCTTGGTGTGTAACAGATCATAGAGAGTACTCGTCGATACATTATAACCAGAAATGATTTTACATCGATTGTTTTTACAATTTTGTAGGGATGATGATATGTGAATAAGTATTTTGATAACGATTAACGTCTGTTTTATCCAAAGAATTACGCTTTGATCTTATCTATGACCGATAAGAACCATGTAGTATTTATTATACACTATGTTTTTGTGTTGTTTGCTTTGTATTATCCGATATTGGGTATCGGCAATAATATAATGGCAAGTAAAGACAATAGAAACGAAGCATCGCATTTTTTTAAGTGGGCAGGAAAATTCACAATATTGGAAATGACTGTGCCGCAACTTTGGAAACCTAAGTGGATGTAATGCAGGTCATTGCGTTGCTCTGTTTGAAGTCTAACGTTGTTTCTTTTTGTTCCTTCAAAAAAAAAATCAGGATTGTATCCATATTTCGCAAACTACGTGGTTGCTTGCGTCATCACAATCCTACTCACCAACGCTGCCGTTTCCTTTGGTAAGTCTTTCAACAAACGAACTTTGAAAAGAGAACTGAAGATATGTCATTTCATAGTCTATACACTTCATGGTCTTTTTTTTAAGATTTTTTTTTTCTGCTGCTGCTGCTGCATGCAAGGTAAAAAGGAAAATTTACGTAACATATGTATCAATTAATTTATATGTCCATTTGCGTTTTTAAAGGAGGTGTTTTACTCCTTTTTGGGGGCTCTAATACTCGTACAATGTATTTCTCTTTTTCAAAAGTTAAAGCGGTCTGATGACTCGTAAGTAAATGTTGGTCTTCTGATTGCAGATAAGCAAACAGTGCATGGTTTTATAAAACCGTCGAGGGAAACAAATTCCATATTACTCATGGGCTGTGTCTTTATGTAGAAAGATGCGTTTGCATTCCTTGCCTTTCACAGGGTATTTCAACTTGTCTTCGAAAAGGCATTTACATTGAAGAGATAAATATGAGATAAAAATTGTATGCGTATGTCAAAAAAGAAAGAGGAAAGAACAAGAAAAGCTTGTCGATGCAAGGCCGTTTAGTCTATAGAGTGTGCTTGTTTGGTATGTCTGTACATGTGTTTGTATATAGGAATGTGTGCGCATAGATACCAGCCAATTCACTAGCAAGAAAATGAGCACCACATAGCACTAACTTTTTGATTCTTCTGATTTTCTTTTCTTTTTTTTTATAATGGTCAGGATATCTGCTCTCTGCTCTGAGCGGAACGGTGCCCATCGCTCTCGCCATAACTCCCCCGCTTCTTCTGCCCTTCATGCTCTTCGGAGGCCTGTTCATCAACTTGTCGTAAGGACTCATTTATCCCATGTCTCTTGTTATTATTTTTTTCTTCCTCTGGTCTCACCGGAGTTTGGCTAAATAAATCAAGATTATAACGCATCCAACTCTGAGGTATTAATGTTTGAGGAGCGAACATAACGGAATCTTCAATTTAGCCGATTGCAGTATAAAAAAGAACGATTTTGAATAGATACATGTATATATATATATATATATATATATATATATATATATATTTATTTATTTATTTATTTATATTCATATATACAGTATTATATATGTGTGTATATATATACAGTTTGTACAAATATATATATATGTATATATATATATATATATATATATATATATATATATGTTTTAACGATGCATAATGCGTGTTTGTGTGATATCAATATAAATGACTCACAAAAGACATGCAAAGGGAACATGCAAGTTATGGTCGGTCTCCAGAAGGGCGCATTCCAATGTCTTTTGTTAATCATATTAGTACTTTAGCAATGATTGACAGATGAGGTCACAACCAGAATCTTGGTTTGTTTGTTTGTTTTTGTTTGTTTGTTTGTTTGTTTGTTTTGTTTGTTTGTTTGTTTTTTTTTTGGGTGGGCGTATCCAGTACATAGTCTGAAGAAAAACAGAAGAAAAATTACTTTAAAATGTATGGAATGTTTCTAGATATTCGTTTCACCGCGAAGGTGATGTTGAGGGTATCATGAATCAACACAAATCAACATGCATTTGCATGCCGTAAAACCTTTAAATACAAATTTTATCAAATCTATAGTGATTTCGATGACGTCACATTATTTTGTAATTTCCCCCTTCTCTCAACCTCGGCCTTACAGGGATATCCCCCTCTACTTGCGATGGGTGTCTCGCCTCTCATGGTTCAGCTACTCCTTCGAGGCCCTGCTCATCAACCAGTGGGGTGAGATCGACAACATAGGTAAGCCAGAAGCACTTAACATAAAAAGGGAAGCATACATACAGCTTCAAATGGTTACAGTTCGTCATTCTAAAGGTTCGTTTCTCCGAACGTTCGTTAATCCGAAAATGAAAAAAAAAAAAAGTTCTTAATTGATCCGAAGTTTCGTTGGTATGCACTTTTGTTTGATTTCTGATTAACGAACCTTATTTTAGTTTCGGATTGACGAACCTTCGGAAAAACAAATCGCATTTCATTTTCGGGCTAGCGCTTCGAAAACAGCAAATGTTATCAATTGACCTCTCTGGCCAATTTGTATGAACTGTAAGATCCGCTGTCAGTAATACTGAATCATTGTCAATGACCTAGAGATGTCTGATTGAAAAGTGAAAAAAGGAAAAATACTACTTTGGTGTTTGTCGAGCCCACCGGAAGTGAGGGGAGACTAAGGGATCGCCTGCGGCGTCTGTCCGTCCGTCGTCCGTCCGTCCGTCCGTCGTCTGTCCGTAACGCTACAAAAACTTCAATAACACTTTTGTCTGGGCTTCAATTGCAATCAAACTTCGTAGGAAGAGGGGTCATACAAAGTTTCACATTTTACCATATATGAAGGTCACCTCAAGGTCAAAGCTCACTAGCAGGGGTCAATGAACTTTTAGAACCCAATGTTAAGTTTTTATGGCTCGTTTTTATTGTGGGTCATAACTTTTGATCCATAGATCCGTTTGTTACCAAACTTGGAAGGTAGATGTCCCTTGTGGAGTGGATGGTCACCACAAGGTCAAAGGTCACAGGCAGGGGTCAACGAACTTTTAGAGCCCAAAGTTAAGTTTTTATGGGGCGTTTCTATTATGGGTCATAACTTTTGATCCACAACTCCATTTGTGACTCAACTTGGATGGTAGATGTCCCTTGGGGAGTGGATGGTTACCACAAGGTCAAAGGTCACAAGCATGGGTCAACGAACTTTTAGAGCCCAATATTAAGTTTTTATGGCGCGTTTCTATTATGGGTCATAACTTTTGATCCATAGGTCCGTTTATGACCAAACTTTGATGGTAGATGTCTCTCGGGGAGTGGATGATCACCACAAGGTCAAAGGTCACAGGCAGGGGTCAACGAACTTTAAGGGCTCAATGTTAAGTTTTTATGGCACGTTTCTTTTTTACCATAAATTTTTACTCTTCTATATCTCTTTTTATCTGTTATATCTCTTTTTTTATCTGTTATATCCCATTCGCGTATAATTTCTTGTACGCAAATGGGTGAGACACATTATGGCACTTGCCTTGTGGTTTTTTTTCCACTTTTCAGGGTGTCCTCCAAACGGGACTGTCTCATGCATACGAACCGGCGATATGGTGCTTGAGAGTTACTCATTCAAAGCTGTGAGTATAGGCCTATACTAAATCGTAACAAATAACCAAGTTCCACTTCATTCATGTTCGTCACAATCATTATTCTTATGGTATACCGAACAGATTATTTGCGTTCTGACTATTTAAGCGTTGTATTTCGATCCTTACCACCACTGAGCAATGTATTCTACTTCATTTGAGTTACTCATGTTACTGGCTGATTGAGCATAGTGTAAGACGAATGCTTGTAAGCTTGGCTTTTTCCTGAAATATGCTTATTTTTGTAATTAATTAAAAGGATAACATTCTCTCTTGCGGATGCGTTGATATTAGAGAAATTAGTTCCGATGTCTCACCAAATGCTAAGAGAAAAAAAAAATCAAATGGGGAGAAAATTAGTGAAAAACAGTAATTTTTGTATGACTGTCTAATTTGACTATGTTTAGGCACGAGGAAGAATGAAGCGTGTTTGTTTATTTTTTGGATTAATTTTCTGCTGTATAGCAGTCATCAAGTTAAAGGCGAATATTTCTTCATCAGTGTTTGCGTATAGTTTCACGCGATTCTTCGAAACAGGATGTTGTTGTTTTATCCAAAAATGGATGCATTCATCTGGTTAATGCTAATACATTAAAAATGGCTGATTGTCATCATTATCGTCATCATCATCATTGTCGTCATCGTCATCCAATAATCATCATTATCATTATACTCGTCGTCAACACCGTCAACCGTCGTCGTCGTCACCATCATCATCATCATCACCACCACTACCACCACTATCATCATCGTCACCAGCATCTCTAAACTTTGTTTTTGTTTGTTTTGTTTTTTATTCCTTCCCCCTTTCTAGTCGGACTATGCGACGGATTTTATAGGGCTGGTCTGCCTCATCGTTGGATATCGACTGCTATCATTTTTCGTCCTCCTCTTCCGGTGCCGGAGGAAGAAGTAACAAGTTGTCGTCCGCATCGTCGAAGGATGACTGCAAGGGGGAAGAAAAAGAGGGCAGAAGAAAACACTGCAAAAAGTCCGGTGTAATATATGAAACACCGAGCTGGTGTTAAATTTCTGTTGCTCATTTGTGGTGTTAGATTAACACCTACGGTTTTCACTTCGAAATATATAGGCCTATATATTTTTTTTTGAATAGTTTCTTAGTTACTGTTCTTCTTGTTGATTTTGAACCTCAACAAAAGATCAAGAATTTTCCGATAAAGTACTCGATTTTTGAAAAAAAAAATGTCTAAACACATTTACATCACAGTACCACCAGTTGGTGTGGTCTCCTATTGAAGCTGGGCGGGTGATATACCATTGACATTAACACCAGCAGTATCAAATCAGCACCATGCGGTGTCATTGTTGAATTAACACCAGCGCAGTGTCAAAATATCACCAGTTACAGTGTTAGATTAACACCACGAAGTGCCAGATGAACACTTTTCAACACCAACACAACATACTTTCTACACATGTGGGTGTGGTCCTCTATAATTGACACTTGATCGGTGTTAGATTTAACACCCATGGTGTTAATTCTAACACCGATGTTTTTACAGTGAACAGAGCATAGCTTAGATGATAACTAAGCTGACATGAAAGGGTACAAACTGGAAGAATGTTGATCTGTGTAGATTCTGGTCAGGTGGAGTCGCGCTTAACGTTCAATTCATCACAAAGCGTGAATAGAACATACTTCCCTCAAATTTGTGAGTTTCACAAATTCCTAGCTTGAAATACAAACAAAACAAAACTAGCAAAACGGGATTTAGGTGAAGCAGACGTGAAACAGTAAGTTGCGTTATATTTCTCATTTATCTTATGTAATCTTCTTAATTAAGAGTTCTTTAAGTGTAATCGTGTGTATTCGTATAGATTTTTTTTTTTCGCCGATTTCATTTGTGTGAAATATTTGTTTCCATCAGTCCATTATACCACCATTGTACTGTGGCCGAAATGTGGGTCCAAAAACTGGAACATATGAATTCATATCTGTTTAGATATTTATTGCGGGGTTGAATATTCATACGCCTTGAGCTTTGTTTTGTTTGAAACACTGTATTCATGGCTGCCCGATTCGAAACCAACCAGAGAAATGCCCAAGATCTTGAAATCTGCGTAGGAGGGCTATTCAGCCTGGAGGGGTCATCCGTACTTTTGGTTGCGCAAATCTTCGACAGGCCAGCTGTGTATTATCTGTTGTACAGTAACTAACGTTGTTCCTAAACCTTCTAAGCTTGTGCTGTGCCCACGTAGATTGACATTTTTTTTAAAATTTACATCAGAAGAAATTACTATAATGGCTACCTTGATAATTTCTTCTTTTTTTTTCTCGACCCGAATGTAAGGTCCTATCCAGAATCTTTTTCTTTTTTGAGAGAGAGTTTGACATGTGCAATAGAACGCTTGTCTCTTGTCAACGTAGAACAAGGTTGTGGTATGATTATGTAGTATTTACGGTATAATGCAAAGCGGGTATTTCTACGCGACGTTTGAGGTTAACAAAAGGTTTAAGTTTGCATAATTTATTTGAACATTGTTGTCTTTCTCCTTGATAACCATTAAAATTAATCAACAATGAGAGAGTAAATAAATTAATCGAATAAAAAATTGCAATAATTTTATATCAATAAACAAAAACAAAAACACGTTTCTGCGAAATGTGCAAACGTGCTTTAATTCATTCAAAGTGAATGGTATGTAACATAATTTTGTTTCTCATCGACATTGATTTTGACAAAATCTTGAGTAATTGTGCAATATTTCATTCATCACGACCACACAGTGATATCTCTGATTGCTGTAGGCTCTATCCCAAAAGTGGAAGTTACCTTCGCAAGTATTATTCACAGAGAAATGTCGATTGTACAGGTTTCCTCATGAAAGCGAATAACGTGAATGCCACCCACATCAGCATTTTCAGGTGGAATTAGAGAAAAAAGTACGCAGTTAGATTACGTGTATACAGAAATATTAATTTAGAGAGAGATGAAGTGCAGTATACATTTTATTAGAACACGTAGTATGGCATTTAGAGACGATTTCCACATGGAATTAATTTGGTATTCATGGTTGTCTTGTGAAAAAAATAAACCAATAATACGCATGAAAAATTGCCTATCAAGCAACTCCTTGGCAGCGATAGTGATACCAAATATAAGCATTGAAGATGAATGAAAAAAATGTATATATATATATATATATATGTCATTATAAATATATATATATATATACTTACATATATATATGTATATATGTATATATATATGTAATTATGAATATATATATATATATATATATATATACATACATATATATATATATATGTATATATATATATATATATATATATATATATATTACATGCGGAGTGAGTAAATGCATCAATGTCAGTTAAACACGTCTCTGAAAGCTAGAGGAAAATCGGATAGTCCGTTCAAAAGTTAAGTTTTTTTTTTCGAATTTTGGTGCGCCCATCACTGGGAGACAAGACTAGTACAGTTTATGACGTCACATATAGGGAACGATATAAAGCATATGTTAAGAAAAATCGACGATTTTAACAATGAAAAAATACACGTTTCCTCGACTTGTTACTGACACATGTAAGGTGTAGTAGCTATTATCGCCCCTGCTTGTCGGGTGCTTTTATCACGCTAGAAAAGTGAATATTGAATTTTCTTTACATTTTTATTTCGTTCTTGTGACGTAACTATAAACTTTAAAATGAAAACTTTTTAAAAAAAATCATAATTTTCGAGCAGATTGTCCGACTTTTCTCAATTTCTTGCTGATATTGTTTCATTGAGATAATCCACATGTATGTCATGTATGTATTTGGATTTAGTTTCCCTTTAATTCCAATCGTTGAAGCTCCAAGTCAACTTATTGGCAACAGCTATCATGGCTAGTAAGCTTGAGAATGCGTCAATCTTTGATTGGATAGTTTCAGCCGTATATATTTGTAGCCACATGTATCTATCATGGACACGAAAAGCAATAAAACAGTTCAGGTTATTGTTTCGGGACCACTTCGAACGTTCTTATATTGTGCAATCTGTTATTTACCTATGTACTGATTCATTATTTACCTCTCATCTTTTCTCCTCCTCCTCATCATCATCATCTACTTCTTCTGCTTCTTAGCTCTATCATTTACTATCAATAGCATCATTATTGGTATCGTTACCATTATTGATATCATAAACTAAACTATTTCTGATATTGTCATCGTTATTGATCGTTAATATCATTAAAACCATAATTTACCATTTGCACATGAAACAAAAAGCCCAGCTTTGAGAACCTGAGTTTTAGATATAGAAACAAAGAATGTAAAAATGTTCACTAGTATATCAATGTTAAGAATTGTTAAACATACAAAATGTGAACAATATAATATGTAGAATTCTCTCTGGAATAAACCGTCCACACTTTGAGAAAAATGTAGATATCTTTTTACGTATTTTTATAGGCTTTATTGCGAAATGTTTATACGGATGCATTATGCATATGTAAAAGCTCGAACATTATTTTTAAATCACTGCTTCAAGTGGTAAACAATACCTTAAAAGGGACTGTACAGTTCTGGTTGAGGTGAGGATTTACCTGTTAAAGTTTTGCGAGATATTCAGAAACCACTCTACGAGATGTCTAAGGGGTATCAAAGGGGGTATCAAAAGTTTATTTGATGAAAATCGGTTTTGAAATGGCTGAGATATCAAAAAACAAGGTGGAACAAAGAGATCCTAATAAAAGGCGTGGCCTGTCGCCTTTTATCATTATCACTATTTTAGATATCTCAGCCATTTGAAAACCAATTTTCATCAAATAAACGTTGAATCCTTCTTAAAATTACATGATCTTTCATATTTCATAAGAGGTTTCTCATTATCTCACTTAGGAATGTTATAAACCTGAATCCCCACCTCAATCAGTACTGTGCAGTCCCTTTAATATGTTATTGTTATCAACATATCAGTAAAATGATATCGATGATGATGATGGTGCTGATGCCGATTAGTAGTACAGTGCACTCCCGTTTTAGCGAACATGGTTATAACGAAATTTTCTCGATTCTTTGCCACCTTTATACCATTGGGGAAAAAAGAAAGCAAAAACAAAACAAACAAACAAATAAAAGCTGAATGGATTGAGTGCTTTCTCTATTTTAGCTCATGTGTAGTGGCGTATTCAGGTGGGGTGCGCATCGGGCGCTCGCCCCATCTTTATTTTTGTTTAAACAAAAGGAAAAAAGTAAAAAAATGGGGGCGCGAGTGCGCCCCACCCCCCCTTCAATTTTTATAGAGGTGCCTCCCCTTAAGCGGAATTCCTAGATCCACCTCTGTATGTGTGTGTATGTGTGTGTGTGTGTGTGTGTGTGTGTGTGTGTGTGTGTGTGTGTGTGTGTGTGGCCGCAAAGGAACCAGTTACATTCTAATGAGTAAGCCACCACGGAACCGACTATTCCTCTTCGACTTAAAATTCACCTTCCAAGCATTTCAAGAGAAAGTAGCTAAGACGTGGTTGAACACGAATTCCCGTCATTTCAAATCTCACAGCCGAATTGACGCCAGCCAGTAAAAGCTCAATAATACATTCTGCAGTTGCACACACACACACACACGCGCACACGCACGCACGTACCTACAAACACATACACACATACACACACACACACACAAACACACAAACAAACAAACAAACAAACACATCTACAAAAACATACGCACACTCACAAACACATGCAAATTTATTGTGTGGACAACACCGACAAGCGTATATCAAGAAACTATTCTCCATTCACTGTGATTATGATTTTATGATTAGGTGGTGGGTTACCAAAATTTCAGCATTGGTTAGTAAACAAAATAGTGTTTAGCTCGTTAAAATGAAGCAAAGTGGCATACTATTCCTCCAGAATATTTTTCTCAATCTTACTCTAGATCACATTGTATATGAGAATTACGTCTCCTTAAGGTTTTGGAGTATTGATACGAAATAAGTCGATAATACAAAGAAGAAATTGGGTCTAAATTCATTATTTCGAAGTGTTAAAAATAGTCAGGTAACTTTCAAACTAGCGTTCGCGTCTGATTCTATATCCATGTCCAACATCCATATCTATGTCGCCGATCTGTAGAGAATAAGAGAAAACGGAGAAAGGGGATGAATTGAAATCACACCATTCTTTTATCACTTGATTTTTGGAAAATATTACCCCTTATTATGATGACATCCATTATGTAATTCATCTTATAGAGATACGACAATAATATGACAATTCAATTGTCATTGTCGACCCTGAGGAAGACGAATGTATTCGTCGAAAATTTGGTCTGAATGAATAGAACTGTTGAACTGTCAAAATGCATTACCACTCTACTTCGTCATCTTTTCTATACTGGTACCAACACGAGGACTACAAGTATCATATATATATATATATATATATATATATATATATATATATATATATCATACAGTAATACCATAGAGCCAGTGTTGTAGTACCTCCTTGGCAAATTAAATTGCTGTTGTTGGTATTATTTGAGTGGGAGTGAATGATTATTATGGGGGGGGGGGGGAAAGGGTGCGTGAATGCATTACTTACTTCCAATGAACTTCTGACGATTCTAACCAAGCGCAAGGCAGCCGTCCCTGACGATTTCTCCTGATGATAATCACATTAATAGCAATCTTACTAATACAATTTATAGTACAAATTTCAGGGGTGGATCCAGGAATTCCATAAAGGGATGGTACAAATATTTCTGGTGCTACTTACGGGTTTCGTTTCATTCTTTTTTAAATTCTTTTGTGTAAAAAAAAAAATTATAATAAAGGGGGTGCAAGCCCTGTGCCCCCTCCCCTTGATCCGCCAGTGAATGTTAACAGTACCTTTTAACATTAATCATTGTCGTCATTGTCACTCATCACAATCAACATGAATTCGTTTGTCAATATTTTGTATTTTTCACACCAGAAATCACAATACTATAGACTCTAGATGGTTACAATAAACATGATTAAGTCTTGGACCTAACAATGATGACAGGGAGCAATAACTACACACCATGAACATAATAAAATGGAAAGACGCATGGATATAGAAATTATGAGAGCAAAAAAAGAATCCGCCTAAATTCCTATCTCAGTTACAGGCCAAGGGTATGTGAATTTGTCAAAATATCAGATTAATGAACATTTGTGAAATTTCAGGTTAAAATTTTATCTAGTGATGGAAACATGTGAAATTATCTAACAACTCGAACTGTAGCTTTTGAACGGATTGATACATTCTCTGAATAGCCTTCAGAGAGTGTTTTACTAATCTTTCTGCATTATCAATGCGTCCATCATGTAATTGTCTATGTCTATGAACGGTTGGTTGAGCACACTGTCTGGGTAAACGGCTACGTTCAACGCTCCTAGAGTTGCAAAATCAATTTAGTTTATTGAAAGAATTTACACCAGACATTGTCACCAATATGCATCAAACAGCACATGTTGTGTGAACGAACGAGGTAGCTGCTAATAAATCTGTCGTGTTTCCACACTGCAAAGATGAAACAAGAAATGCTAAATGTAAGCCTATACTGGTGATATGGCATAAATGCATATATGCTTTATTTATTGAAGAGTTAAGTACTATTTATAAAACCATCATTGATTTGGATTCAGCTGAAGTGAATTGAACTAAATTGAATATGACTTATTTTAATTGAATTGAAAGGAATTGCATCTGCCTTTTCGGCTTGCTGTTTTTTTTCTTCGGCTTGCTTTTTTTTTTTTCTATGGCTTACCTAGCTGTGAGTTGGATACACGATTTAACACCTCGCATCCTTTCTTCACTCCTTCCAAGGCTGTGCTTCCACAACTCGTCAGAGTATCCCACAGGCCTTCGGTACGGAAGGTATCTACGTGCGGAATTGCAGTGAACACAATGGCAGAGTAAATTATTGTTACAAGAGTGTCAATTTCATCATTGTTGATTGACCTTGTTCTGAATCAGTATTACCTTCCTCCTGAAAAAAAAAATGAACATATCAAAACATATAAAGATCAGCCATTAGGCCAATATCAGAATGTATGTGTAATTTATGGCACAAGTTGATTGCGTATCACATGTTGGTTTTTACATGCAGACCAAATGAGGGCAAATATAATATCATAAATGACAATACTCGATAGCGCAAAGCTTAAAAGTTACTATTGAGTTGTCAGACTCAACATAGATTTTCATATTGCTGTCAGTAGCTGCTATATTCAACACATAATTTTCTAAATTACAATAGCCACGGTTCAGGGATGACTGTTTCACTGTTCGAAGTCAAGTTTATAGTAGAAAAAAAAAAAACAAGTACTAACCTTTGCAAATGGCTCTTACCATTGATTTCTGTTTTGCAGGAAATGATAGTCAAGAGCACATGAAAACACTGCGCATATTGACTATAACTATATTGGATCTTGGCATAAAAGGTCTGTGATGAATCAAGTATAGAGTGTAAAATACTTGGACCTTTATATTGATGCCGAACTTAATGGGATGTTCATGTTGATCATTTGTGTCAAAAGGTTGGTCGATTGATTTAATTTCTTCGTCGTTTACGACAATTTATCAGTAGAAAACATCTAAATTTGATATATTGAACAGTTATTTTACCTCATCTTGATTATGTATGCAGACATTATTATTTCAATTATCACTTGAGCAACTTCTTGACCAAATGCAGAAACTTCATGAAAGAGCGGGAAGAATCATCTTAAAGATCAAGCCACAATCTCTTCTTTCCGTATCATCCATGCATGAAATATTACAGTGGGAAATTTTGAAATTTCGTCAAATTCGTCAAGTTCAAATTATGATGTTTAAAATTCTGAATAATCTAACACCCAGTTATTTGCAAGAGAATATTATGTCATGTATTGATAAACCCTATCCTTTTCGATATAATAATCTTCCTTTACCAAAACCTCGAACAAATAGTTGTAAACGCACATTTTTTTTATAGAGGTATAAAGTTGCACAATAGTTTTCCTATTTGCATTCGTAACTGCCCAACAAACATATTGTTATATTCAAGCGATCATTGTTAAACAGATAAGAATGAATAAAACTTAATGGCGTTTTTTTTTTTTGATGAATAATTCAAAGACTTTTGTGTATGCTGTTTGTATTATTAATGATTATTATGATTTTGTATAAGTACCTTCAACTAGAATAAGAAGATAATGTTGAAAATTATTATTATTGTTACAAGACGATACGACCCTCTCCCCTTCCTCCATCTCTTTTCTATCTTGTTTTTTTTTTCTGGTCCCCATGGAAGACCGGTGACTCTATAATAGTGTCGCTAAATGGGTTTTCCAGCCGTTTTACTCTATCTCATCTATTACACTGTCTTTGTTGTTATTGTGTAGGTTCTTTGTCTGTAGACTCATCCTTATACTTTTCAATGATATTAATTTTCTCTCATTTGCATATGCTTGTAAAGTCATTTCATTTGTATGTCTTTTTTACGACGGGGAATAAAACCAAACCAAACCAGATGGATGTTTTGACTCTTAGCAGACTACTCAGATGGCTTGATATATTTTCTTCTCAGTATCACTCTAATTCTATATTTTTTTTTCTTTCGACAACTGTTTCCCACTTATTCTTATATTTTATTTTTTCAACAATTGAATAAACTTTTTTTCACCCTTTAAGTAACAATTACCTTTCCTCCTATCCACATTAAACTATATGTATCTACTCTGTCTCAAACTGTTACTATTGCCACAATTGGCATTTATCGCTCGATTGCTTCTTTTTTTTTTTCTTACCCTTTATATAGCCACTGAATTTCACTTCCTGGGTCTGTCAGATGTCCCCTGCTTACTCTTATGTTATTACCCCGCCCCCTTCCTCCCCCCCCAAAAAAAAAAAACACAACCAAACAAACAACAACCAAATGTATCGTATAATACTAGTTTTCTTTCTACCGTAAAGCCATATCAGCATGCTTATTACAATCGTCACCTGTTACATTTTATTTTCCACATTTTCAGAGATAAGAGGATTTTTCAGAAACGGAACGGACAATTGAATCCATGTGACTATGATTAGATGCGACCTTTACCTTTGACCAGACTTTCTAGAATTTCCTTCTCCAGGTCTTCGCGGCTGGGGGCCGAGTTGCCGAGAGAGACCGTCATCACGAGGCCGAGCAGTACCAGGGCGAGCTTCATGATTGTGCTGGGAGGTTGTTTGTACTCTGCAATAATTCGAATAAAGGAATGATTTACATTCAGGTAATTGCCGGGTGCAATATAAGCATTAATTTACTTTGATTTGCTTACACATAGATTCTTCTATAAAAACGATAATAAAGTAATAATGATGATATAAAGATAATATATTAACAGATTAATGACAAAAGTAATGCCGGCTTTCTGCAGTGTAGCGCACATTATGTCCGTGATTGGACGCTACTGGCGCTTCGATACCGACATAAAATATTTACGTTTTTGTTATCTGATTATGAATTATTATAGTGCGTTTTACGTACGCGTTTTGTTTCATAGTTCTCTGTCACAGCATCACTGCACGTGTGCTTCCTCATCTGACATAATAAAGATACAAACTGAACACACATAAGTTCGGAACATGACAGACAAGGAATAGAACACGCACACCAAAGATAAACATTCAGGTCAGTATATGTACTGGGAAAGGGAGAACTTTGCTTGGATGAAATTGGGTAATCAGTGCAACTGAGATGTGTAATTTTTTTCCCTATATACCTTTATAGATATAGGTGGCAGTAAATTGTATGAAAGCGAATACACCGTCAACAGGTCGTTGATAATACAAATAGGTAGAGTATATCATATTCTGCTTAATATAGGTTTTCCCGGCCAATTTCGCACTTTTGTCAGTCCAATTCCTAGTTGCTGCATTCAATTTAGCAAAATTTAGCGTAGATGACATGTTCGGTAGTTCAATTTTATGATCTCTTCATTCAAATTCATTTTGGAGCATTCAAATTACCTTTAGCGTCATTCTAATTAACACTTTTTCAATTGAAATTCGTAAAACTAGCACCATTTCGTTATTCGTTCATTCAATTTAGAATGATATAGTCACGTGATCACGGCATGCCGCACTCGTTCATTCAAATTCATTTTTGGGCATCCAATTTAACATCTTTTGCAGTCAATTTAGCACGCATGTTTATGCTTTGGTTCTTTCTTCTTCTTTTTTTGTCAACACAGTTACTGTTTTGCAAGCGTCATTACATTTCATATTTTCGTACTTATTTGAGAGATTTTGGCAACAGTTTTTTTTTCTTCAATGTGCCTAGTGATTCTTCCAGTCTGAAGAATTAGTGCATCATGTGGCCACAACTTATCTGGCCGTTGAGTGCTTTATTCCAAGTGTGTCGGCCAGTTCTTGGAAATCAAGGTTATGATCATCAAATGTTTCTATAATTCTTTTTCTGTCTTCTTGAGAAATACGTCTGTATCTAACTTGTGCTGTTATGACTGTAAGAAGATGAACTTAATCTGTAGTATTGGTACATGTAGGCCTAAAATGACATATATGAAAGAAAAGGGGCGCTACAGAACAACAAACCCGAGTTATGTATGGTAAAAATTACTTTTACTGCTTAACAGTGAGTGGATGAAACAAAAAGTCTTAATGTTATCACCTTTTCAAAAAAGAAATAACATGACGTTAATTTGAATGAACATGTTAGGAATTTGACTGCCCATACGCGAAATTGAATGACTGAATTACCCCTTTCGGCCAGTGTTGGCGAATTTGAATGACTGAAGAGCACGTGCCAATTTGAATTCTCGTTTTACGAATTCGAATGGCACATGTGCAAATTTTATTGATCGAAATGCTAAATTGAACGACCAACTTGCAATTTTGAATGACAGAATGTGCAGTGACGAGGATTTTCGCTAAATTGAATGAACCTTTTATCAAATGGACTGACAAAAGTGCGAAATTGGCCGGGAAAACCTATAATTAGAACATTACACAAACAAAACAAGTATTCATCTACAATCATTCTTTAAAAGCAAATATGCTTACGTTATCACCTTGAATGTAGTCGACGAAAAGCCGGAGTCAGCTGTTACGAGTCTCTGCTATCGAATGTTGAGAAGATCACGATGAAATTCACATCGTCCTGCTCACCTATTTATATCTTCTAGCAGCCATACATCTCTTTAGATGAAATATGTTGCTACCATGAGTACATTTCTATGACAGTTTGACGAATCGATATTTTTGGGGGACTGTTAACACGGTTACTCTTATTCTGTCTTTAAATTTGAGAGTGGAAAAAGAAGAAGGTGTCCAGATGGACGGGAAGTTGAGTTTCAAAAAAATAATATACTGTAGTTCATGCAGAAAGTATACGGTGTCTCACATATGGTCTCATACTTCATCACAGGAGATTAATCAACTTTGCCGTCGCTTAGTTTTCTTTTGTTTGTTTCTTTGTTTGTCATACAAACAAAGAATACAGTATATGGTGTCTCACAAACGGTCTCATAATTCCTTTCACAGGTGATTAATCAACTTTTTCGCAGCTTCGTTTTTTTCTTTGTTTTGTTTGTTTGATTTCACATTGCTGTGGGTTCCATAGTCATAGTTTTAACACTTACCCCTTTTTTTCTTCTTGTTTAGAGTGCGTGCCACGCGGTAAACATCACTGTCAGGTTTTTTTTTTCTGTTTCCTTTTCTTTCTTTCTTTTTTTTGGGGGGTTGGAGTGGAATATATAAGATGAATAAGTTTTTTCAGGTTTGAGTTTCTTCAGTTTGTCTCCCTCTACAAATGAAAATTTGTTAAGATCTCAACTGCTGATCTGTAAATCAACAAACATGTCGGAAAAAAGGAACCAGTGGGACTCGAACCTGTCATCTACTGCTTTCCGGGCAGCGACACTACCACCAGGCTGTCCCTGGTTCATGTCCCATGTTCATCGTGTCACTGCCGGCAACCAGGGACAGCCTCGTATCTCTCTCGCCTTCTCTCTCTCACCCCTCTCCCACCCCCACCATTCTTTTTACGGGGTGTTTCAGATTATAGAATTCGAATCGCTGACTTGTATAACATTAATACCATACTGCCAAACAATGTGAATGCACATCGAGGCTTTTGCACACAAAGGACCTCCACTAAAATGTCAACCCTCTTTTTCTCTGTCTGTCTGTCTGTCTGTCTGTCTCTCTGTCTGTCTCTCTCTCTCTCTCTCTCTCTGTCTCTCTAAGACCATACAGGGCAATGTTTCATGAAACTTGTGAGTCACTGACAATATT
The DNA here is from genome assembly GCF_040938485.1 of Diadema antillarum. NCBI lineage: Eukaryota > Metazoa > Echinodermata > Echinoidea > Diadematoida > Diadematidae > Diadema > Diadema antillarum. The sequence continues at coordinate 202,798 of NW_027271075.1, read as the reverse complement.
ATTTAAAGCAACTGAAATCCTTTGATTGTCTGAGAGCAACTTTGTCAGTGAAAATCACTGAAAGAACACTAGTCTTAATGAAATGCCCCCCATGCACTCACCCAAGGATTCTCAGTCCCATATTCACAAACTTTCATCCTATGATTTTTATGATGTATTTCTTATTTCCAACATAAATCCTACACGTATACTTTAATCTCCATTCTTTGCCACCCAAATACCATTGGGGGAAAAAAGAAAGAAAAAGCAAACAAACGAAAGCTGAATGGGTTGAGTGTTTTCTCTATTTAAGCTCATGTGTAGTGGCGTATTCAGGAGGGGGGGAGGGGGCCGCACCGGGCGCGCGCCCTCTCTTTATTTTTATGTTAAAACATAAGAAATAAAAAGGAAAATGGGGGCGGAAGTGCGCCGCCCCCCCCCCCCTTCAATTGATAGAGGTGCCTCCCCTTTTGCGGAATTCCTAGATCCGCCCCTGTATGTGTGTATATGTGTGTGCACTTACCCATGGTGTAAAACGAGGACACACATATGAACCGAAGACGTCCTCGGTACGCAGACCAATCCAAGCGGTCTGCTATTACATGCTTTTGCATGTAGGGGTACATGTTTGTAGGTCCTCGATTATGTATAGCATCATTGTAATAAGTCCTCGGTGGGATGGTAATATGCGAATGAGTCCTCGGTTGACAAGAGTCCTAACTAACACACAGGTTATATGGTAAAATTCTTATAGGTAAAACAGGTCCTCGGTTTACACCATAGACGGATATGTACATGCGTGTGTGTGTGTGTGTGTGTGTGTGTGTTTTAAAGATGAAAATGAGAAATTTTGCAATGAAATTTTCGAAGAAAAAATCAAAGGAGAGAAGATTAAGCATACAGCAATTGGAATATGAAATAGATATTTCGGAGAAAAATCTTCTGTCGTCTCCTGATAGTGGTGGAATTTTAAAGGATATAGAGAGTAAAAAAAACGGAATTGAAGAAATTGTATAATGTGTATACGGATGGATTAAAAGTTAGGTCAAGAGTGGTCTGGTATGAAGAGGGTGAACAGAATCAAGAGTATTTTGAGCAGTTGCTCAAGTCGAATAAACAGAAAACGGTTATAAGGGAAATGTGCGATGATAAGGGAGATGTGATTAAAGAGAAGGATGTAATAATGCGATTGATTAGAAATTTTTATAGAAATCTGTATTCAGAAAATGAATCAGTGTGTGATGATTTCAGAGAAAGTGTATTTTGTAAAGACATTCCTCAATTAAGTGATGACAGTAAGAAATTTTGTGAAGGAAAAATTACTAAGGAAGAATGTTGGGAGTGTTTAAAAAGTATGAAATTAAATAAATCACCTGAGAATGATGGATTTACAGTTGAATTTTATTTTACATTTTGGCCACAAATAGGAAGTTTATTGGTTGAAGTTTTCAATGAAGCTTTTGAGAAAGGTTGTTTAGCAACGTCTCAAAAACAAGGTGTAATAACATTGATTGAAAAAGAGGGCAAAGATCCATTATTTATAAAGAATTATAGACCGATTATTACTTTGTTGAACACGGATTATAAGATGCTTTCTAAGATAATGGCAAAGCGAATAAAGGGAGTTTTATATGAGATTGTTCATTTGGATCAAGTTGGTTATATAGAAAACATGTATATTGGTGAGGCTTTGCGTTTGATAGACGATATGATTTTTTATTGTAATAATTATTGCGAAGAAGAGGCATATTTGATAGCAGTTGATTTTGAAAAAGCGTTTGATTCAGTTTCGCACAAATTCTTATTTAAGGTGTTAGAATTATTTGGGTTTGGTGAGTTGTTTTGTTCCTGGGTGAAAATCATGTATAATGGAATTAGTAATTGTGTTATGAACGGAGGTGTTTCGACAGGTTATTTTGATATAAAGCGAGGGGTGAGGCAAGGCGACCCATTATCACCATATTTGTTTTTATTGGTAATGGAAATTCTGGCGCAGGCGGTGAGAAGGGATAATGGGATTAGAGGTATTCAGTTTGAGAATTTTGAGGTTCGACAAGTTTTATATGCTGATGACATGACTTTATTTGTTAGACATAGGTCATCAATTATCAGAATACAGGAAATATTTAAGGATTTTTATGAACTATGTGGTTTGAAGGTTAATATTGATAAAACAAAGGTAATGAGTATAGGGAAGTAAAAGGGAGAACATGAAAGATTACCTATGGGTAATGTTGTAACTGAAATAAAGATTTTAGGAGTGTATTTTGCATTGGATATTAAGGTCAGAGAAGAATTGAATTATAAAGAGATACTGAGTAAGATTAAAAGACTTTTGGGATGGTGGAGACAAAGAGATTTGACTGTAATGGGAAAAATATTTTTGCTCAAAAAATATGCTCTGTCTAAATTATATTATGTTTCTTCATCAATAGAGGTTCCAAAGTGGGTAGTGGCAGATATTGATAAAATTTGTTTTGAATTTATATGGAATGGTAAAGATCGAATTAAAAGGGTTATTTGTTATCAGGATTATAGTGAGGGCGGTCTTAGAATGACAAATTTTGAATTGTTTGTTAAGAGTCAACGAATTATGTGGTTGAAGCGATTGTTATATGTGAGAAGCTCATGGGATGGAAACTTTTTTTTTTATTATATTTTTAGGACTGCGGGAGGAAGATTCATATTTTTGTGCAATTATGATATACGATTTCTAAAGTTTAATGTACCATTGTTTTATTTAGAAATTTTGAGGGCATGGCAAGAAATGGAGAATAACCGGAATTATCAAGAAGGAAAGATTAATCCATTTTTTTTTAAATAATAAGGATTATTTATGTAAAGGGAAAATGATTTTTTGTGAAAATTTATATAGGAAGAATATTTATTTAGTGAAGCAAATTTTGGAAAAAGATCGTATTTTTACAGGTTAGGGTTAGATAGTGAAAATAATAGTTAAAGTTTGGGAAATAGGGGAGGTTGTTGTAAGAAGCCAGAAATTTGAGGGAAATATATATGATTTTTATTCTGTTGATAAAGAGGAATATAATATTTCTTTGAACATTTTTGAGAATGTAATTTTATTGAAAGATGTTTCATTTAGAAAGGTGTATGAACTCTTTGTTACAAATTTACAGCAATTGTATATTTTACGAATAAAAGATGGCCAAAATGATTATTTGTTTTCGAAAAAGGAAATTACACATATATTTTTAAGACCGAGAATGACAACACTTCTAACAAAACTTAGGGAATTTCAGTATAAATTATTACATGGAGTTGTTTATACAAAGGAAAATCTTTTTGAGTTTGATTTTGTTGCAAATAACCGGTGTTCTTTTTGTGAGCAATCGGTAGAAACATATAAACATTTATTTTGGGATTGTGTGTATGTTAAGAATTTGTGGCAGGAAGTGATAGATAGGTTTGAGATGGCAGATCTTCGAAATATAGAGTGGAGAGATGTTCATTTTGGTGTTACGGGAAGGGATCCAAAAGTAAAATTTTATAATACAATAATTTTTATTTTGAAATATATCATTTTTAGATCTAGGTCGGAGGGAAAAATTCCTACTTTGGAGGAAATTTGTAAAAGAATAATAAGTTTTCGGGATGAAGAAAAAGAAATTGCTATAAAAAGAAATAAGTTGGGATTACATTTGCTGAAATGGGAAAATGTTTCTGAAACGAGAGCTTAAGTATTGTTTTGTTTTCTTTTTCTTTTTATTAGTACAGTGTAGTTATCAGTGGTGAAGGCAATATAATGTGTCATTGGCCGCGTGCGGGGAGGGATAAGTTTTCGGTGGTGTAAAAGTTGTAGGATTTTGTCCGCAGCTAGGAGTTTGATGAGTTTTGTTTGATGAATTTGAATGGGTATTTGGAGCGGTATTTGGGTGCGGGCGGACGATGCTTTTCTGCATACGGCCCATTACACGCTTGTCTATTGTACGTATCAATCAACATTTGGAAGTCGTTTTCATTAGGAAGGAAGGTTGTATCGCTTCAGGTGTGTTTGTGTGTGGGGTGTATGTGTGTATGTGTGTTTTTGGTGTTGGTGTGTATGTGTGTTGGTGTTTGGGGTGTATGTGTGTGGTGGTTGTGGATGTATGTGTTTGGGGTGTATGTGTGTGGTGGTTGTGGATGTATGTGTTTGGGGTTGTGGTGGGGGTGTGGGATAGGTTTGAGTGCATAGGGGTTGGTGGGGATGGGGATTTGATTTTCAATGAAATGATTTCATTCTAGTTTTGTATAACGTATTTTTGGTGCTTTTTTATGTATATACCCTTATACCATGTATACTCGATTTATAATCGAGTTGTTATGTTGAAGAGAGATGATTGGCAGTATAAGTATACCATAGTCAAAGATATATATATATATATATATATATATATATATATATATATATATTGTAAATGTCAATACTTTCTCGTGAAGAAATAGTCTGTAGGAGTGAGTTATAATCGAGTTGTTATGTTGAAGGGAGATGATTGGCAGTATAAGTTGGTAATGGATTTGTCTTTTGAATGGCATTTGTACCGTTTTTATGTTCATGTTACACCCAGAATGGGTTGATTTATGATTGATTTGAATGAAATCAATAAAATATCATTGAAAAAAAAGTGTGTGGCGACAAAGGAACCAGTTATACAGTATACTAATGAGCAAACCACCACCTGACCGACTCTTTCCCTTCGACTCTTTAAACTTCACCTCCCAAGCATGTCAGGAGAAAGTAGTTAAGACGTGATTGAACAAGAATTACCGTCACTTCAAATCTCATAGCCGAATTGACGCCAGCCAGTAAAGGCTCAGTAAAATTACATTCATGTAGTTGCACACACGTAAGCGCACACGCACACACGCACCTACAAACACACACACACACACACACACACACACACACACACACATATCTACAAACACACACACACAAGCCACACATGGAAACCTATTGCGTGGACAACACCGACAAGCGTATATATCAACAAACGACTTTCCATTCACTGTAATTATGATTTTATGATTATTTTATTGAGGTGCGGGTTACCAAAATCACTCAGCATTGGTGAGTAAACAACAAGTTCAGTTTGTTGAAAGGAAGGAAATTGGCAAAATATTCCTCAAGAATATTTTTCTCAATCTTACTCTAGACCACATAATGTATGAGAATTACGTCTCCTTTAGGATTTGGAGTATTACGAAATAAGTCGATAACACAAAGAAAAAACTGGATCTAAATTCAATATTACGAAGTGTTTAAAAAGAAAAACAATTACTAGTAAGTCAATATCTGACTTTCAAACTAGCGTTCGCGTCTGATTCCATAACCATGTCCAACATCCATGTCTAATGTCGCCGGACTGTAGAGAAAAAGAGATAACAAAAAAAGGGGATCAATTGAAATCACACCAAACTTTTATCACTTCGAGTTTTGGAATACATTTCTCCTTATCACCATTATACATCCATTATGTCCTGCCAGAGCTATACGACCGTTTGAACAGCTCAAGCGGATGAGAATCTTACGTTGTTAATACATTGTATAGTATTGAGTATATCCTTAAACGATGTATTCATACAGTTTGCGTATCATTATCTACTTAATTTATTTTCATATAATGTATGTGTGTGTTTTGTATGTGTGTGTCCATGTGTAGCTGCATATGTGTTTGCGAGATATGCGTTTACATTTACGTATTTACTTAGTTATACATGTTATGATTTGTCTGCGTGTGCGATATAATGCACTCTTGCATAGCTGTATTGGGAATGACGTTATCAGTAGCCGTAATGACGTTATAGTGACGTAATGATTATATGACGTTAATAGGAAGGGCGGATGGGGGAGCTGAATGGGGGATGGTCTTGTTTAAGTTTCAGATACAACATGCTTCCATTTTTTATATCGCTGTACTACATGTATTTTCATTTTCTTTGTTTGTTCTTACTTATGAAAAATCAAATTTGTGTTACAATCATAGATTCCTATTTCCACAGTGCTAAAATATTACTCGCAAAGGAAATATTCTTGTTCATTGGGCATGACAAACAAGACCAGTGATGAATATTGTAGTACCTCCGTGGTAAATCGAATTGCCGTCGTTGGTATATCACTTGAATGGAAGTGAATAATTATCACGGGGAAAAAGGCGCGTGTAATCATTACTTACTTACTGCATTACTTACTTCCAATGACTCCTGACGATTCTAATGAAGCATACTGCAGCCTTTTTTGACACTGTCAACGACGGTTCCGAGATCCCAGTCTTCCTGGAATTCCTCCTCGGACACGGCCTCGGGAAAGGCCCTCGCCATACGGAAGGCTGGTGGACAAAGCGTGTTCGCGTCATTACCATGCCAGCGGCAAAGACGCAACGATGGCGAATATATGAAAACGATGATATTATTAGTATGATGACGATGACAATGACCATAATTATTATTACAATAAGTGTCATTAATTTTGTAGATAAGATAATCACATCAATAGCAATGTTATAGTACAATTTATACTACCAATGTCAGGGGCGGATCCAGGAATTCCATAAAGGGAGGGGGGCACAAATATGTCTGGTGCTACATGCGGGTTTCATTTCATTTTTTTTTTTATTTCTTTTGCTTTAACAAAATAAAAGGGGGAGCGCAAGCCCTCTGCACCCCCACCCCTGGATCCGCCAGTAAATGTTAACAGTACCCTTTAACATTAATCATTGTCGTCATTGTCACTCTTCACAATCATCATGAATTCGGTTGTCAATATTTTATATTTTTCACACCAGAAATCACAATACTAAGAGTTTGCATGGTTACAATAAACATGATTAAGAAGTCTTGGACCTAACAATGATGACAGGGAGCAATAACTACACACCATAAACATAACAAAATGGTAAGACGCATGGATATATAAATTATGAGAGAGAAAAAAAAAGAGAATCCGCCTACAGTTACAGGCCAAGGGTATGTGAAATTATCAAAATATCAGATTAATGAACATTATTTTTTTAAATTTCTAGTTAAATTTTTATCTAGTGAGGGAAGAACATGAAATTATCCAACAACTTGAAATGTAGCTTTTGAACGGATTGTTACATTCTCCGAAAAACCTTCCGTGAGTGTTTTACTAATCTTTCTGCATTCGATTCAATTCAATGTTCTATTTCATTTTCGACAAGAACATATAATAGACATCACTTTTTTGGGGAACAGAAAATAAGGTGCGTAAAACTATGTAAGATGAAAAGAATGTACAATGATTGCAGAACCTTACAATAATTATATATTATCATAATACTCATGTGATTAGAACTAAGTAAACAGTATGCAAAATTCGAAAAATGGAGGACCCACTAAAAAGAACAAAGCTTGTAGGATATGGGCCCCTCAGAGGAAAAATATCACTTGAGAGCAAAGTAAAAGTCTGGAAGCCCACTAGAAATAAAAATCTACAAAAACAAACAGATATACACACAAATAAACATGAAACAAGACTGGACTAGGAGTAACAGTACAACGGAGAGTTGACTATGAGACTAGACAAAGGGTGCGTTTATCAACTCTTTTTCTCGGCAGAAACAGGTTTTCCAAACAGCTTTCAAGGAATTTTTACGAGTTGATAAACGCAAAGCTGTTTTGAAAGCCCTTTCGGAAAGCCTTTTCGAAAGCCGCAAATTTGTGGCTTTCCAAACAGGTTTCCTAAACGGGTTTTCAGAAACCGGTTTGTAAAAGCCTTTTGAAGTTGATAGACGCAAAGCTGTTTTGAAACGGCTATAGCATTGTACTGTATAATAGTTACGAACAATACACGCCTTCTCCTCGGGTCGATTGCGCAATGCAGCTGTGCAGTGACAGGCCAGTTATCGTGTTCGCGAAGAGTTGATAAACGCAACTATTTTGGAAGCCGTTTCTAAAGGGCTTTGGAAACGGCTTTCGAAAGCCGTTTAAACAGGGGAAAGTTGATAAACGCAGCCAAATGAGGCAAAGGTAACATAACAGAAAAGAACAGAACATGACAACAAAGTTCAGAAGAGACAGCGATCTCGTCAGAAGTATGTCGAGAGAGTGGGAAAAAGTGACGCGAGAAAGAACAAGGTAATAGAGATATAATCGGAGAAATATCCTAGCCTAATATGAGTATAATAACAAGAGCTAAAGTATACGTGTGAGCAATTAATTCGTAAAAACGTAGGTTCTTAGATAAGGAGTTATAACAGCTGGTTAATTCAATTCAGTAGAATTATAAGATTGCAATAAAAAAATTTCAGTTCCCTTTTGAATGAGTATATGGAGGGGGCATTTTTAATATCGGGATGCAGGGAATTCCAATAACTTGGGCCAGTATAGACAAATGTGTTCTTGGCTAAAATCGTACGAAAAAAGGGTAAATGATATTCATTAGAACGTCGAGTTGGACATTCATGAAAATGAATAATTTTTTATGAACATGGAATTGTAAACATCAGGAAGAGAGTTATTGTTATACATAAATTGTCCTAAATTAAATAAAAACAAGTCTCTAAATTTTAACAGCTTATTAGAAGCAAACAGTGCATCTGTATCAGAACGTATGGGAGAATATATAACAAATGACACGGAAAGCTTTTTTTTTTTATTTTGGCAAAAGGAATTCTCTATCCAACAAATTTTGGTGCGTGTTGCCCAAAATTAAAACTCCATAATTAAGGTTAGGCACTATCAATGAGGAGTATGACATAAGGAATGATTTTTTAGGGTAACACAATTTTAGTCCATTGATAACACCTATATTACGTGAAATCATAATACAAATATAATCAATATGCAATTTCCAAGAAAGTTTCTCATCTACAATAACACCAAGGAATTTAAAATATGAAACTCTTTCTAAAGGAGTGTCATTCAAAAACTATGTCTGTACTTAAAGTGCCAGCAGTATTACTAAAAAGCATAATATTTTGGTTTTTTTTTTGAACATTCAACGAGAGCTTACTAGCTCTAACCCAATTTGTTACTTTTTTCAATTCGCTATTAACCTTTTGTACAAGAACATCAATATCACTGTGGACTAGAAATACATTAGTGTCGTCGGCAAAATGTATAAATGAAAGAGCTTCAGATACATTACAAAAATCATTAGCAATGCGTCCATCTTATCATTGTCTATAATTATGTCTATAAACACGCTTGATTGAGCACAATGTCGGGGGAAACGGCTACTCCTAGAGTTGCAAAATCAATTTAGTTTATTGAAAGAATTTACACCAGGCATTGTTACCAATGTGCATCAAACAGCACACGTTGTGTGAGTAAACGAGGTAGTTGGTAATATTTTGTCGTGTTTCCACACTGCAAAGATGAAACAAGAAGTGCTAAAAAATATAAGCCTTTACTGGTGATATGGCATAAATGCATATGCTTTATTTATTAAAGATTTTAGCACTATTTGCGAAACTTCTTTCACATCAACCCCCCCCCCCCAAAAAAAAAAATGACTCTGTGACTTTTTGAAATCAAAATTTTGTGTTAAATGTGTGCTCACTCGTGTAAGACTCAGCACATTATTCTCATGCTCACTCGGAAGCTAATCAATATACTATCTTAGGAATACCCCTACCAGTTTATTCTGTTCAAAACCATGTTATTAAAAAGTTACGCTATTTTGATTGGGGTACATTGTGTATATGTACTGTAATCATTTTTATAATTATGTGCACATATGATTTTGTATATCACTTTTTCTTCGATGGGAGTAAAGAATCACTGATTTGGATTCAGCTGAATTGAATTGAACTAAAATAATGTGATTTGATTTAATTGAATTGAACGAAATTGCGTCTGCCTTTTCGGCTAGATTTTTTTTTTTTTCTTGTTTACCTAGCTCTGCGTCGGATGCGCCATTTACCAGCGCGCATCCCTTCTTGACTGCTGACGCGGCTTTCTTTCCATAATGCTTCAGAGAGCTCCAAAGGCCTTCGGTGCGGAAGTTATCTACGTGAGGAATTTCAGTGAACACAATAGCAGAGTAAAATATTGTTACGAGAGTGTCAATTTCATCATTACATTGACCTTGTTCTGAATCATTATTAACTTCCTCCTGAAAAAAAAAAATCGAACATAACAAAAGATACAAAGATCAACCATTAGGCCTATATCTGAATGTATTATAATTAATGGAACAAGTTGATGATCTATTGTTCATATTCTTTAAGTCCTTTTCTTTTAATTGCGTATTGCATGGTGGCTTTTACATGCAGACAAAAATGAGGGGGAATATATCATAACTGACAACGCTCGATAGCTCAAAGTGTAAAAGATACTATTGCGTTGTCAGACTCAACATAAACTTTCATATTGTTGTCAGTAGCTGGTATATTCAGCACAGAATTTCCTAAATATTCACAACAGCCACAGCCCAGGGACGGCTGTTCGAAGTCAAGTTTATAGGAGAAACAAACAAACAAACAAGTACTAACGTTTGCAGTTAATAGCTCTTACTATCAATATCTGTTTTGCGGGAAATAATAGTTAAGAGCACATGAGCACGTGAGCACGTGAGCACATGGCGCATATTGCTTATAACTATAACAAGATACGTGTCTTGACATTTAGATGACTACTCAGATGGCTTGATTTATTGCCTTCGCAGTATCACTCTAATTCTATAGTTTTTTTCTTTCGTCTTTAATGTTGCCCACCAATTCTTATACTGTATTTTTTGAACGTTTGCGAACCATAATTGATAACCTTTTTTTTCACCCTTTTAGTAACATTTTCCTTTCCTCCTATCCGTATTAAACTATATGTGTCTACTCTGCCTCAAACTCTTCCTCTCACCATATTGGCCGTTATCGTTCGATTTTTTTTCTTTGACCCTTTATATACAGCCACCCAAATTCACTTCCTGGGCCTGTCAGATGCCCCCCCCCTACTCTTGTATTATTACCCCCCCCCCCCCCCAGAAAAAACAGCAACAAACAAACAAACAAACAAACAAACAAACAAGAACAAGTTGTACGACTATCGTAATGCAGTTCTTTTCCTTCTAACGTATAAAGACATAGCAGCATGCTTATTACAATCGCCATCTGTTACATTATATTTTCCAAATTTTGAGAGATAAGAGGATTTTGTATTGGGAAATGGAACGGACATTTGTCCCGCGTACTACAAGGAGTAGATGCAACGTTTACCTTTGGCCAGGCTTTCCAGAATTTCCTTCTTCAGGTCTTCTCGGCTGGGGGCCGAGTTGCCGAGAGAGACGGTCATCAGGAGGCCGAGCAGTACCAGGGCGAGCTTCATGATTGTGCTGGGAGGTTGTTTGTACACTGCAATAATTTGAATAAAGGAATGATTTATATTCTGGTAATTGCCTGGTGCCATGTAGGCATTAATTAACTTTGATTTGTTTACTTTATAGATTCCGATAGAAAAACGATAATAAAGTAATAATTACACGCAGATCATATGATATTGACAATGGTAATGGTGGCTATACTACCTTGGTGTAGCGCACACCTACGTCCGTGTCTGGACACTTGTGGCGCTTAATTCGATACCGACGTAAACAGTTGATTATGAATATGTACCGAGTGCGTTTTACGTACGCGTTCTGTTTCATAATTCTGTTTCACAGGCATACTGCGCATGTTCCTCGTCATCTGACATGATAAAAATTGGCTAAAATGTGGTAATCATTCCAACTGAGATAAGTTAAGTATTCTCTACCTTCATAGTGGCAGTGAATTGTATAAATACGAAGACAAAAACAACAGGCCGTTGATAATATAAATAAGTATATCATATTCTGCCTAATAATGACAATATTACACAAACAAAAATAAGCATTCATCTACAATCATTCTGTAAAAGCAAATAAGCTTACCTTATCACCTTGAATGTAGTCGACGAAAAGCCGGAGTCAGCTGTTACGAGTCTCTGCTGTCGAATGTTGAGAAGTGCACGATGAAATTCACAGCGTTTTGCTCACCTATTTATATCTTCTAGCAGCCATACATCTCTTTAGATGAAATTATGTTGCTACCATGAATACTATACTGTGACAGTTTGATGAATCGATATTTTTGGGGGACTGTTCAACTCTTATTGTCTTTAAATTTGATAGTGGTAAGGGAAGAAGGTGTCAGGATGAACGAGAACTTGACGATCAAAGAAGAACGGTATAGTTAACGCAGGAAGTATACGGTGTCTCACATATGGTCTCAGACTTCGTGTTACAGGAGATTGATCAACTTTGTCATCTTTCGTTTTCTTTTGCTTGTTTGTTTGTTTGTTTGTTTGTTTGTTTGTATTGTTTGTTTGATTGCACATTGCTGCGGGTTCCAATGTCCTGGTTTTAACACTTTCCCCTTTTTTCTTCTTGTTTAGAGAGCATGCAACGCGGTGAAAAATCACTGTCAAGTTTTTTTTTGTTTGTTTCCATTTCCTTTTTTGCTTTGGGTGGAGTGTAATAAGATGAATAAATTTTTCTTCTCCTCCTTTTTATTGAATTAAATTGATAATGGTTTATTGATAAAAATAAGCAAAGGAGAAGCCCGGTGACTAAATTACGCATTATATAGGGCACTATAATAATATATAGCTTTATACATATAATTTTGATATATATAAGTACAATATATATAAGTTTATATTGGCCAATGTTTTGGTATTTCATATATATAACAACATAAAGATGAACGATTAACGTTTCAAAAATGACAAATATAACATCAACAGAAATAACCCTTGGTATATTTATAGATTTCAAAAAGGCGTTTGACACAATCAATCATCGCATCCTTTCAGCGAAATTAGAATATTATGGCATAAGAGACATTGTGTTGCAGTGGTTCCAAAATTACCTCTCAAACCGATCGCAGGTATTGTGCTACAAGAATGAAATATCCAGTCGTGGAACGGTCATGTGGAGTACCACAAGGATCAGTGCTGGGACCCACACTGTTTCTATTATACATCAATGATTTACCTAGCTCATCGAACTATTTTCAGTTCAGACTATTCGCTGACGATTCAAACATTTTTCATACATTTCCCAAAGGTACAAAAGAAATTGATATGAATGACGTAAATAGAAAATCGAATGAGGTACAGGAATGGTGTATTGTAAATGAATTAACTATTAGCTTGAAGAAAACAAATTATATGATTATTAAAGGACCAAGACAACCAATTGCAATTAAAGGTGTGTTAACAGTCTCTGAAACGGTTATAGAAAGAGTACATGTAGCATCTTTTGTAGGAATCCAAATTGATGAGACCTTGATGTGGAAGGATCAGATTCAGTGTATCAACAAATGCATTAGGAGCAAAATTGGCTTAATTTTTAAGTTAAGATACTTTGTTCCAAGGCATTTTTATACAAATTATTTATACAATCACATATACTTTATGGAATTGAAGTATGGGGAAGTACCTACAGAAGCCACTTAAATGGTATATTTTTAGCACAAAAAATGGCCGTGAGAGCAATTACATTTTCCCCCTGAAGAACAAGTTCTAGGCCATTATTCACTAGTCTACGAGTGTTAGATGTTTTTGACCTGCATAAGCTTGCAGTGTCAACCTTTGTATATGATCTACACAAGGGACATTTACCACATTCTGTAACGCAATATTATGAGCCAATGACTCATGCATACAGGACTAGAGGCAAAGATGATTCCATGCTTAGACTCCCGAAATGTAAAACGACACATGGTACATTTTTTATATCTTTTGTCGGGTCAAAGTTTGGGAATAGTTTGCCCAAAAATGTTCAAGAGGAAAGAACAAGATCTTCATTTCGAAGAAACCTAAAAAATCGATCACTTGTTAAATGAAGTTTAGTGATGAAAAGAATGTTCAGTGTTTAGTTTAATGTACTTTTATAGTACAGTTACTTTAAAAGAGTAGACCTTGCAATAAGCAGCTTAAATATACATGTAGCTATAATGGGAGAACCATTCTTGACTAGCACTTGTGCTAACTTTTGGTTCCCCCTTTAACAACATTATCTTCTGTTTTTCTATTTTTTTCTATTTTTTTTCAGAACCTTTGTCTATGCGTATGTCTACATTACATGCTTATTCATACTCTTTGTCTTTTCAGTGATAAATGTATCACAACGAAACTAAATCTATTATACCACATGTATTCTTATGTAAGATAAATATAAGTATGTAAAATATATGCTTGCATAGGTGTAAGAACCTTGTACAAAATCATTGTATTGTTATAAAAAATTTTCATGTTATTGTATCTTACCCTATGGAATTTCATGTTACCATGTTATCATATTCACATATATGTTGTTAATAAACAACTCAACAACTCAACAACTCAAATATATAGAGTCTTATCAAAACGCAAATAAGGGGAAAATAATGTGCAAAATGTATTACTTTAAGATAATTGCCATCAGACCATAGTTATCGATGCACCTATAAACGCACACACATACACACACACAAACACATGCACATCACAGCCACATCTCTATAGATACCCATTAATACTCATCTCATTCACCCATTCAACACCTGTAAACATTCATACATCAAACAAACAAGGATTATAATTTCCTGATTATAAAAATCCCGAGGAAATTATAGGTACAAACAACATGGATGAATTCAACATGATGACATGTTTCCTTGAACAATCCCCCCGAAAACAAACAAACAAAGGAACAAAAAGCAAACAAAAAAAATACAAAAGATAAACAACAGACAAAATCCAACAATTCTGTGACCAATTTCTATTATGAGTGCCTGGACTTGTTCTCGGCTTTAAGGTTTGAGACTTCATATATGTGAAAATTGAGTTTTGGAGTTGAATACTCATCTACATTTTGCATTATCATGGAATAATGTCCCATGCTTGAATTAATCTCTTAAACCTATTTTAGCTGTAAGATTGAAATGATATAACACTCGATTAGTTTGTTTAAATGACATCAAATTAAACGTAATATGTATGCAAAAGAAAAGCAGAATTAAACTCAATCAATCAATCAATCAATCAATCAATCAATCAATCAATCAATACCTTTCCCCTGTTCCGAATTTCCCCAAATGTTAATGCATAAAGCTCATTCACAGATACAACCATTCTTTTCCTCATGATATCGAACCTTTTTGGAACGACGAAATTTCCCTTCCCGCGAAATATGTCATGCTTTCCAACTTTATAGTTTGTACCAACAACGACAGCAAAAAGTTTAGAATAGAAATAATAGTGTACGTCAATGCTTGCTTACATCATAGCCAAAAAAAAAAAAAATCCCGACTTTCAAGCAGTGAGAATACAAGTCATTTGTTGTGGTAAAATATACAACCTGTAATCGATTTCGTCTTACCCCATTTTTCTGCATCACTCGATTGTTATCAATCGTTTCCAATTCGTGGAGTGGTCGCTTTAATGTCATGTTATGTGAGATTGCCGGAGACCAAAATCGTCCCAGCATCTGAATCTGCCCTTATGATCTCTCTGATATCTTTTCTCTTTCTTCTCCCTCCCTATCTCTATCTCTTTCTTTATGTCTACCTATCAACTATATCTATCATGTCTTTCTACTATCAAACTATTGATTTTCTATCGAATCTATATATCTCTCTTTCTATCTGTTTTTTCTATCTATTTATCTCTTTATCTTTCTATTTATCTCTTTATTAATCTAGTTAGCTAGCTAGCTGTCTATTCATCTGTCTATCTGTGTATCTTTATATTATATCTATCATATTATGGTGCTGTTGCCGTTTAGTGATTAGTAATCCAGTATTGTGGACTCCAGTGTTAACGAACATCGTTTTAAAGAAATCTTCCGACCTACCAGAATTATTAGCCATCATATATCTTGGAGAGCTTGCTTCCAAAAGGGGCTAAATGCATTGACAAATGATGGATTAAGCGCCTTTTGCAAGCAATCTCTTCATTGTTTGTTTGTTTTTTTTACTTTTATTTGTTCGAGTATGAGGAACTTTCCATATAACGAAAGAAACCGTATGATTCCGATCTGGACTGCGTTACGGGAGTCGCCTCCATAGCAGCAGAAGGTGTATCAGAGTTAATGTTCATCATCTCGTACGTTTACTATATGTGACCGTTCACCTCAAGACGAACATAAAGTCGCACACACTGATTTTGCGTGAGGACTGAAAATAAGTGAAATGGGTCAACCTAGCCGAACTTGACTTTTTCATATTTTTGAAAGAGCGGGTCTTCTTTTACATTTTGCTGAAATTTGGTATCATAAAACGGGCAGGAAAGTGTGTTTTTTTAGCAGTTTATCGCGAACATTTTTGGTAGAATAGTGTAATTAGGTGTGTCTTTAGAATCCCTTTTTCATTTCTGAAAAACCTTGTCCACACTCTTCACTTTCAACTCTAATAACTTTTGAAAAGATAGTGCTACTGCTTTGAAAGTTGGCATTGATTATGGACAGAATGTGTTAATGAGGCATGCCCAATTTCAGTTTAATCTGATAATTCCTTCATTGTTGTTACTGTGGTGGTTTACTTCCTGTTTTTTTTTTTTTTGTCCCATTCATCGCACAGCCAGCACGGCTTGGTAAAGATTACGCGCTTGAATAGACACTGTACTTCAAAGCCTCTTTTCTCAGTTCACACTTTTCCTTGTTCTTTCTTTCCAATATTTAGATAAGGAGCGTCCATTTGATTTGAGTTATACATCATTTTAAAGCTTAAAGTCTGCTCTTTCAGAATAATTATACTCTTAACTAAAAATTCATGTCTGGCGACTTTTTGTTTGTTTTGAGGTGCAGGGTCACATATTGTCATAATTACTATTGCCATTATGAGCATTTCATTTTGTTACACTTATTTTGCTTTGGTTCTCTTTTATCCGTACCATTGCTATCGTATCTTTCTCGCCTCTTCTCTCTCATCCCCCTCCCCCGATTCTTTTTACAGGGTGTTTCAGAATGAGTTCGAATCTCTGACTTGGAAAACATAAATACCACTGCCAAACAATGTGAATAACATCGAGGCTTTTTCACACAAAGGATCTCCATATTCACTAAGATGTCAACCCTCTTTTTCTCTGTCTGTCTGTCTCTGTCTGTCTGTCTCTCTCTCTCTCTCTCTCTCTCTCTGGCCCACGAGATATTCCATCCAAATTGAGGATTTCACTCCTACACCTGATTTTCCTCGCGAGTTCTTTTCGAGACAAAAAATATTTATTGTCCAGATATACCAATTGAATTGAAACTGTGTCTGACATCGGAACTTGTTTCAAGTGTCTCATTTGCATTATGGTTTTAATGCACCTAATTTCTGAATCCTTTTTATTCGCAGTTTTCCATTATTTTGAGGTACATGCACTACCGCACTTAGCACAATGCACCTTGCACAATATCAGACTTAACACTCCTACTCTTTTTCGATTTTTTTCACTACCACTTCCTAAGACCACTATCATTTCAAGCACACGCTTACGATATATGTCCCGATGCATTTTTCAACTTATAAACATTACCTATTAAAAGACATCGTTTATCATTATCCCTGACAACAAACTTGTACGTTAGGTGTGTACTGTATTTTCCTTTGTTCGCAATGCTGACAATGTTATTGATGATGGTATTTTGTATTGAAAATATTTAAAAAAAAATCATGTTGTTACTTTGAATCAAAATAATGAAAAATGCAGTGTGTGTGCGTGGCCACAAAGCGACCAGTTACATTCTAACGAGCAAGCCACCACGGGACCAACTCTTTCCCTTCGACTCTAACTTCACCTTCAAGAGAAAGTAGCTAAAGGCCGTGACACACCGTCCTTTCCGGGCAAGCCTTGCGTGCGACTCGCAAAGAACAATTTTGACTACCCGGAGGTCCCCGTAGATGAGCCGCAAATGACATTACCTAGCACGTATCTCACCCGTAGTCGCCCGGAGGTGCGCACGCAAATCTTTTTACCCGCAACCATGTTCAGGCCCTGTCACACCTTTCCCGGCATGCTTGTCTTACTTGCTGGACGCGTTCTACTTAAATTCTACTTGCGGGTATACTGTGTGACCTGTGTACCAGTTGCGTGGGTGCTGACAACTCAGTGAAGGAATTCCTCTGAAGGAATGGCAGAAATCCAACAGAATGTCATTATCTTGGCTGCATACGGGGCCTGCGAGGTACCTGCGTGGGAGTTGCCTGCAAGGTGCTGCCGCTACGGACCTCCTACTGGTGTTGTGGGTGGACCTCTCCGGGCATCCCGGCGACTCACCCGGAAAAAGTTTTGGTCATGCTCAAAACTTGGTTGCGGTTAAATGAGACTTGCGTGGGCACCTCCGGGCAACTACAGGCGAGATACGCGCTATAGGTACTGTCAGGTGCGGACCAACTGCGGAAAGCTCCCGGTAGCAAAGTTGTTTCCCCGTAAGTCAAGCCGCAAAACTTCCCCAGATACAGTACGACAATGCCTTGAGAATGCTCAAAACTTGTTCCGAGTGAGTCGTGTTGTTCGCTCGCAGAGGTACACGCATAACACCAGTAGGAGACCCTTACCGGCAGCACCTCGCAGGCAACTTCAAGGTAGGTATATACTTCTCAGTACCCGTACGTCGCTCGTAACAGAAAACGGATCGATTTCAAGGCTCCCACGCAGGTCACACGGAATACACGCAAGTAGAATGTAAGTAGCACGAGTCTAGCAGGTAAGACACAAGTGCGAAACTCGCAAACAATCTTGTACGCACGCGGAAAATTCTCCTCCGTGCTGGAAAACTCTTCTCGCTACAAGCCCGTGTAGCTTCCCGGAAAGGTGTGACACGGCATTAAGACGTGGTTAAACACGAATTCCCGTCACTTCAAATCTCATAGCCGAATTGACGCCAGTCAGTAAAGACTCAGTAAAATTACATTCATGTAGTTACACACACACACACACACACACACACACACACACACACACGCAAGCAAACATGGACACCCATGCACACACACCAACAAGCGTATATCAAGGAACGACTTTATCCATTCACTGTGATTATGGTTTTATGATTATTTTATTGAGGTGGTGGCTAACCAAAATCACTCAGCATTGGTGAGTAAAACCAATAATGTTCAGCTCGTTGAAAGGAAGAAAAGTGACAAAATATTCCTCCTGAATATTTTTCTCAATTTTACTCTAGAACACATTATGAGAACTACGTCTCCTTTAGGAGTATTATGAAATAAGTCGATACAAACAGAAGAAACTGGGTCTAAATTCAATATTACGAAGTGCTTTAAAAGAAACACAATTGCTAGTAAGTAAATATCTGACTTTCAAACTAGCGTTCGCGTCTGATTCCATATCCATGTCCAACATCCATGTCTAATGTCGCCGATCTGTAGAGAATAAGAGATTACGGAGAAAGGAGATGAATTGAAATCACGCAATTCTTTTGTTACTTGATTTTTGGAAAACGTTACCCCTTATTACCAAAACATCCATTATGTTCTTCATTTTTTAAAGATACGACAATTGAAGCAGCTCAAGTGGATGAGATTTCCACCTTGTTAATATAGAATTGTGTGTATACATATATAATGTATTCATATATAGTTTTGGGTATCATTATCCACTTAATTTATTCTTTTACAATGTATAATGTGTTGTGTTTTGTGTGCGTGTGTGCTCATGTACCTGCGTATGTGTTTGCGCGATGTGCATTTGCATTTACTTACTTGGTACGTGTAATAAATTGTCTACGTGTGTGATATACTTAGTACACACACTTTTGCATCGCTGTATTGGGAATGACGTAATTATTGTAGTGACGTTATAGGAAGGGCGGATAAAAAGAGCTGAATGGGGTATGGGCTTTGAGTTTCAGATATAACATGCTGCCATTCTTTTGTAATATTGCTGTACTACATGTATTTTCATTGTTTGTTACCAATTAAAACTGAAAGTTTGATATATCATTTTACTCTTATACCCGCATTATCTTCATTAGATATGACATCACAAGAAAGCCTGATTAATTATCTTTAAAATGACACCTCACTTGCTATGTTTGGGTGTTCTTGGAATGTGCAAAACAGCTGAGTATGGGGACAGATCTAAAGTGAAAAGTCGCAACAATTCTGCTGTTGATAATGTACAGTTTTGATCAAAAACAGGCCACTGGAATAAGCAATGCTGAAATTAGAGGAATTTCAAAAACTCCCACTTCCTAGACATAAGATGACTGTTTGGTCAACGTTTATGTTTAATTCTAGTCTGCCGGTACTACATGCAGCTATTAATTCAAGGATGAAGCCTTGAATCTAATGGTAATCTCACAATGCATTCTTTTCAAGCACATTCCTGAAACGACAAAGCAAAATGGAATTATACTGTTTGACATAACACGATTGCTCATATATTTTGCAACATTTCAAATCTGACCTTTCGTCATACTCAGTCGCACTGCGCATTCCAGAAATGCATAATCAGTGATAATGTAAACAATTGAGTTGTCGTTGTAAAGAAAATTAATCAGGCTTTCTTATGATGTCACATTTGAATGAAATAATGTAGTTTTAAGAGAAGTACTATACATCAAATTGGAAATGCAGGACATTTTTGAGGGGTATATTATATATATATATATTATATATACATATATAATATATATATATATATATGTATATATATATATATATATATATATATATACACACTCAGCAAAAAAAGAAAGTAAACACTTTTTCGAGGTCATATTTTTCATAGAAGATTTTGATGAAAATCAATGTATTATACACCATATTGAAGGTAATTTAATTGGCTATTTATCTCATAGGTTGATTAAAAAGAAAACTTCATGCATGAGTGAGCACATTCGTTTTCGTTCTCCAAGGCACAAAATTTGAAATGGCAAAAATTGACATGTTCTCTTTCATTTGCAAATGTCGTTCACAACAACATTGACAACAAAAGACCAGCTTAACACAATGAGAGATATGAATGAAATAGCAAAAACAAGTTTCCTTTCTCTTTATATTTTCAAAACCTCTAAGAAAAGCAAAGTGGGAAACTAAAGGGGAAAATAAGAACTTTTCGTAAAGTCAAACTTCAAATAACATAGGGGATAATAAGCATACAGATGATTAGATAAGCAGTATATCTTTATTTACTTATTTTAATCTAGTGGTTTAAGAATTCATGAGACAAATTCAAGAACAAAACAATATTTACAATTTCGTAATTTGAAAAAAGCCCCTCAGATTTCTACCATTTTTTTGAATTATTACTTCTTCTCTAATTTCATTTGAATTTAGATTTGACGTAAGATTCTTTATTTTCCTCCATTATTTTAGCCTTTATTGATCATTTTGGGCTTTAAAGATATCATAGAGATCAAAGGTTTATTTTTGCAACTTAATTCATGTTTCGTTTCGTGTGAAATTTGTTGTTTGTTCATATTGTTCTATGGGAGAGCACATGCACATGAATGAAACTTGTTCAGTTTTGCAATTTTTACTTTTGTGCCCTGGAAGAGAAAAAAACTGGTGTTCACTTATGCGTTAAGTTTCCCTTTTTGTTGACCTACCAGGTTGATAGCCAATTGAATTACCTTTAATATGGTATATAATACTTTAGCTTTCAGCCAAGTATTCTATGAGAAATATAAACTTGAAAAAGCGTTTACTTTCTTTTTTTTTGCTGAGTGTATAATAATTTATGTTTATATCATACAGTAAAACTATTAGCTGGGTTTTAGTACCTCCTCGGGAAACTGAATTGCCGTTGTTGGTATTATTTGAATGGGAGTGAATAATTTTTTTTTTTAAAGTGCGTAAATGCATAACTTACTTCCAATGAACTCCTGACGATTCTAACGAAGCATACTGCAGCCTAATTTGAGGGCTGTTCCCCAAAAATCTTCGTGGATATCGTCCTCGGACACGGCCTCGGGAAAGGCCCTCGACATACGGAAGGCTGGCGGACAAAAGCGTGTTCATGTCATTACCATGATAGCAGCAACGGACACCAAAGACGCAACGATGGCGAATATGATGAAAACGATGATAGTATGGTGACGATGACGACGACAATAATAATTATTATAACAAGTGTCATGAATATAAAAATTGTAGGTATGATTTTCACATTAATAGCAATAGTACTAATGTAATTTAAGGCCTATAATACAAATGTCAGGGGCGGATCCAAGAATTCCATAAATAGTGGGGGAAAATATTTTTGGTGCTACATATGGGTTTCATTTCATTTTTTTTTTAATTATTATTTCTTTTGCTTTAACGAAATAATATAAGGGGGGCTTAGGCCCTGTGCGACCCCCTTCCAATCCGCCAGTGAATGTTAACAGTACCCTTTAACATTAAACATTGTCGTCATTGTCACTCGTCACAATCAACATGAATTCGGTTGTTAATATTTTGTATTTTTCACACCAGAAATCACAATACTAAGACTTTCGATGGTTACAATAAACATGAATAAGAAGTCTTGGACCTAGTAATGACGATTGATTGGGGTACATTTTTTAATGTGTGAATTATGTAATCATTTTTATATGCCTATGCATATACGATTTTGTAAATTACTTTTTCTTCGATTGGAGTATAGAGTCATTGATTTTGATTCAGCTGAATTTAATTTACCTAAATTGAATATGATTTGATTTAATTAAATTGAAAGGAATTGCGTCTGCCTTGTCAGTTTCCTTGTTTGTTTTTTCTATATCTTACCGAGCTCTGCGTCGGATGCACCATCAAGCAGCTTGCATCCTTTCTTGCCATAATGCTTCGCAGTTTTCCAAAAGCTTTCGGTGCGGAAGTTATCTACGTGCGGAATTGCGGTGAACACAATGACAGAGTAAAATATTGTTACAAGAGTGTCAATTCCATCATATTTCATTGACCTTGTTCTGAATCATTATTACCTTCCTCCTGAAGACAAACATAAATCAAACATAACAAAAGATATAAAGATCAACCATTGGGCCTATATCCGAATGTATGTATTAATAGCACAATTTGATGGTCTAATAGTATTACGTTTTTCAAGTCCTTTTCCTTTAATTGCGTATTGCATGTTGGATTTTACATGAAACCAAATGAGGGCAAATATATCATAAATGACAATGCTCGATAGCTCAAAGTTTGAAAGTTACTATTGCGTTGTCATACTCAACATAAACTTTCATATTGTTGTCAGTAGCTGCTATATTCAACACAGAATTACCTAAATATTCACAACAGCCACAGCCCAGGGACGGCTGTTCACTGTTCGAAGTCAAATTTATAGTAGGAAACAACAAACAAGTACTAAAATTTGCAGTTAATAGCTCTTACCATATATTCTGTTTTGCGGGAGCACATCGCGCATATTGCCTATAACTATAACAAGTCACATGTCTTGACACTTAGATGACTACTGTATGAGATTGCTTGGTATATTTCCTTCTCAGTGTCACTCTAATTCTATAGTGTTTTTTTTTTCTTTCGTCAAATGTTGCCGACCAATTCTTATACTGTATTTTTTCGACGTTTGCGAACCATAATAAATAAACCTTTTTTTTCACCCTTTTAGTCAATATTTTCCTTTCCTCCTATCCGTATTAAAACACATGTGTCTACTCTGGCTCAAGCTCTTCCTCTCGCCATATTGGCCGTTATCGCTCGATTTTTTTTTACCCTTTATATAGCCACCTGAATTCACTTCCTGGGTCTGTCAGATGTTCCCCCTAATCATATCATTACACCCCCCCCCCCCTCCCCAAAGAAAAAAACAAAAAACAAACAAAAAAAAAACAAAAAAAGCAAAACCACCAAACAAACAACAGTTGCACGACCATCGTAATGTAGTTTTCTTTCTATACCGTATAAAAGCCATAGTAGCATGCTTATTACAATCGTCATCTGTTACACTATATTTCCATATTTTGAGAGATAAGAGGATTTTGTATTAAGAAATGGAACGGACAGTTGTCCCGCGTACTACAAGGAGTAGATGCAACGTTTACCTTTGGCCAGGCTTTCCAGAATTTCCTTCTTCAGGTCTTCTCGGCTGGGGGCCGAGTTGCCGAGAGAGACGGTCATCAGGAGGCCGAGCAGTACCAGGGCGAGCTTCATGATTGTGCTGGTAGGTTGTTTGTACTCTGCAATAATTTGAATAAAGGAATGATTTATAAGTATTCAGGTAATTGCCTGGTGCCATGCAGGAATTAATCTACTTTGATTTGTTTACTCTATAGATTCCGGTATAAAAACGATAATAAACTAATAAGTCTATGCAGATCATATATGACAATGGTAATGGAGGCTATACTACCTTTGGGTGTATAGGGCGCATGTCCGTGTATTGGCATTCCTGGCGCTTAATTCGGTACCGACATAAACAGTTAATAAAATATTCACATTTTTGATATCTGATTATGAATACATAAAGAGTGCGTTTTATGTACGCGTTTTGTTTTATAATTTTGTGTCACAGGCAATACTGCACGTGTTCTTCGTCATCTGACATTATAAAGATTGGCTAGAATGTGGTAATCATTCCAACTGAAATAAGTTAACTATTCCCTACCTTCATAGTGGCAGTGAATTGCATAGATACGAATACAAAAACAACAGGCCGTTGAAAATATAAATAAGTATATCATATTCTGCCTAATAATGACAATATCACGCAAACAAAATAAGCATTCATCTACAATCATTCTGTAAAAGAAAATAAGCTTACGCTATCACCTTGAATGTAGTCGACGAAAAGCCGGAGTCAGCTGTTACGAGTCTCTGCTATCGAATGTTGAGAAGAGCGCGATGAAGTTCTCAGCGTTCTGTTCACCTATTTATAATTATCTTCTAGCGGCCATACATCTCTTGAGATGAAATGTGTTGCTACCATGAATACTATACTATGACATTTTGATGAATCGGTATTTTTGGGGGACTATTAAACTCTTATTCTGTCTTTAGATTTGACAGTGGGAAGGGAAGAAGGTGTCCGGATGAACGAAAACTTGACGATCAAAGAAGAACGGTATAGTTAACGCAGAAGTATACGGTGTCTCACATATGGCCTCAGACTTCGTGTTACAGGAGATTGATCAACTTTGTCATCTTTCGTTTTCTTTTGTTTATTTGTTTGTTTGTATTGTTTGTTTGATTTCACATTGCTGCGGGTTCCAAAGTCATATAGTTTTAACATTTCCTCCTCTTTTTCTTCTAGTTTAGAGTGCATGCAACGCGATGAAAATCACTGTCGTTTTTTTTTTTCCTTTTTCTTTTTTTTTTTGTTTTGGGTAGAGTGTAATAAGATGAATAAGATTTTTTCTCCTTTTTATTGAATTGAATTGATAATGGAGTATAGATAAAGATAAGCAAAGTAGTAGCCAGGTGACTAATTATGCATTGTACAGGGCAATATATATCAGTAATAATCAACGAATGATTGACGTTTCAACAATGAAAAATATAACTTCAACAGAACCATAGTTAATATATGGCATCTTATCAAAACGGAAATATAAAGAGGAAAACAATGTGTAAAATGCATTACTTTAAGATAATTGCCATAATTATCAATGAACCTACAGAAGCACACACATACACACACACAAACACATGCACATCAACCCACATCTGTATAGATACCAATTAATACTCATCTCATTCGCCCATTCAACACCTGTAAACATTCATACATCAAGCAAACAAAGATTATGATATCCTGATTATAAAAGTCCCTGTTGAGAGGAAATTATAAGGACAAACAACATCGATGAATTCAACATGCTGATAAGTTTCATTGAACATTCCCCCAAAAAACAAACAAACAAACAAACAAACAAACAAACAAAGGAACAAAAAACAAAAAATAACAAAATCAACAACAGATAAAATCAAACAATTTTGTGACCAATTTCAAGTATGAGTGCCTGGACTTGCTGTCGGCTTTAAGGTTTGCGCCTTCAGTTATGTGATAATGGGGTCTTGCGTGTGTGTGTGTGTGTGTGTGTGTGAGTGTGGCCACAAAGGAACCAGTTACATTCTAATGAGCAAGCCACCTCTTCCACGGGACCGAATATTTCCCTACTTCACCTTCCAAGCATGTCAAGAGAAGTATATAGCTAAGACGTGGTTGAACACGAATTCCCGTCACTTTAAATATCACAGCTGAATTGACGCCAGCCAGTAAAGGCTCAGTAAAATTACATTCTTGTAGTCCCCCCCCCCCCCCCCACATACACAAAAGCACACACCATGCAAACTTCTGTGCGGACAACACCAACAAGCGTATGGTCTTGTTTCAGATCAATGGTGTAACTTTGAAAATGACTACTTTATGAACTCTAAAAAATAAGTACAAAGTCGTGTTCCCTTTTCCTTTGGTGGTTTGAAAGGGCACTAAAAGTGCTACCTCCCGTAGCATAACAAACTTATGTGGTCAATTCATCTCCTTGCCAGGGAGGCATACGTGGTCCAAAAGTGCCATTCTTCAGGGACAAATTTTACAAGGTTTTAGGATAATCAATATTATGTTATGAAGCTTTCCAAAATTAAAATCTTATTATTGCTGTTGTAGAAGAAGAGGAGTCATACTAAATACCTATCACCATTGGAACACTACAACATCTCGTATGTGTATGTGACACTACCTTTAAAGGGGTGTTTCGGACGTGACATTTTCCGTTAACAAATTAGGGTCTAGTAGAATTAGTGCTTGGAATAAGTAAATTCAAAAAGAGAGCATCAAATCATTATTTAAGGCATGGCCAATGATGTGTAGATTTACATGTAGCAGTATGAAGGCATCACCCATGCTTGAATAGAAAACATTCAAAAATACATTTTTGTTAACAATTTTCCGTTAACTTTTTGTCACGTCCGAAACAAATTTCAAATTGAGATAATCAATACAAAAAAATATAACTTAACAGTTTTCACCATTTCTAAATCACCACTGCTACTCTCATAAGAGTCTGTGAATATTAGAAAAGTATTCATTTTTTAATAAAAATTTTCTGGGAATTTTACGTTTTTCGTTAACACATGTCACGTCCGAAACACCATGTCACATCCGAAACATACACATGATAACTTTCAAGTCAGGTTCTCCACTAACAGACTTACCAGGTAAATAGTTGCTTGTCTGACTTTCTTAACAACATACTGGTTAAATGTATGCATGAATTATGTCAGCTCAGGTTCATTTGTACATTTTGGAGTAATAAATGTAAACAGAGGGTGTTTCGGACGTGACGTGTTAACAACCTAAAACAAATGGACCAGACACAGCAATATACATTTGTTCACTCATTCTTCTTGTATCATTATCATTTACAGGGTACAAGATGTAGAATGAACTACAGCCAACATTATCTAATGGCACCTACTTGCCCAGAGAAACAAGTATGCCTGATTTTAACCTAGGATTGGGATAACTGAGTGTCTTTCATTTCCTCATCCACAGAGGGAAAATGGGGAATAGGGTTTCAAAATATGTGTAATATCTTCAGTATGTAACTCATATTTGATATCTCTTACATAGTCTCTCTGCAGTTTATTTAAAGTCTTGTAAGTTTGAAAAGCAACAGATGTTTGCATTATAGTAAACACTGTTTCGGACGTGACACATTAGTGTTAACATTACTTTTTACTTGAATTCTATACAATTTTGCTCACATCCATTTGTGTTTTAAGTCAGTTTCATTGAAATACCAATGCAAGGCAAACTATTTGGAAAAAAATTAACTTACCATTACTTATTTTTCTTTCTTTTTCACCTTTATTTGTCAAGAATATTTGATTTATGTATGGACATGGATATTGCATAATGTTCTCATGGGACATTCACATGTTATATTTCTGTACAATACATTGCACAGCAACTCATAAGCGTGCTGCAGCAGTACATGTATGTTATTAAATTAGTGTCATGCTAAAGTGCTGTGAATATTGATTCAGTTTCATTAATAATTCATTGATATTTTGTTACATCAACTTCTGTAAACACACAAACTGTAGTACTGAGAATACTGTGAAAATAAAATTGTCAGATTTCTCTCCCTACTTGTACAGTGTATGAGTAGGGTCAATCCTGATTTCAGATAAACTGCACCCCATTGATAAACAATTTTGTCAGGAATAATCACTTGATCTGGAAATGTAACTATCCAGACAAGTTACCCTTAGTCAACTATCCCCCCCCCCCCCCCATGAAGTTCCACCTTAGTGCACTGCGCAGTTGAACTGGGATATTATTAAAGGTGTATGAAACTAGAGTGTGAGTACTAATAACTGGGAGAGGGCTATGAGCAGTAAGATACTTTTACAACTCCCCTTCTCAATTCTATAAGGGTCATTCTTCTGTGCATCTCAATCTGCTCTACCAAAATATGACAAGTCAAGTTTTACAGGTTGTGCATACGGACATATGATAATAAATGGAGAACAATCAAACTTCAAATTGAATTAAAGAGATGTAAACTTGAAATCACATCATATACCATCCACTCCCAACCAGAAGCTGAGTTAGTGTTAGAATAGCTGATAAAAATGAATGTTTAAAGGACATGTGTACACATTTTAAGAACTGTACTTGTACATCCCCAAGTGAGCTAGATATGTGTACATTTAAAATGTCCCAACACATACAGTAAAGGGCATTGCATCATAGACAGACAGGGTAGTGCAATATATTTGAACAAGCAATGCACTTGTAAATAGATGAATTTAAGTAAATGAAAACGTAAAACGAAACTTGAATTTAATGATTACATAGACACAAACAAAACAATCAAACTGGCAACTAAAAGTGGTATAAGGGGATGTACCGGTTAATATGATCTTGCCTGCTAAAGTACCCTTTAAATATATTTAATTTCGATGGCATATATATGTGTATGCATAACGTTATCTAGAACTTGTGTTCCTACAGTCACAAATACCATGGCAGTAAGGATATTTAGCATTTTATTACAAATAACATTTTTTTTTTTTTTTACTTGTTCCTGATGGTACAGTGCAGGACCAATTGATTCCAGTACAGTTCTACAAAATTTCGAGGCCATGATTCGACCTTTGTCACAGGTATCAAAAATACAAGTAACAGCATTCCTCACTTTGAATATGCATAAATGCACAGGTTAATTGCGCGTGTTTGCATGTGCAGGAGTTAACTGGACAGATGTTCTAAAGGTAACTACTGTAGTAATCTATCTAGCTAGTAAACCAATTTCAGCAGACAAGTGAGCTCTACTTCAATCGAAGGATATGTTTGAATTCACCAGGAGAATGTTGTTGCAATTTATCAAATGCATATCATTTATGCACTGATTCTTGATTATTTGTATAAGAAATCATAAATAGGAGATTATAAATCCTAGTGATGCCATGACTTGGTTGTTATGTACAAAGCACAGGTCACTCACTAGGACATAAAACCACTTGAACATCCTGTATTCTTGAAAACTTGTACTAAACAATCTGGGTTGATTGAGTTTTTGGCAGCATAGAATGCACATGAATCTACAAGCTCTTTATTTCACTCTGTGTCATGTAAACTTTTAAGAGTCACGTCCGAAACAACATTATGGATTTTACTGATCTATAAAGCTTTATAGTGGTCTTCAATCATTATTCCTGACTTGTAAAACTGACCTTTTTCAAATGTGTGTAGGTGACATGAATCACTAAATCCTTCTGTATCTCAATATTGCCTGTACCCAACTTGTGTAATGGCAGGCTTCTTGATAACTAAATACTTTGCATGAATTGGCTATTACAGCTTTTTCCAACATAGGACATTTGTAATAAATTTGCTTTTCCTCACCACTTTAATGTGGCAGGCAAGCTTAAGGGATACAGTGCGTTGCTTTGCCAGGACAATAGTTCAAGGCTTTGTGAAAGGCTTTGTATCAAATATTAGAGACACAAATTTGTGTAAACATTGTGTGTCACGTCCGAAACGAATGTCCTGCATGTATACTATCAATATGTTGAATGCATTTTAACAGAGTAATTATGCATAAACTGTGGCTTGGCCACCATTAAGATTTGAATTCTTATGAAATTGATTTTGTTATTCACCTTAAAATGAGTTAAATTGTATGTTAACTACTGTGTCACGTCCGAAACAATAGCCTTTTGTTAACAGTCACGTCCGAAACACCTGAGTCAGAAAAATATCACAAGTTAAAATGACCGAAATCTGGTGATACCTACATCACTGTGTTACTTCCTAAGCATGTTTTGTATACACCATTAGTAATTCATTTTCTCTCATTTTTGATAAAGAAATTCAAAAAAGAAATGGTCATTTTGTAAAAAATGACATATTTTTAGTTTTCCTCCTCAAATATGAAAAAATTACATCTCCTTATCAAAAAAATGTTGACTAAAATTTGGAGTGTATATTGGAAGCATGAAATATTGATAACGATGGAAAGAGAAGTTGAATATTTTTATGCTTCTATGTCAAAAAATGGAAAAATGAATTTTTCATAAAATTAGCCCCATGCTTCAGTTTGCCTCCCCGTAATTTCCCTTTCATTGATATGGGAGCTCTGAAACATTTTTTCCCATTAAATACCAACCCTAAGTGAAATGTCCAGCAATATTTCAAAGCATGAAAAGCAATTCTAAATTTTAGCCATTTTGTCCATCAGTTACACCATTGATCTGAAACAAGACCGTATATCAAAGAACGACTTTAGCCATTCACTGTGATTATGATTTTATGATCATTTTATTGAGGTGGTGGATTACCAAAATCACTCAGCATTGGTGAGTAAACAACAAGGTCAGCTCGTTGAAAGGAAGCAAAGTGGCAAAATATTCCTCAAGATCATTCTTATCTCAATCTTACTCTAGATCACATAATGTATGAGAATTACGTCTCCGTTAGGATTTGGAGTACGAAATAAGTCGATAACACAAAGAAGAAACTTGGTCTAAATTCAATATTACGAAGTGTTTAAAAAGAAAAACAATTACTAGTAAGTATATATCTGACTTTCAAACTAGCGTTCGCGTCTGATTCCGTATCCATGTCCAACATCCATGTCTAATGTCGCCTATCTGTAGAGAGAGAGAGATAACGGAGAAAGGAGATGAATTGAAATCACACCGTACTTTTATCACTTGATTTTTGTAAAACATAACTCCTTATTACCATAATATCCATGATGTCCTGAAACGTTCATAGAGATACGACCGTTTGAACAGCTCATTTGGATGAGATTTCCACCTTGTTAATATGGTATTGTGTATATGCATTATACAGATATTGATTGGTACGGGGTGGAATATAACATTCTTTGGACAGCCATGCAGGGAGTTATATTTTCCCAAGGGATTATATTTTTCCCGAGGCGCGCAGCGCTGAGAGAAAATATGATCACGAGTATAGATCTAGTATAAATCTAGGGCCTATATCCCACTTGTAATACTGAGGCTTTCTGAGTTCTAGAACAAAAAGACAAAGGCAAAAAGACAAAATTAGATATCCAGGCGCAAGCCAACAACTAGATAGGTCCCCCTGTCTAGTCCAATTCCAAGGTCTGGTCCAGCACGCACACTAAGCAGACCCCCCATCAAGTCCGCCAGAAGGCCTATCCCGAAGCACGTCTCGTAGAGTCGTAACGTTAAACGTAGGCCGACTCGTAGCTCTCATCTTCTGATCTTTTGGACCTGAGCCGTCGTTACTGGACTTGAGCCTAACGTTAGTAGATCTACTAACGTCGTTAGTGGACATGAGCCTAACGTTATTATGCGTCGTTAGTTAGTAGGCCTACCAACAATAATGTAGGCCTACTCTTCTGTAGATCGATCTGATTGTTACAAGAAGCGTAAACAAGGCCATCTAATATTACAGATATCTGTATAACATCTACGTATTTAGGCCTACTAAGTAATAATTGTCTGCGTGTGTGATATACATGTGGATGTATATACACACTCTTGCATTGTTGTATTGGGAATGACGTCATAGCTATAATGACGTTATAGTGACGTAAGAATTATGATGACGTTTGTGTATAGGAAGGGCGGATAGGAAGAGCTGAATGGGGGATGGGATTGCTTAAGTTTCAGATATATAACATGCTCTTCCATTCTTTTGTAGGGCCTAATATTGCTATACAACAAGGATTTTCATTTCATTTGTTTTTATTACCAATGAAAAATCAAATTTGTGTTTCAATCATAAATTGTTATTTCCACAGTGCTAAGATATGACTCACTAAAGGAGATATTCTTGTCCATTGAGCATGACAAGACTAGTGGTGAATATATATCTGGTACAGTAATACCATGGGGCCTGTGTTTTAGTCCCTCCTTGGTAAATTTAATTGCCATTGTTGGTATCATTTAAATGGAAGTGAATAATTATCATGGAAAAAAAGGTGAGTGAATGCATTACTCACTTCCAAAGAACTCCTGACGATTCTAATAAAGCATTCTGCAGCCTCTTCTGACTCCGTGTATGATGCTTCTCATGTTCCAGTCTTCCTGGAATTCGTCCTCCGACACGGCCTCGGGATAGGCCCTCGACAGACGGAAGGCTGGCGGATAAAAGCGTGTTCACGTCATTACCATGATTGCGGCAACGGGCACCAAAGACGCAACGATGGCGAATATGATGAAAACGATGGCATTATTATAGTATGATGACGATGACAATGACAATCTCAATTACAGGCCAAGGGTATATGACATCATCAAAATATCAGATTAATGAACATTTTTTTTGTGAAATTTCTTTTTAAATTTTCATCTAGATAGGGAAGCTGATGAAGTTATCCAACAACTTGAAATGTAGCGTTGAAACGAATTGTTACATTCTCCGAAAAAAACTTCAGTGAGTGTTTTTACTAATCTTTCTGCATTATTAATGCGTCCATCATATATTATAATACGGTTGATTGAGCACAATGTCAGGGGAAAATGGTCACGTTCAACGCTCCTATAAATGAGAGTTGCAAAATCAATTCAGTTTATTGAAAGAATCTGCACCAGACATTGTTACCAATGTGTATTAAATAGCACATGTGGTGTGAACAAACGAGATAGTTGCTAATATTTCTTTCTACACTGTAAAGATGAACAAGAAATGCTAAACGTAGGACTGTTGATATGACATAAATGCATAGCTTATTTACTAACGATTTTAGCACTATTTATGAAACTCCTTTCACATCAGACCCCCTCCCCCCCCCCAAAAAAAAAAGACTCTTGTGACTTTTGGAAATCACTATTTTTTGTTCAATGTGTGCTCACTCGTGTAAGACTCAGCACATCATTCCCATTCTCACTCAGAAGCTAATCAATATATTATCAAAGGAATATCCCAACCAGTTTATTCTGTTCAAAACCATGTCGTTAAAAAGTTACGCTATTTTGATTGGGGTACATTGTGTATATGTAATCATTTTTATAATCATGTGCACATCTGATTATGTATATTACTTTTTCTTCGATGGGAGTAAAGAATCATTGATTTAGATTCAGCTGAATTGATTTGAACTAGATTAAATGTGATTTGATTTAATTAGATTGAACGAAATTGCGTCTGCCTTTTCGGCTTGATTTTTTTTTTATAGCTTACCTAGCTCTGCGTCAGATGCACCATTTATCAGGGCGCATCCTCTCCTGGCTGCCGACATGGCCTTCCTTCCATATTTCTTAAGAGAGCTCCAAAAGCCTTCGGTGCGGAAGTTATCTACGTGAGAAAGTGCGGTGAACATATTAATGGCAGAGTAAAAATTGTTACAAGAGTGTCAATTTCATCATTGTTCATTGACCTTGCTTCTGAATCATTATTGCCTTCCTCGTGAAAGAAAAATCAAACAAAACAAAAGATACAAAGATCAAACATTAGGCCTATATCCGAATGTTAATGGCACGAGTTGATATTCTCCTAAGTATTACATTTTAAGTCCTTTTCCTTTAATTGCGTATTGCATGTTGTCTTTTACATGCAAACCAAATGAGGGCAAATATATCATATTAATGACAATGCTCGATAGCTCAAAGTTTAAAAGTTACTACTGCGTTGTCAGACTCAACATAAACTTTTATATTGCTTATGTTGTTGCCAGTAGCTGCTATAACACAGAATTTCCTGAATATTTACAACAGCCACAGCCCAGGGACGGCTGTTCACTGTTCAAAGTCAAGTTTATATAGTAGAAAAAAAAAACCCAAGTACTAACCTTTGCAATAAAAAATTGGCTCTTATAACTACCATTAATTTCTGTTTTGCGGGACATGATAGTTAAGAGCACATGAACACATCGCGCATATTGCCTATAACTAAGTAGACGGATGTTTTGACACTGAGGATGTGTTTATCAACTCCTTTTCTCGGCAGAAACAGGTTTTCCAAACAACTTTCAAGGAATTTTTACGAGTTGATAAACGCAAAGCTGTTTTGAAAGCCCTTTCGGAAAGCCTTTTCGAAAGCCGCATATTTGTGGCTTTCCAAACAGGTTTCCTAAACAGGTTTTCAGAAAACCTGTTTGTAAAAGCCTTTTGAAGTTGATAAACGCAAAGCTGTTTTGAAACGGCTTAGTAGTCAGTGGAAACTCGATATAACGAGATGGTCGGGACCGAGTTGTTTTCCTCGTTATAGCCGATATCTCGTTATATCAGTAGGCATAAAAGAAAGCATAACATAAAGACATTAATTTGCACATGTGGGACTACCCATCATACTTCAATCAATACTGATAACTTGATATTGTGTGTGAGGGAATTATTCACCTTTATGGGTAAGACGATGTTTTTCGCCAATGAAATCCAATATCAAGAATTTGTTTCTTATTAATTGTAGATGTTTGAATCTGTAAATCTATATAGCTTGCGATTGTGTCAAGATCGTCTGTGGATTGGTGGTATGTGGTTGTGGTATGGGTGTGTGTTGTGTGGAAAGCTTGAATACTTGAGCATGGTCTGCACGATGCTGTGTGTGTATGTGACACATTCTGTATGTACATTATGACTGCGTGTGTGTGAAGATGGGGATTTCCCTACGTAGAAAGCCAATCACAGCATCAGATTGCCTCACACCTGCTAAACGTCATGATGATGTCATGTATACATATGGCCGTCCCACCACATTTTCTGCATGTATCAGTGTGCGCGCACACACACACTTACACGTACAACATGCAGTGCTAGCTGGAGTGCACTGAAGAAAATAATTATGTGTGTAGAAAACAGCTTTTGGCGCATCGTGCTTTACAATCTCGGAAGATGATAGAACAGGCGAAGTAAAGCTTTGCCTTTACCGAAGACATTTTGCTTTACCTCGCTATAACAGGTTTGATTGGCTATGTTTTTCTTTGTTTGGAAGTCACAAAATTTATCTCGTTATAGCAGTTATTTCGTTATAGCCGATCTCGCTATAAGAGTAGCATTTCACATAGACTTGTGTGGAAGGAAATTTGGGACCGGGGAAATTTCCTCGTAATAACCGATATCTCGTTATAGCAGTGTTCGTTATACCGAGTTTCCCCTGAGTTACGAACAATGCACGCCTTATATAGACTGACCTCTTCTCCTCGGGTCGAACTGCGCAATGCAGCTGTGCAGTGACAGGCCAGTTATCGTGTTCGCGAAGAGAGTTGATAAACGCAACTATTTTGGAAACCGTTTCTAAAGGGCTTTGGAAAGGGCTATCGAAAGGGCTTTTGAAAGCCGTTTAAACAGGGGAAAGTTGATAAACGCAGCCAAAATCTAATGCTGCCACTCAGAAATATTTGAAGTATGTGCTAAACTGGAGCTGCCTCACAGATGGGAAGACAATTGATTCATGTGGCATTGCAACATGACTCGTCACTCTCAAAGGAAGATATGTCTTTATGATGGTAATTGCTTTTCGCTGTCCCTTCTTAGAAAACAAGCGGCACATTAATAATACAGGGCTTTGTAATGGACTTTCGAAAGGGCTATGGAAAGGGTTTTCGAAAGGGCTATCGAAAGGGCTTTTGAAAGCCGTTTAAACAGAGGAAAGTTGATAAACGCAGCCTTAGATGACTACTCAGATGGCTTGATATATTTCCTTCTCAGGTGTCACTCTAATTCTATAGATTTTTTCTTTCTTTCGTCAAATGCTGCCCACTAATTCTTATGCGGTATTTTTTCAACGTTTGCGAGCCGTAATTGAATAAACCTTTTTTTTCACCCTTTTGGTCAATATTTTCCTTTCCTTCTATGCGTGTTAACTAACGTGTCTATCTGTCTCAAACTCTTCCTCTTGCCACAATTGGCAATTATGGCTCGATTTCTTTTTTTTTTAACCTTTATATTCAGCCACCGAAATTCGCTTCCTGGGTCTGTCAGATGTCGCCCGCGTACTCGTGTATTATTACCCCACAAAAAAACCAACCAAACAAACAAACAAAAACAAAAACAAAAGCCAACAACAGCAATTATATAACTATCGTAATGTAGTCTCTTTTCTATCTAACGTGAAGCCATAGCAGCATACTTATTACAATCGTCATCTGTTACATTATATTTCCGCATTTTGAGAGATAAAAAGATTTTGTATTGAGAAATGGAACGGACAGACTTTATCCCTCATGCTACTATGCGACCTTTACCTTTATCCAGGCTTTCCAGAGTTTCCTTCTTCAGGTCTTCTCGGCTGGGGGCCGAGCTGCCGAGAGAGACGGCCATCAGGAGGCCGAGCAGTACCAGGGCGAGCTTCATGATTGTTGTGGAAGGTTGTTTATACTCTGCAATAATTTGAATAAAGGGAATGATTTATAAGTATTCAGGTAATTGCCTGATGCAATGCAAGCATTTATTTACTTTGATTTGCTTACACTTAGATTCCTATATATAAAAACGATAATAAAGTAATAATGATATACAGATGATATAATAATGGCGATAGTAATGGCGGCTACCTGCAGTGTAGCGCACATGTCCGTGTTTGGACGCTACTGGCGCTTCGATACCGACATAAAATACTCACTTTCTGGTTATCTGATTATGAATGATTATAGTGCGTTTTACGTACGCGTTTTGTTTCATAGTTCTTTGTCACAGCATCACTGCACGTGTGCTTCCTCATCTGACATAATAAAGATACAAACTGAACACACGTAAGTTCGGAACATGACAGATAATGAACATTGATGAATACGACACGGAAACCAAACAGAAACATGCAGGTCAGTGCATGTACTGGGAAAGGAAGAATTTCGCTTTGGCTAAAATGTGGTAATCATCGCAACTGAGATAAGTGAACTTTTTCCTATAGGTGGCAGTAAATTGTGTGAAAACGAATACAAAAACAACAGGCCGTTGATAATATAAATAAGTATGAATAAATACAGTATATCATATTCTGTTTAATAATGAGAACATCACACAAACAAAATAAGCATTCATCTACAGTTCTGTATAAAAGCAAATAAGCTTACGTTATCACCTTGAATGTAGTCGACGAAAAGCCGGAGTCAGCTATTACGAGTCTCTGCTGTCGAATATTGAGAAGAGCACGATGAAATTCACAGCGTTTTGCTCACCCATTTATATCCTCTAGCAGCCATACATCTCTTTAAGATGAAAGGTGTTGCTATCATAAGTACATTGCTTTGACAGTTTGAGAAATCGATATTTTGGGGGGAGTGTTAAACTCTTATGCTCTGTCTTTAAATTTAAGAGTGGTAAGGGAAGAATGTGCCCGGATGGACAAGTTGACAATCAAAGAAGAATATTAGTTCAAGCAGAAAATATACGGTATCTCACATAATTTATGGTCTCATACTTCCTATTGCAGGAGATAAATCAACTTTCTCCTCCTTTCGTTATCTTTTGTTTGTTTCTTTGTTTGAATTGTTTGTTTGATTTCAAATTGCTGCGGGTTCCAAAGTCAAAGTTTTAACACTTCCCTCTTTTTTTGTTTTGTTTAGAGGGCATGCAACGCGGTAAAAGATCAATGTCAGTTTTTTTTTGTTTCCTTTTCTTTTCTTTTCTTTTTGGGTAGAGCGTAATAAGATGAATAAGTTTTTCTTCTCCTTTTTATTGAATTAAATTGATAATGGTTTATTGTTAAAAATAAGCAAAGTATAGTAGCCGAGTGACTAAATTATGCATTATACAGGGATATATATATATATATATATATATATATATACATATATATATATATATATATATGTATAATATATATATATATATATACATATATATATGTATTATATATATATATATATATATATATATATATATATATATATATGTATATAAAAGATGAAGAAGTAGAGTGGGAATGCATTTTGAGAGTCCAACCCTGAGGAAGACGAATGTATTCGTCGAAAATTTGGTCGAATAAATAGCACTGTTGGACTGTCAAAATGCATTACCACTCTACTTCTTCATCTTTTCTATACTGGTACCAACACGCGGACTACAAGTATCATTATACGGTATATATATACATAATATATTTATATATAAAACAACATAAATATGAATGATTAACGTTTCAAAATGACAAATATAACATCAACAGAACCATAACAAATATATGGCATGTTATCAAATCGCAAAAAGGGGGAAAAATAATGTGCAAGATGTATTACTTTAAGATAATTACCATAGTTATCAATGCACCTATACACGCGCACACATACACACGCACACACACACACAAACACATGCACATCACACACACATGTCTGTAGATACCCCATCTCATTCGCCCATTCAACTCTTGTAAACATTCATACATCAAACAAACAAGGATTATTATTTCCTGATTATAAAAGTCTCGAGGAAATTATAAGTAAAAACAACATGGATGAATTCAACATGCTGACAAGTTTCATTGAACACCCTCCCCCCGAAAAAACCCAAACAAACAAACAAAAAGCAAACAAAAAATAACAAAAAATCGACAACAGATAAAAATCAAACAATTCTTCGACCAATTTCAGTTACGAGTACCTGGACTTGCTCTCGGCTTCAAGGTTTGCGACTTCATTTATGCTATCATGGGGTCTTGGAGGTGAATACTCATCTTCGTTTTGCATTATACAATCATGGAATAATGTCCCATACTTGAATTAATCTTTTATACCTGTTTTAGCTGTAAGATTGAAATGATATTACACTCGATTAGTTTGTTTAAATGACATTAAATTACACATAATATGTATGCAAAAGAAAAGCGGAATAAAAATCAATCAATCAATCAATTAATCAATCAATCAATCAATCAATCAATCAATACCTTTCCACTGTTCCGAATTTCCCCAAACGTTAATGCATAAGCTCATTCACAGATACAGCTGTTCTTTCCCTCATGATTCATGATATCGAACCTTTTTGAAACGACGAAATTTCCCTTCCTGCGAAACATGTCATACTTTCCGACTTTATAGTCTATAACAACAACGACAACAAAAAAGTTTAGAACAGAACTAATAGTGTGCGTCAATGCATGCTTACATCACAGCAAAACAAAAAAGAATAATAATAATAATAATAATAATAATAATAATAATAATAAGGTCTTATTTACCCAGGGTAGCCTCTTCAGTGTTGCCACTGCTCTACCAGAGGGCCCTGCTATTATTATTACCCTAGCGTCGCCAGGTACCCATTTATACTCCTGGGTCGAGAGGGACATTGTGGGTAAAAATATCTTGTCCAAGGATGTAAGCACTGGGCGGGATTCGAACTCACGGTCCTCCGTTCGGGAGTCGGAAGTCTTATCCACTATGCCACAGCGCCCCCAGAAGAAAGAAGAAAGATATCCCCGACTTTCAAGCAATGAGAATACAAGTCATTCGTTGTGGTAAAATATAAAACCTGTAATTGATTTCGTCTTACCCCATTGTTCTGCATCACTCGATTGTTATCAATCGTTTCCAATTCGTGGAGCGGTCGTTTTAATGTCATGTTGCAACATTGCCGGGACACAAACTTTCATCTTATGATTATATATCTCTGATTTCCAACATTAATCCTGTTATACACGTATACTTTAATCTCGATTCTTTGCCACCCAAATACCATTTGGGGGAAAAAAAGAAAGAAAAAACAAAACAAAAAACAAAAACTGAATGGGTTGAGCGCTTTCTCTATTCAAGCTCATGTGTAGTGGCGTATTCAGGAGGGGGGGGGGCGCACCGGGCGCACGCCCCCTCTTTATTTTTTTTTTAAACAAAAGAAATAAAAAGGAAAAACGGGGGGAGGGGCGAGTGCCTCCCCCTTTAATTTTTATAGAGGTGCCTCCCCTTTTGCGGAATTCATAGATCCGCCCCCCTTTTTTATGTGTGTGTATGTGTGTGTGTGTGTGTGTTTGTGTGTGTGTGGCCACAAAGGAACCAGTTACATTCTAATAAGCAAGCCACCTCTTCCACGGGACCGACTATTTCCCCACTTCACCTTCCACGGCTTGCCAAGAGAGAGTATACAAGTAGTGGTTGAACACGAATTCCCGTGTGGAGCCGGGAAATCTGCAAACTCCGGGAAATGTGCAAACGTCTCGCCGGGAAATGGGCAAACGCCAGGAATTGTGCAAACGTCTTGCCGGGAAATGTGCAAATCTCTAAATTTCATCAACGGGAAATGTGCAAACGTGACGTCGGGAAATGTGCAAATGTTAAATTTGGCGGGAAATGTGGAAACCATTCATTTCACCTATAGATGGAAGAGAAACTCTCAAAGCTGCACGAACCATTACCATATTTACCACCTGTCTTAGCGACCATCTGTCTTGTTTTTTTTTTTTTACATTTTCAGCATTTTCTTGCAAGCCCCACAACGAATTTTCACCAGATATGGCAGATAACATCTTCATGGTGATATAATCGTAATTTGTTTAGAATGAGCCCCCCCCCCCCCCACCAGTCCTAAGGAGGGGGGGGGGGGGGGAGGGGAGTTGAAGCCTCAGAGTCCCTAAACACTTTCTTCATCTGTCGAACCGAAAAAGATAGAGCTAAGTTAGTGCTATGAAGACATTAATGACTGAAATTTCATGTTTGATTATGGCGGACCAAGGGGTCCCTGATCGGGGGGTGAGGGGGAGGAGGGGGATTTTCCACATTTTCAGCATATTCTCGAAAAATCTACGACGGATTTTCACCCACCTTGTGAGATACTGTCATATTTATGGTAATATAATCTTGATTTGTTAAACTGAGCCCCCCCCCCCCCCCCCCATCGCCGAAGGAGGGAGGGGGGGGGGAATAAAGCCTCAGCGTCCCAAAAATCTGGATTTTTTTTATCTTCTTCTGTCAAACCGAAAAAGATAGAGCTAAGTTAGTGCTATGAAGACACTAATGAATGAAATTTCATGTTTGATTATGGCGGATCAAGGGGTGCCCAGATCGGGGGAGGGGGGGGGGGGGGGGAGGGGTGAGGGGTGGAGGGGATATTCCACATTTTTAGCATCTTCTTGAAAAATCTATGAGGGATTTTCACCAAACTTGACAGAAAGCATGTTTATGGTAATAATTATGATCTTAATTTGTTCAAATGAGCCCCCCCCCCCCTTCCCCCACCGCCGAAGGGGGGGGGGGGATGGGGGCTGCGGGGGTTGAAGCTTCAGCGTCCCTAAACTCTGGAATTTCTTTAATCTTCTTCTGTCAAACAGATAGAGCTAAGTTAGTGCTATGAAGACACAGCTTTAATGAATGAAATTTCATGTTTGGTTATGGCGGATCAAGGGGTCTCCAGATCACGGGGGTGAGAGCAAAGAGAGGAATTTTCCACATTTTCAGCATCTTCTTGAAAAATCTACGACGGATTTTCACCAAACTTGGCAGATTGCGTCTTTACGGTGATATGCACTTAATTTGTCAAAATGAGCCCCCTCCCATACACACACACACACAGCCGAAGGGGGGGGGGGGTTGAAGCCTCGGAGTCCCTAAACTCTGAAATTTTGAATATGTGACAAGTCCGCCTCCTCCGCACTTAGCATTAATTCATGAATTAACTTACTATAACAGATACCAGCACTCCATTAGCTCCATCACTTTTGTATAGACGGCTTTTTTTAAAGCTTACATATAATTTTATTACCCGAGGGATGCGTCTTGAGTTTTCAGGAAAAAGACGAAAATGTGAAAATTAAGCCTCCTTCCTACCCCTTCATCTTTTTAGTCCAGTCAAACTATGAAAAAAAGGGGGTCAAGTCAAACTATGAAAAAAGGGGGTCAACCCAAAACAAATTGCAACAGAAACCATTCCACTTGCATTTAAGCTGGAAGAGCTATCAAAATAACATATTAAAAGTTCCCTAAAATTCGAGTTGTGAATCAATGCCTAATTTGCATATATTCAAAATGGCCGCCATGTAACCTATTTAAGCTTACATCTTGGGACATAAAACCCATAGAAAGTCAGTTCTTGTGTCTAAACCTCTGTTTTTTAGGTCAAGGAACATAATTATGACATCAGTAGTAACTTACAAGTATTCCTTTGTACAAAAATTGCATACATTTGCATATAAATGCATCCAATAAAAGCCACCATAATGGCTTGTTAATATCTTTGTAAATAAAACCTGTAGAAATTAAATTCTGTTGTCTATACCTATATGTTTTTCAGGTCAAGGAACACAATTATGATGTCAGTTGTAACTTCAAAGCATTCCTAACATATACATAATTTACATGTGCATATACATGTACTTATATGCAAAATGGCCGCCATATGGCTTGTGCATGCCCATATCTCCGATTATTTCATCCATAAGTGGGTCCCTTTGTGCCTCTTACAGTATCTTCACTGCCAGGAATAATTACTGCAGTACCGGTACCTGCATTCGGGAGTAGGTCACTGAAAATCTGCATAAATATACATATAGATATCATCATTCAAATAACTTATATGAATACACTTTTACTTTTAGGATGAACATGTAGGTACAACCTGCACAATGTTGATTGTGATGTCTTTATCTATTATTTCAACCTTAATGATTATCTTTACACCTAGTT
Source organism: Diadema antillarum (assembly GCF_040938485.1). Classification (NCBI taxonomy): domain Eukaryota; kingdom Metazoa; phylum Echinodermata; class Echinoidea; order Diadematoida; family Diadematidae; genus Diadema; species Diadema antillarum. The sequence continues at coordinate 159,918 of NW_027271075.1, read as the reverse complement.
GCATGAATTTGCGAGTACTGTTCCACACACAATTTCCTCAAATAAAGCCTTTGAACATTAATCAATGTAAACCGTATCAAACAGAACCAATACTGTCATTTAACTTTAACTCCAAATTAGCTTCTAAGTGTGCTCAATAGGTACACAAAAATTGAAATCTTTCATTCGTTTAAAACATCTCATAATTACATACAATGTGAGAATTTGCCTTCATGTTTAATGCATACTTGTATCTACATGCCCAATCTATTCTATTCTATCTACACTTGTACCTAGTCTTCCTGGGCCCTGGAGGTCTCTAAAGACTTCCAACTTCGATGTGTTCTCCCTAGTTAATAGTCTGCAAGACTGCACGGAAGGTGAACTTGAGATACTCAGGTGAGCTCTGAACCAATGGGTCTCTTGTTCAGAAAGTCACTGAGTGACAAGGTACCAAAATCTGACCAAAAAAAAAAAAAAAATCTACTACAGTATAATACCAAACTCATGTAACTTTTGTATATCAACTTATAGATAAACATGCTCATATGAATTGATGTACCCTCCCTCTTGCAAAAAAAAAAAGTATTGTAACATAGTTACAAAATAATATGCATAAAACAATTCAAAGATGTCAATTTTTTTTTGTACCTATTGAGCACACTTGGAAGCTAATTTCAAGTTAAAGTTAAATGAAAATCGTTTCTGTTCAATGCAGTTTACAGTGATTAATGTTCAGAGGATTTATTTGAGGAAATCATGGGCGGTAAAGTAGGCCTATTTGCAAATTCACGCAGATTCATGCAACTAGGTGTAAAGATAATCATTAAGGTTGTAAATTGTAAATGTTTTCTGCCCTTGAAATAATAGACATAGACATCACAATCAACATTGTGCAGGTTGTACGTTTTGTATATCCTGTAATTGTGATTTGAATAAGGGTATTTATATGTATATTTATGCAGATTTTCGGTGACTTACTCCTGAATGTAAGTACTGCAGCAATTATTCAGCAATAAGAGTCACAAAGGGACCCACTTGCGGATGAAATGATTGTAGTTATGGCATGCACAAGCCATATGGCGGCCATTTTTCAAATAATTGTATGCATATATATATATATATGTAAATTATGTATATTTTAAAGTCACAACTGCCATCATAATTGCGTTCCTTGACCTGAAAAACATAGGTATAGACAAGAGACTTTAATTTCTACAGGTTTTATGTACAGAGATATTAACAGGCCATTATGTGGCCATTTTGGATGCATTTATATGTAAATTCATGCAAATTATGTACAAAGGAATACTTTAAAGTTACTTCTGGTGCCATAATTGTGTTCCTTGACCTAAAAAAACATAGGTTTAGAAACAAGAACTAACTTTCTATGGGTTTTAAGTCTCAGGATATAAGCTTAAATAGGTTACGTGGCGGCAATTTTGAATATATGCAAATTAGGCATTGATCCACCACTCGATTTATAGGGAACTTTTAATATGTTATTTTGATAGCTCTTCCAGGTTAAATGCCAGTGGAATGGTGTCTGTTGCAATTTGTTTTGGGTCATTCCATATTTGACTGGACTATTTTTGGGTATCATTTCATCTGTCATAGTAAACTTGAACCTACATCATGCATTAACTGTACATACAGTAATATAAAGATACTATCTGCCAAGTTTGGTGAAAATTCGTCATAGATCTTTCAAGAAGATGGAAAAAATTTTAAAAATCCCCCTCCTCCCCCTCACCCTCACCTACCCCCGATCAGAGCACCCCTAGACCCGCCATAATCAAACATGAGATTTCGGTCATTAATGTCTTTATAGCACTAACTTTTTCGGTTCGACAGAAGTTAAAAAAAAAAATCAAGAGTATAGGGACTCTGAGGGTTCAACCCCCCAACCCCCCTCCTCTTCGGCGGGGGGGGGGGGTTCATTTTAACAAATTAAGATCAAATCACCATAAATATACTATCTGCCAAGTTTGGTGAAAATCCGTCATAGATTTTACAAAGACTATGCAGAAAATGTGGAAAATCCCCCTCCTCCCCCTCACACCCCCCAGGGCACTCCTGGACCCGTCATAATCCAACCTGAAATTTTAGTAACTGAGTGTCTTTATATAACGTAGTTCCATATTCTTCGGTTCGACAGAAGAAGATTACAAATTCCAGAGTTTAGGGACCTGAAGCTTCAACTCCTCCCCCTCCCCCCTTTGGCGGTTGGAGCGGGTGGGGCTCATTTTACCATATAAAGCCATATCACCGTAAAGATGGTATCTTTGGTATCTTTGGTAGTTTGGTGAAAATCCTTCTTGAGATTTATCAAGAAGATGCAGTAAATGTATACAATCCCCCTCCTTTATGTCACCCCCCCCCCCCCCCCAATCAGGGCACCCCTGGATCCGCCATTATCAAACATGAAATTTCAGTCATTAATGTCTTCAAGGCACTAACTTAGCTCTATCTTTCTTCTTCGACAGAAGAAGATTAAAAAATCAGGGACAAAATTAGGGACTCTGAGGCTTCAACTCCCCCCCCCCCCCCTTCGGCCGGGGGTGGGGGCGGAGGATTGGGGGTTAATTTCAACTTATAAAGATCATGGGCCCGTTTCATAAAACTTGTCATCAGTGACAAGTTGTCATAGATATGACAAGCTACTGAAATCCTTGCATCTGATTGGCTGAGAGCAAATTTGTCATAGAAATGTGGCAGTTGTCACTGATGACAAGTTTTATGAAACGGGCCCATCACCGCAATGAGGCTATCTGACAAGTTTAGTGAAAATCTGTCGTAGACTTTTCAAGAAGATACTGAAAATGTAGAAAATCCCCCTCCTCCCCATCACCCCCCCCCCCCCCCCCCCCCCGCGATCCGGGCACCCCTGAATCCGTCATAATCAAACATGCAATTTCAGTCATTAATGTCTTCATAGCACTAGTTTAGGGACTCTGAGGCTTGTCGATTTGAAGACTCCTCCCCACTTATGGCCCCGTGCCCTGCATCCCTGGATCTGCCATTAAACTTGAACTATACTGTCATCAATGTCTTTAAAGAACCAACCTAGCTCATTCTCATTTGGTTAAGAATTTCGATAAAACCGCAGTTTTGGGACTTTGAGGACCCCTCCCTTTTTTTCGGGAGGGGGGGGGGGGGGAGGTGGCTACTATAAACAGATTGAGATCCCATTGCCATAATCGTGCTACCTGCCAATTTTGTTGAAAATCTGTCAAGGATTTCAGTAAGAAAATCTAAATGGTGGAAGTTCATGGGCAGTTTTGATATGGAGTTTATCTACTATATTTATATACAATGTCGCTAAAGTAAATGATTTGCACATTTCCCGGCGACGTTTGCACATTTCCCGGCAAAATTGAACTTTTGCACATTTCCCGGCGTCATGTTTGCACATTTCCCGTTGATGAAATTTGCACATTTCCCGGCGAGACGTTTGCACATTCCCCGGCGTTTGCGCATTTCCCGGCGAGACGTTTGCACAATTCCCGGCGTAGGCACATTTCCCGGCTCCACATCCCGTCACTTCAAATGTCGCAGCCGAATCACGTATTGACGCCAGCCAGTAAAGGCTCAGTAAAATTACATTCATGTAATTGCACACACACACACACACACACACACACACGTACACACACACGCAAACACACACACACACACACACACACACCAACACACACACACGTACACACGTACGTACACACATGCAAACTGTAATATTGTGTCGACAACACCGACAAGCGTATATCAACCAACGATTTTATCCATTCCCTGTGATTATGATTTTATGACTATTTTATTGAGGTGGTGAGTTACCAAAATCACTCAGCATTGGTGAGTAAAGAAATAGTGTTCAGCTCGTTGAAAGGAAGAAAAGTGACAAAATATTCCTCCAGAATATTTTTCTCAATCTTACTCTAGATCACATTATGTATGAGAATTACGTCTCCTTTAGGATTTGGAGTATTACGAAAGAAGTCGATAATACAAAGAAGAAACTTGGTCTAAATTCAATATTACGAAGTGTTAAAAAAACAACTAGTCAATTTCTGACTTTCAAACTAGCGTTTGCGTCTGATTCCATGTCCAACATCCATGTCTAATGTCGCCTATCTGTAGAGACAAAGACATAACGGAGAAAGGAGATGAATTGAAATCACACCACACTTTTATCACTTGATTTTGGGAAAACATTACCCCTTATTACCATAACATCCATTATGTCCTTCATATAAAGATACTACTGTTTGAGCAGCTCAAGTGGAACAGATATCCACCTTGTTAATATAGCATTGTGTATATTCACAATATAGTGTATTCATATAAAGATTTGGGTATCATTATCTACTTAATTTATCTTCTTACAATGTATAATGTGTGGTGCTTTGTGTGCGTGTGTGATCATGTGTTTGCGTGATGTGCATTTGTATTGACGTATTTACTTGGTACACTGCAAAAAGTCCGGTGTTAAACAGTGAACACCGAGCTGGTCTTAAATTTTCGGTGCTCATTTATGGTGTTAAATTAACACCTACGGGTGTCATTTCCAAATTTTAAACTGTTTTTTGAAGAGTTTCTTAGTAACTGCACTTCTTGTTGATTTTTAATTTAAACAAGACGATCAAGAATTTTACATTGAAATACTATCAAAGATTTTTGAAAAAATGTCAAAATAAATTTACACCAAAGTAACACCAGCTGGTGTGGTCCCTTATTGAAGCTGGACGGGTGTTAAACTATTGATATTAACACCATCAAATATCAAATCAACACCATGTGGTGTCATTTTTTAATTAACACCAGTACAGTGTGAAAATAACACCAGGTACAGTGTCAAATTAACACCACGAAGTGTCAGGTGAACACTTTTCAACACCATCACAGTGCATCTTTAACACCTGTAGGTGTGGTCCTTTATTGAAGTTTGATCGGTGTTAGATTTAACACCCGTGGTGTTAAATCTAACACCGATGTTTTTACAGTGTACATGTGATAAATTGTCTACGTGTGTGATGTACTTAGTATACATTACATACACACACTCTTGCATCGCTGTATTGGGAATGACGTAATAATTACAATGACATTATAGGAAAGGTGGATAAAGAGAGCTAAATGGGGGATGGGCTTGTTAAAGTTTCAGATATAACACGCTTCCATTCTGATGCAATTTCGCTGTACTACAAGTATTTTTTTTTTGTTACCAATGAAAAATGGAATTTTGTGTTTCAATCATAAATTCCTATTTCCACAGTGCTAAAATATTACTCACTAAAGGAAATATTCTTGTCCATTGAGCATGACGGACAAGACCAGTAATAAATATACACATATTAAATATATACATACATAATAATACCATACAGTAATACCATAGAGCCTGTGTTGTAGTACCTCCATGGTAAATTAAATTGCCGTTGTTGGTTTTATTTCAATGGGAGTGAATGTGATAATTATTACGGGGAAAAAAAAAAAGGTGCGTGAATGCATTACTTGCTTCCAATGAACTCCTGACGATTCTAATGAATCATTCTGCAGCCTGCTCTGACGATTTTTCCCAAAAAGTCTTCCTGGAAATCGTCCTCCGACACGGCCTCGGGAAAGGCCCTCGACATACGGAAGGCTGGCGGATAAAAGCGTGTTCACGTCATTACCATGATTGCGGCAACGGGCACCAAAGACGCAACGATGGCGAATATGATGAAAACGATGATGTTATTAGTATGATGACGATGACAATGACTATAATTATTATTATTATAGGAAGTGTCATCAATATTGTATAGATACGATAATCACACTAATAGCAATGTTAATAATACAATTTATAATACAAATGTCATTGGCGGATCCAGGAATTCAATAAAGGGGGGGGGGGGTATTTCTGGTGCTACTTACGAGTTTCATTTCATTTTTTTTAAATTTCTTTTGCTTTAACAAGACCCCTGGATCCGCCAGTGAATGTTAACAGTACCATTTAACATAAATCATTGTCGTCATTGTCACTCTTCACAATCATCATGAATTCGGTTGTCAATATTTTATATTTTTCACACCAGAAATCACAATACTAAGACTTGAGATGGTAACAAACATTATTAAGAAGTCTGGGACCTATTGATGATGTCAGGGAGCAATAACTACACACCATAAATATAATAAAATGGGAAGACGCATGGATATAGAAATTATGAGAGAAAAAAAAAGAATCCGCCTATATCCTATCTTAGTAACAGGCCAAGGGTATGTGAAATCGGCAAAATATCAGATTAATGAACACTTATAAAATTTCTGGTTAAAATTGTACCTAGTGAGGGAAGCACATGAAATTATCCAACAACTTGAAATGTAGCTTTTGAACAGTTGAACGGATTGTAATCATTCTCCGAAAAACCTTCAGAGAGTGTTTTACTAATCTTTCTGCATTATCAATGCGTCCATCATATAGTTATCTATATGTCTATATATACGGTTGGTTGAGCACACTGTCTGGGTAAACGGCTACGTTCAACGCTCCTAGAGTTGCAATATCAATTTAGTTTATTGAAAGAATTTACGCCAGACATTGTTACCATGCAATGTGCATCAAACAGCACATGTTGTGTGAACAAACGAAGTAGTTGCTAATATTTTTGTCGTGTTTCCACACTGCAAAGATGAAACAAGAAATGATAAATGTAAGCTATACTGTTGATATGGCATAAATGCATATGCTTTATTTATTGAAGAGTTTAGTACTATTTATGAAACTTATTTCACATCAGACCCCTCCCCCCCCAAAAAAAAAAAAAAAAATGACTCTTGTGACTTTTGGAAATTATCATTTTGTGTTCAATGTGTTCTCACCCATGCAATACTCAGCACATCTTTCCCATTCTCACTCAGAAGCTAATCAATAGAGTATCTAAGGAACACCCCTACCAGTTTATTCTGTTCAAAACCATGTCGCTATTTTGATTATTTTTATATGTACATATATCATTTTGTAAATTACTTTTTCTTCGATTGGAGTATAGAATCATTGATTTGGATACACTTGAATTGAATTGAACTGAATTGAATTGAACTGAATTGAATTGAACTAAATTGAATATGATTTGATTTAATCAAATTGAACGGAATTACGTTTACCTTTTCGGCTTGATTTTTTTTTTTCTATAACTTACCCAGCTCTGCGTCGGATGCACCATTTACCAGCCCGCATCCTTTCTGGCCAATGCGCTTCAGAGTACCGAAAATGCCTTCGGTGCGGAAGTTATCTTCGTGTGGAATTGCAGTGAACACAATGGCAGAGTAAAATATTGTTACAAGAGTGTCAATTTCATCATTGTTCATTGACCTTGTTCTGAATCATTATTACCTTTCTCCTGAAGAAAAAAAAAATCCAACATAACAAAAGATAAAGATCAACCATTAGGCCTATATCCGAATGTAGGTATAATTAATGGCACAAGTTGATGGTCTCCTATAGTATTACGTTTTTCTTTAAGTCCTTTTCCATTAACTGCGTATTGCATGTTGGCTTTTACATGCAGACCAAATGAGGGCAAATATATCATAAATGACAATGCTCGATAGCTCAAAGTTTGAAAGTTACTATTGCGTTGTCACACTCAACATAAACTTTCATATTGTTGTCAGTAGCTGCTATATTAAACACAGAATTTCCTAAATTTTTACAACAGCCACAGCCCAGGGACGGCTGTTCACTGGTCGAAGTCAAGTTTATAGTAGGAAAAATCAAACAAACAAACAAACAAGTACTAAAATTTGCAGTTAATAGCTCTGACCAGTAATAACTGTTTTGCGGGAGCACATCGCGCATATTGCCTATAACTACAACAAGACACATGTTTTGACACTTAGATGACTAGTCAGATGGCTTGAAATATCACTCTAATTCTATAGTTGTTTTTTTCTTTCGTCAAATGTTGCCCACCAATTCTTATACTGTATTTTTTGAACATTTACAAACCATAATAAATAAACCCCTTTTTCACCCTTATATATTCCTTTCCTTCTATCCGTATTAAACTACATGTATCTACTCTATCTCAAACAGTTTCTCTCGTCATATTGGCCGTTATCGCTCGATTTCTTTTATTTTTCTTTGACCCTTTATATACAGCCTCCAAATTCACTTCTTGGGTCTGTCAGATGTTCCCCCTACTCTTATTTTATTACCCCCCCCCAAAAAAAAAAAAAAAAAACATCAACAACAAACAAACAAACAAACAAACAAAAAATCAATTGTACAATTATCGTAATGTAGTTTTCTTTCTATATACCGTAAAGCCATAGCAGCATGCTTATTACAATCGTCATCTGTTACATTATATTTTCCACATTTTGAGAGATAAGAGGATTTTGTATTGAGAAATGGAACGGACAGTTGTTCCGCATGCTACTAGAAGCAGATGCGACCTTTACCTTTGGCCAGGCTTTCCAGCATTTCCTTCTCCAGGTCTTCTCGGCTGGGGGCCGAGCTGCCGAGAGAGACGGTCATCAGGAGGCCGAGCAGTACCAGGGCGAGCTTCATGATTGTTCTGGGAGGTTGTTTGTACACTGCAATAATTTGAATAAAGGAATGATTTACATTCAGGTAATAGGCTGGTGCAATGCAGGAATTAATCTACTTTGATTTGTTTACTCTGAAGGTTCCGGTATAAAAACGATAATAAAGTAATAAGTTTATGCAGATCATATAATAATGACGATGGCAATGGCGGCTATACTAGCTTCGGTGTAGCGCACATGTCGTGTATGGACACTCCTGGCGCTTAATTCGGTATCGACATAAACAGTTGATAAAATACTCACATTTTGGTTATATGATTATGAATATATAATGAGTGCGCTTTGTGTACGCGTTTTGTTTAATAATTTTGTGTCACAGGCAATATTGCACGTGTTCTTCGTCATCTGACATTATAAAGATTGGCTAAAATGTGGCAATCATTCCAACTGAGATAAGTTATCTTTTCCCTACCTTCATAGGTGGCAGTAACTTGTATAAATACGAATACAAAAACAACAGGCCGTTGACAATATAAATAAGTATATAATATTCTGCTTAATAATGACAATATCACACAAACAAAAATAGGCATTCATCTACAATCATTCTGTAAAAGCAAATAAGCTTACGTTATCACCTTGAATGTAGTCGACGAAAAGTTGGAGTCTGCTGTTTCGAGTCTCTGCAATCGAATGTTGAGAAGAGCACGATGAAATTCACAGCGTTCTGTTCACCTATTTATATCTTCCAGCAGCCATGTATCTCTTTAAGACGAAATGTTTGCGTGACCACAAGTACAGTTTAGTGACAGTTTGATGAATCGATATTTTGGGGGGAATGTTAGACCGTTATTCTATTTTTTTTTTTTTTTTGGTAGAGTGTAATAAGATGAATAAGTTTGTCTTCTCCTCCTTTTTTTATTGGATTGAATTGATAATAGTTTACTGACAAAATAGTAAAGTAGTAGCCGGGTGAATAAATTCTACATTATACAGGGCAACATATATTTATATATATATATAACAACATAAATATGAATGATTAACGTTTCAACAATGACAAATATAACATCAACAGAACCATAACAAATATACTATAGCATCTTATCAAAACGCAAATTAACGTGCGAAATGCATCACTTTGAGATAATTAACATAGTTATCAATGTGCCTATAGAAGCACACACACACACACACAAACACATGCACATCACCCACATGTCTATAGATACCCATTAATACTCATCTCATTCGCCAATTCAACACTTGTAAACATTCATACATCAAAAAAACAAGGATTAAAATTTCCTGATTAGGAAATTGTAAGTACAAACAACATAAATGAATTCAACATGCTGACAAGTTTCAGAAAACAATCCCTCCCCCCGAAAACAAACAAACAAAGGAACAAAAAGCAAACAAAAACAAAAAATTACAAAAAAGAAATCAACAACAGATAAAATCAAATAATTCTGTGACCAATTTATATTATGAGTGCCTGGACTTGCTCTCGGCTTTAAGGTTTGCGTCTTCATTTATGTGATAATGGGGTCTTGGAGGTGAATACTCATCTTCATTTTGCATTATCGTGGAATAATATCCCATACTTGAATTAATCTCTTATACCTGTTTTAGCTGTTAGATTGAAATGATATTACACTCGATTAGTTTGTTTAAATGACATCAAATTACACGTAATATGTATGCAAAAGAAAAGCGGAATAAAACTCAATCAATCAATCAATCAATCAATCAATCAATCAATCAATCAATCAGTCAATCAATCAATCAATCAATACCTTTCCCCTGTTCCGAATTTCCCTAAACGTTAATTCATTAAGCTCATTCACAGATACTATTCTTTTCCTCATGATATCGGACCCTTTTAGAACGACGAAATTTCCCTTCCTGCGAAATATGTCATACTTTCCGACTTAATGATAAATAACGGAACTAATAGTGTACATCAATGCTTGCTTACACCATAGCAAAAAAAAAAAAATATATATATATATATATATATATATATATATCCCCGACTTTCAAGCAATGAGAATACAAGTCATTCGTTGTGGTAAAATATAAAACCTGTAATTAATTTCGTCTTACCCCATTGTTCTGCATCACTCGATTGTTATCAATCGTTTCCAGTTCGTGGAGTGGTCGTTTTAATGTCATGTTGCAACATTGCCGGGACACAAACTTTCATCTTATGATTATATATCTCTGATTTCCAACATTAATTCTGTTGTACACGTATCCTTTAATCTCGATTCTTTGCCACCCAAATACCATTTGGGGAAAAAAAGAAAGAAAGAAAAAAAAAACAGACAACAAAAGCTGAATGGGTTGAGCGCTTTCTCTTTTCAAGTTCATGTGTAGTGGCGTATTCAGGGGGGGGGGGGGGGGGCGCACCGGGCGCGAGCCCCCTCTTTCTGTTTTTTTTTTTTTTAAACAGAAAGAGTGTGTGTATGTGTGTGTGTGTGTGTGTGTGTGTGTGTGTGAGTGTGTGTGTGTGCGTGAACGAGGGTGTTTTGTTTTGTTTTGTTTTTTTGCTGCTATTGTTCTTTTGATATAATAGAAATTCCATTTTCTGTTCTTTTAGTGTTTGGCTAAATTGCCTACAACTGCATATGTATCTTTTTTGTAGTTAAAAAGAAATTGTTCGGTTCATCCTATCATCTTTTTTTCTTTTTCTTGTTTGATTTCTGCCTTAAAATGAATTGAATGGTTATTTTTGTTTTATGGAATATGTCTCATACATGTATGAAGATTTATGACAAATGTTATGTATAAGGTATATGTATTTTTTTTAAATTGTTATATTTTCAAAGGAAATGGAATTAATAAAAAGATCACTTAAAACACACAAAAAAGTGTGCGTGGCCACAAAGGAACCAGTTGCATTGAGCAAGCCACCACGGGACCGACTACTTTCCCTACTTCACCTTCCGCGGCTTGTCAAGAGAGGGTATATAATTTATAGCTAAGAGGTGGTTGAACACGAATTCCCGTCGCTTCAAATCTCATCACAGCCGAATTGGCGCCAGCCAGTAAAGGTTCAGTAAAATTACATTCATGTAATTGCACACACACACACACACACACACACACGTACACACACACACACACACACACACACACATACACACACACACACACACATACACACACACACACGCACACGCACACGCACACGCACACACGAACACACAAACACACACACACACACACATACACACACACACACGCACACGCACACGCACACACGAACACACAAACACACACACACACACACTCAAGCGCACATAAGCAAATTTATTGTGTGGATAACACCGACAAGCGTATATCAAGGAACGATTTTATCCATTCACTGTGATTATGATTTTATGATCATTTTATTGAGGTAGTGGGTTACTAAAATTATTCAGCATTGGTGAGTTAACAAGTTCAGCTCGTTGAAAGGAAGCAAAGTGGTCACATATTCCTTAAGAATGTTATTCGCAGTCTTACTCTAGATCACATAATGTATGAGAATTACGTCTCCTTTAGGATTTGGGGTACGAAATAAGTCGATGACACAAAGAAGAAACTGAATCTAAATTCAATATCACGAAGTGCTTAAAAAGACAAACAATTACAAGTAAGTCAATAACTGACTTTCAAACTAGCGTTCCCGTCTGATTCCATATCCATGTCCAACATCCATGTCTAATGTCGCCGAACTGTAGAGAAAAAGAGAAAAGGGAGAAAGGGGATGAATTGAAATCACACCATACTTTTATCACTTAACTTTTTTGGAAAATATTACCTCTTATTACCATAACATCCATGATGTCCTGCCAGAGCTATACAACCGTTTGAACAGCTCAAGTGTATTGATTTCTACCTTGTTAATATAGTATTTAGTAAATACATAATAATGTGATAATGTATTCATATATTTGCGCATCATTATCTACTTCAAACTTAATTTATTTTCATATAATATATGTGTGTACTCATGTCTATACCTGCGTATGTATTTGCGCGAAATGCATTTACATTTACGTACATTGTATTTACTTAATTATGAATGTAATATATTGTCTGCGTGTGTGATATAACACTATACATAGTACACTCTTGCATCGCTGTATTGGGAATGACGTTATCAATAGCCGTAATGGCGTTATAGTGACGTGATAATTATTTATACGAAGGACGGATAGGGGAGCTGATTTAGGAATGGTATTGTTTAAGTTTCAGATATAAAATGCTTCCATTTTTTTATATCGGTGTACTGCATATATTTTCATTTTATTTGTTTGTTCTTACCAATGAAAAATTGTATTTGTGTTACAATCATAAGTGTCTACTTTTTCAGTGCTGAAATATCACTCGCTAAAGGAAATATTCTTGTTCATTGAGCATGACAAACAAGACCAGTGATGAATATTGTAGTAGTACCTCCTTGGTAAATTAAATTGCCGTTGTTGGTATTATTTGAATGCAAGTGAATAATTATCATGGGGAAAAAGGTGCGTAAATGCACTACTTACTTTCAATGACTCCTGACGATTCTAATGAAGCATACTGCAACCTGCTTTGACTCCGCTCATGATGGTACCGAGGTCCCAGTCTTCTTGGAATTCGTCCTCCGACACGGCCTCGGGAAAGGCCCTCGACATACGGAAGGCTGGCGGATAAAAGCGTGGTCATGTCATTACCATGATTGCGGCAACGAACACCAAAGACGCAACGATGGCGAGTATGATGGAAACGATGATAATTATAAGGATAATGACGATGACAATTACATTAGTTATCATTATAACAATTTTCATCATTACTACAATTGTAGATATGATTATCACATTGATAGCAATGTTGCTAATACAATTTATAATTCCAATGTCAGGGACGGATCCAGGAATTCCATAAAGGGGGGGGGGGGCAAAATATTTCTGGTGCTACTTACGGTTTCATTTAATTTTTGTCTTTTTATTTCTTTTGCTTTAACAAAAAAAGGGGGGCGCACGCCCTGTTGATATGACATAAATACATATGCTATTTATGAAATTCCTTTCACATCAGACCCCCCCCCCCCAAAAAAAAAAAAAGACTCTTGTGACTTTTGGAAATCACTATTTTTTGTGTTCTATGTGTGCTCACCCATGGAAGACTCAGCACATCTTTCCCATTCTCATTCAGAAGCTAATCAATGTAATATCTAGGGAATACCCGTATCAGTTTATTCTGTTCAAAACTAATGTAGTTAAAAAGTTACGCTATTTGATTGGGGGTACATTGTTCATGTGTATATATATTATGTAATAATTTTTAGATGTGGATATATGATTTGTATATTACTTTTCCGTCGATGGCAGTTTAGAATCATTGATCTGGATTCACCTGAATTGAACTGAACTGAATTGAATTGAACTAAATTAAATGTGATTTGATTTAATTCAATTGAACGAAATTGCGTCTGCCTTTTCGTCTTGATTTTTTTTTCTATGATATAGCTTACCTAGCTCTGCGTCGGATGCGCCATTTACCAGCGCGCACCCTTTCTTGGCTCCTGCCAAGGCTTTGCTTCCATAACTCTTCAGAGAATCCCAGAAGCCTTCGGTGCGGAAGTTATCTATACGTGCGGAATTGCAGTGAACACTATGGAACGCCATTAAGGAAACAATACAAAATTCATTTCACTCCAGCCAATATTCATTTCACTTTTAACAAATACATTTCACTCACAAACATTGATTTTACTTTTTATAAAAATACATTTCACTTTTCACAATAATACATTTCACTTTTAAATTAAATTCATTTCACTTTTCACAAAAATACATTTCACTTTTGCATTAAACTTCATCTCACTTTTCACAAAAATACATTTCACTTTTGAATTAAAATTCATTTCACTTTTCACAAAAATACATTTCACTTATACATAAAGATTCATTTCACTTTTCATAAAAATACATTTCACTTTTAGATACAAATTCATTTCACTCTTCACAAAAATACATTTCACGTTGGCGTACCATATCACTCAGACGAAACCATTTCACTGCGCTAAAACCATTTCACTCTGATAAAACCATTTCACTCTGATGAAACCATTTCACTCTGATACAAAAAAATACGTTCCTCTTTTTTCCCGGCCAAAAGGTGGCGCCAATCTGAGAGGAGTCACAGTGCCATGGCACTTTGTTAGCGCTGAGCTGAGGTGGATAGCCGGCCAGCTGGCCGGCTGGCTATGCATGCAGTACCTAGATTTACTGAGTAGCCAGTCAGTCGGCAAGCCCGAAAAAACCCGTCTAGAATATCCAAGTCCTCGCACGCGAGTTAACCCCGCAAGTCATAGAGAGCGCGATTGGAGAATCGTTTTGAAATGCTCATATCTTGGTCACTGAATTACGTTTTCACATGATTTTTCTTTTATTTGATAGGTAAAGGTTAAAACTTGGATGCTATCTTGTTGATTTTTCCAAGAACGACATGAAAGATTATCAACTTCGTGGCTAACTAATTGCAGATGTTCCGGAAATAATGGATACAGATATTCTTCTAAAATTCTCCTAAAAGTCTTCTTTTTCATCGTGGGGCACCAACAAAAGTTATATCATGTAAAAGGAAATTTATTCAGCTTTAAGATGATACCTAAAAGTGTAATGTGATGATTTGTAGATGGGTCAGCAGCCAGCTGATATCATAGGGATGCCATTCCTTTTTTTTCTCGGCACGAAATCGCGAAGTACTGTACTGTCCCACATATAGAAATTGACGTGTGTCCTCGATGCCTTTGTACGTGTGTGTCTAACTGTATGAGCGACCCCAGCGTAAATACAAGTGGTCAGTTTCGAGCGTCTAGCTGTGATATACTGTACTTGTGTCTGTCATTAGACATTACGTACTAATTAATAGTCTACAGCCTCTTGCTGGGCCTCTCTCTCTCTCTCTCCCCCTCTTTTTTTGATTATATGTCTTGTTCTTGTTATTCATAATACAATGTATGTTTGTTTTGTTTGCTTTTGTCCACCCTTCTGATTTCGTCAACACGAAGTGTCTGATTCTCAGTTTCATTCTGCCATCAATCATTCACATCACTCTCTCTCAATTCAAAGCATCCTAAGCATCCACTCAAATACATTATAACCACTACTTATACCGTTCACTCCACTAAAGTGAACACAGTTACATTATATCGAAATTCCGCTTACATTATCCACTTTTTTTTTACATGCTTGGTTATAACAACATTTTGATATAACAAAAGAAAGCTGTTGATCCCAAGGACTTCACTACATTACTTCACTCTATTACTATAGGCCTACCTAACATTTTGATATAACAAAAGAAAGCTGTTGATCCCAAGGACTTCACTACATTACTTCACTCTATTACTATAGGCCTACCTAACTAGGCAGAGAAATTTACATACATTATTGCACGTGCCATTCTCATCAATTAATAAAATACCTTTTTTTCCATTAATAACAACAGAGAAAGGAGCACAATCCACAAGTTTTTTTTCTTTATAAATGTATATACATCTCCATATATATATATATATATATATATATATATATATTTATTTATTTATTACATGTAAGTGTTGAAAGAACTACATCGCAGTTAAGTTTCAAGGTTCCACCAATCTTCATGACAATGTATCACACACATAACAAAAAAATAATAATACCTAAAGTAAGAGCTGCATAAGCAGTCTACAGTTTTATCTACTTTTTAGCAGTATAGTCAAATGCAGTTTTAGATCATTTTTTCTTTTTTATTTATAACTCTCATTTATTTATTCATCCATTTATTAATTATTCTTGATTTATTTTTTGGTGGTGGTATTGGACTCAGTCTCCAGCCAAGTGGCATGTAAGAGACCTGCAAAAGGTACAACTGTCAGCGGTCTTGTGAGTACATGTAGGAACGCGAGTAGGATCAGTCTGTCTTGACTACAACAGTGATGTACAGTGAACATTTCCAAAAAAAAAATTCTTCTGGTGAAGCTCAGTAATAAGACAAGAGCAAATGAATGTACCAGGTAGTTTGAACAATTGCAGAGCTACATTGTATGGAGCAGATCTGTACAAATAAAATGCCGGCAAATTTTGACACTGGCAATTAACAAACTACACTGATACCGATGTTGCACAAACATGAAACAGTTGTGAATATGGCTTGAATGTTATGTAAGTGAATAAAATCAAGCAAGACTACCACAAATGTTTTGAGGCAATACTCTGTAAATTACATGCCATCTACACTTTTGGCAAGGTTTCACTCAAATGATACATGTACAGAGATAACTTCATTAATAGTTCAAACTGCATGAATGTTTGAGGGTGTACAAATGCCCTTGAGTACTCTGAAGGCAGGTACACATACATGTATCTACTATAGTATT
This sequence comes from Diadema antillarum, assembly GCF_040938485.1. Lineage (NCBI taxonomy): Eukaryota > Metazoa > Echinodermata > Echinoidea > Diadematoida > Diadematidae > Diadema > Diadema antillarum. The sequence continues at coordinate 142,994 of NW_027271075.1, read as the reverse complement.
CACATCGCCAAGGTTTCACACACATGAACAGAGGGTGACAGTAAACTGGCAGCTGCAAGAGCAATTTGAAGGTGTACATGTATACATATGAAGTGTACTTACTGGAAACAAAATGAAACATGTACAAAATATATAAACTTCATCGACAGTCCAAACAGCAGAGAATGTTTTGAAGGTGTCCATATGCCCTTAAATACTTTGAAGGCAAGTACAATGTATCTATTGGTCACACTGCCAATGTTTCAAACACATGAACTGGCAGCTGCATCAACAATTCAGAAGTGTACATACTACATATGAAGCAGGGGCGGATCCAGGAATTCCATAAAGAGTGGACGCGTTTACAAAATTAAAGGGGGGTGCATGCACCCTCCCCCCATTTTTTTCTTTTAATTTCTTTTGTTTAAACAAAAAATAAAGGGGGGCGTGCGCCAGTTGCGGTCCTAACTGGATCCGCCAATGTATGAAGTACACTTACTGGAAACTAAACAGATAAAAAATTTAAAGTAACTTTAAAACATCAATATTACTGGAAATCGAAGCAGACAGATTAGATTTGGCCTTATAGCATCTTGCAAAACATCTATGTGAAGAAATCTTTCATTCCCAACTTTAGCATTGACTGTATATAATCTTATCTGAAATGTCGAAAGGCAAACTACATGTAATCATCCCAACATCTCTGTCAACTGAATACACATGTATCAGTACATGTACACAAGCAGTATCATACACATTTAAAATATCCGTGTGTCACTCTCTTCATGGTTATGACTGAGTGAATGATACAAATGTGTATTCGAACCCCTTACCAGTAACAACACTCGACAACCCTGGGGTAGACTACAGGCCAACATGAAACCCCCCAGGTGTTATAAAAATCTGCTCATCTTACCTTTCACAAGGTCCACAATTTTTCTTTATAGGTATCTAATAAGAGCATGCCCGTTCAATGCGAACATGTTCAAAATTTTGGTTGATTTGGAAGAAGTACTAATGTAATGTATCATCTATCTAACTGTTGTGTCAAAATCTTCATCTTCCTTATCCCTTCTTGACCGTTCAATTCCTTTTGGTGACATACCTTGTGTATCTTCCTGATCGAACAGAATTCTTACATCTTTGAAACCTCTTCTGAAATGGGTCACAACCAAAATATTAGCAATAAAACATGCATACATGTACTAACTAAACCTCTTATAGTGCTTCAGTGATGATGTACAAATTAAATTCATACCTTCAACGTCCAGATACTACTTCATACTGTACAATGTACTTGCTTCCATAACATTTATCAAGAATATCATGAAGGATAATATTTAGTTTAATCAGGGCTCATAATTCTGCCATCTGTACAAACTCCAAAGTAATCTAAATGCACATAATCTAACATATACTATCTTGCATAGTTCCACACATTGATGTATCTGTAATGGTCGAACTTCACATTTACTACAACAAACGTGCTTTTCAAAGAATATACATGTACATCCTCTTTACTAAAAATGTTACCGTAAAGATGAATGAAGTTGATATACAGTAACATACTGTAATATGTTACAATTGCATATCAACTTCATTCTTCCTTTGTATCATATCACATATTTAGCACCTTTCTGAGGTAGGTTATCATGATCACATACTGCTCTAGGTTTTTCAATGAAATGAAAAAGTTGACAGGTGTACTAATCAGTTGTTTCTATTCTTGTGAGGAAGTCACTCAGCGCTTGCAAAACAGCAGTGCTCTCCTTGATAAAAATCTGTCAGAGATTGAATGGTACGTGTGCATCCAAGAAAACAAAATACACTATAGAACTGACAGTGTAGATCTCCTCGTTTATGTCATGCAGATTTTCCTGGAGGCCACAGAGAAGAGAATCACCTTAAATATGCATGTTCCATCGGTGTGATGTCAGGTACTGGGGATACCTACATATACAATGTGACACAAATAGAGAAAATTAATCATAGATGATATTATAAACCATTATTCACAATAACAAGTCCGAAAACATTATGTTGGAGTAAACCCCAATTCAAGCAGAGAGAAACTACAGACATGCACTGTACTATGGTAAACATATGAAGAGTCTGTTCGCAAAAAACCGATAAGTCCATTTTTGAAGATTTTCAAGTACGGTCTCTGTCATAAAGTACAAAATAACACCTTTTAAATGAGATATCGGTCACTACATATAAAAGGGCATTTTTGAAATTATGGTCAAAAGAAGCAAAAATTTTCTTAGTATTCTCTTTATTTTTCCTGACCTTTAATCGCAAATATCTCCATTTGGCAAATATGGACTTATCGGTTTTTGCGAACAAACTCTTCATATTATTCTGAGAATAATTGCATTCATTCAGACATCCTCGTAAACTTTATTGTTACAAATTGTAGATGCGGAAGACTAATAATACATCTCTATATTTACCGACAACCTGTATACCAACTTGAAAAATTAAAATAGCCTGGTACTCTATTAGTGTTAACATTGCAGCCGGGTCAACTCTTAAACATGTCATGAAAATTATGTTTACATCAAATACTAGAATCGCTCTTGTGCCTTCTTTCTCCATGCGAAAGAAAAAAACTAATAATAATAATAATATTGAATCTATACTGTTCTTGTTTGTATTAAGTGATGAGTAGGTGCCTAAATCATATAATAATTAACTGCTAAGAGATGAAGACTAAGACCCTGTTTATTATAGACAGCATACACATTGTACACTGTACAATTTTTGTGAATAAGTTGTAAATTCAAATTTACAAATTGCCATCGCCACATACAATTGTAGGCCTACCGCCACCGGCCTACACTGACTCACTGTACACTGGACACAAAGCCATCAGAAATACATACACCCTGGGAGACACTCTAGTGGGGTGGCTTAGTGAAATTATCGTGACACGGCGGACAAAAGCATGATTTTTTCACCAAAGGTACTTCATGATGTACCTTCTCAAAAAATAGGGTGCTCCAAGAAAATTGATGCTGGGAAGGAGGTCAGAGGTCAAAGGTCAATGACCTTTATTTGTGAAATAGGTTTTTTGGCTATTTCTCAGGTCAGGAATATCCAATCTGGATAAAACTTGGCAGGAAGAATATTGAGAGCGAGTAAAATATTTTGATTGAATTTGGAGTGAATTTTCCAAAGGTCAAAGGTCAAAGGTTAATGAACTTTTTCTAAAAATTATGTTTTTGTTTATTTCTCCAGGTAGGAAGATTCAAATTTCACAAAATTTGATATGAACGTTGTATAGAAGGTACCAAGAGTATAAAACAGGGGTCAAATATAATTGTTGATTTGTGCGTTGCCATGGCAACCCAAAACTAGGGTTTTTAATTGAAGTTAGTTACAGGAGGCTATTTTCCAGTTTGGAAGAGATTCCATTTGAATAGGTACAACTGATCGACGGGATGTATAGAGGTTTAAAATACTTTTCATTAGTGTTAAGTGGTATGTTGCCATGGCAACTACATGTATAGATTCTGGTTAAACTTAGAGGAGACTTCAGAACTTATGAATTTGAAGAGATTTCCATCAGGGTTGGTATAATTGATCGACAAAAAAGTCGCCAGACAAAGATTTGTCACCTTTATAGCATGTGGGTTAAGTGAATGCAGCAACAATAGTAGAACACATCAGTGAGAGCTTGAGGAAAATTGGACAATCCGTTCTAAAGTTATGAATTTTTGAAGTTTCTGCTCATGCAGTCGAGGCTGGATGAGAAGACTACTATACCTTGTAATGTCACATGTGTACAACGATATAAAGAATGAATAAAGAAAATTCAACATAAATCATTTTCGCTTACAAAAGGATACTCGACTTCTCTTTCAGAAGGCAGGGGGATAATATTACCCTTGACATACGTCAGTAGCAAGTCAAAGAAACTATGTGAACTTTATTCAAAAAGTATGGTTTTGTGAAATTCTCATTTTATTTTCCTTAGAATATGCGCATGTGACATCATACACTGTGGTAGTCTTTTCATCCAGCCGCGACTGTGCAGATACCTTAAAAAATCATAACTTTTGAACGGATTGTAGGATTTTTTCCAAGCTTTCTGTGATGTGTCCTACTAATATTGTTGTATTCACTGAATCCACGTGTGCATGAAGGTGGACTTGTCCTTTAAGGACAGATTCTGAAAGAGCAGACTGTAAGCTTTAAAATGATGTATCACACAATTCAAAGGGATTCCCCTAACCTATCTAAATAATAATACCGGTACTGGAAAGAAAGCACACACTCTGGATAAGTATGAACTGAGAAAAGAGGCTGCATTGTCTATTTTAGCGTTTAATCTTTACCAAGCTGTCTCATGTCATTATGTTCATCTTTTCTTCCCCCCTCCAATTTTCATTTGAGTTTGTCATTATTAATTTTTGATGATAAGAACGATGCCACAAGGCATTGTTTCTTAAAAATGCTTCAACTGCTCCTTCAGGTCCAAAATCTACATCAATATATAAAATTTTCCTGATCTCCTCAACATTTTCCACAAATAAAGCATACACCTTTTATGCATTGAGTCCTCCTTTTTGTGGATAATTAAAGGCAAAAACCCAAAATTAGTGCTTGAAAATTATTCTTAAGTGTGAGTTACGGATAGAAAGAACCTCTGTAAAAAAAATAATAAATCTGTATAATCAATGTTAAGTATTGTTAATAACACAAAATGTGAACAATATTTCTATGATAACATGTTTCCAGACTAAACCGTCCGCATTTATGCTTTAATGAGAAAAATACTAATATCTCTTTATATGTTTGCTTTGGTTGCAAAAACTGTATATGGTAGGATGTCTTGTGATACAACAGGGGGGCATTTCATGAAGCAGTTTGGTCAGATATTTTTCTGACAAACTGTTACAAACTACAGAAATCCTTGCATCTGATTGGCAGAGAGCAAATTTGTCCGACAACTTGTCGGCAAAATGCTTCATGAAATGCCCCCAGACCTACACATATTATGCATAAAATGTGATATCCTGAACATTTTTTTCAAGTCACTCTCTCAAAAGTGTATTATAGGACCTTTAAGTTTTTCTTGTGTTTGTTCCTGGCAGATTACTAGTACACAAATGCTCCAATCCATGATGACCTAACGGAAATTAAGGAAATTAAAATGAATATACTGAAAACCAAAACTACAGATACTAATAACTTCATTCTTCTCTCCCCACCCCACCCCTTCTTTTTGGTTTCTTGATATACTAGTAGATCTAGCTGACTTTGATAATTGTCATTATGTAACATCATCTTCAATTGACAAGGCGATAAAACTTAACAATCATTTCATTATGCTGCTGGACTAATGGGGTTAGTTGAACTATATTGTTTTTAATGTACTATACTTTTTCCTCCTATCAATCACATGTATTTTGGGTGGAATGTATTTTGACATAAAGCATCATAGAATCAACCGCCTTTGGGGTCGGGAATTTTGTCATATTATATTGTGATTTAGATTCTGCTCTATGCCGATTTTGTTTTATTTCTATCAACTTTTTAAACTTCCCCATAGACTTTGTTCACCAGCCAACTATATCCCACCCTCTTTGGATAATGTGCGCCAATCAAATATTGCTTTTACTTTTTAATAACATGTCTATACATAGCTATCAGACCAAAAATATTCAAACCGCTTTAAGTCTTTATGAGTGAAATTACAAATATCAATATATTTTTAAAAATATTCAATTGTCTAAATTCAACTTCATCTATGAAAACAAACTTTTAACCTTTTTAAACATTTGAATAACCCCCATAAGAAATAAGAAACATAAAGAGAGGGGAAGTGCGGACTATAAAAAATTGCTTACGGGAACCAGGTAATCCCTGCGCTAAACCTATGGAATTCACACAATCTTGGAGGAAACGAGTTAAATTTGTTAGGAAATATGTAGGGCAATACCCAAAACCTTAAGTTCTCAATGGAATATGCAGCTCTTCTACTGGTAAACTAGTAGTTCTGGGAGAAAAAATGAGCTGTGACATAGTCCTACACCTGGCTCAGTCATTGCCCAAGATTTAAAGTATCTGAGCCAGAGTCACATGTCACTCTTTGCCATTTCTCTACAGGAGGTAGACAGTACTAAAAAAATCCTTTACCAGAAATTATATCAAATTATTTAATGAAAAGGTGCTTAAGAAAACTGGACTATTCCAACACACCTCCCTCAGGTCTGCAACACAGACTAACCACCTGTAACCATAGGAAAACCAGTAAAAATGGTGTATTACTGTAAACATGCACATGATATGTTGTATTATGGGTCTGAATTTTAAGACTAGCAACCATGTACATTGCATTGCATTGTATAGAAACCTGGCGAATGCCCTGTGTATAGTCTTTGAATTCAGACATTATTGTTATGTACAAAATAAGGGCATTTTCTCATTTTTTCTGTAAGCGGATTTCTTGGAGCACCCCCTAATTTTGATCCTCATATATATACAAATGTCTGAGGAAAAAATGACACTTTTGTCCGGCGTGTCACGATTATCAGTATATTTGTCACTAAGCCACCCCACTACTCCCCTTGCATCTGTATCAGATCTCCGGTATCTAGGGTTAACTTTTTCATCCAACCTATCCTGGCAAAGTCACATCAACAACATCACATCCCGGGCCAATCGGATGCTAGGACTAGTCAGCAGAAACCTACGAAAGACCTCGCAAAGGATCCGCCAACAAGCATACTTCTCCCTAGTGAGACCACACCTAGAATACTGCAGCTCAGTCTGGAACCCACATACAAACAAACACATTTCCCAAATAGAAGCCATCCAAAGGCGAGCGGCAAGATTCACCCTCCAGAGGTATTACTGTCCAGACAGTGTCTCTGCCATGATTGAACAGCTTAAATGGGAAAGTCTGGAGAGGAGAAGAAATGCTGCTAGCCTCTTCCTCATGTACAAGATTCAGCACAACATGGCAGCCATCAATGCACAGCACTACACATCACCCATGATTGTTAGCAACACACGACAGTACCATCCAAACAAGTTGCTGGCAATTCCTACCCGAACCCAACTCTATCGGAACTCATTTTTTCCACGTACAGTAACTGCTTGGAATGGGCTTCCTAAAAACGCCCTTGAAGCCACTTCATTGGAGGCCTTTAAGGGAGCTCTTCCACTCAGCATCTAGACTGAGGAACAAGATTTTTACTCGCACCATATATTTTTAATGCACCAACAAGCATGCACTGCAAATGAGCACCTAAGTTCAACTCCTTAGCACTACATCCTGACTTATGGATCCTGCTGAGTATCTTCGTAGAAGTAGAAGTGTACACAACACACGATATCACGAAGTTCCAATTGAGCGAATGAACAACGCTAATTTCAATATATGGGACTGACCCTGCACCTCCGCAGAGATCGTCAACAACGGTGCATTTACGGTCCGAAAAAGTCCCCGTCCGCACTAGATGCGATCACTGCGTAAAGCACGAAGTATTGCCGACCTGATGAACAAAAAGTCACATCAATCCCCTTTTAAGATGGGTCAGCAGCCAGCTATAAACACGGGAATGTTTTGAAAGAGGAAAAATACTATGTCAACTTCGAGATACTAGTAAACGGCAAAAAAATACTCATTTTGAACAGGAAAAAATAGCATGTCGATCACAAGAAGTCAGACATCAAACTTACCCCACAACATCGCTGTTGAAAAGCGTTGTAAAACACACGTTAATCATTCAGCAAGTCAGGCGTAGATTCAATTCTCGATGTAGTATGCATGTAACGGCACGAGCGAGTGAGGCCGTAGTCTAGCTTCTGGACTCTTTTTACTCGTAGCAGTGATCGTGTACACGTCAAGCCGTATGAGGGCGTGACACCCGAGGATTGCGATACGCCGAGAACTGCGATACCCGAGAAAAAAAGAGTCCAGTAAAATACTTTCGCCGGATCGAGCAGGGTCAAGAGTTCACGCTAGAGTGGTCATGAATATTCATAACTCGCAGTCAATCAGACAGTTTTACTATAGTCCAGTCAAAATAGGGTTTCACCCACCACTAATTGCAACAGTATGAATTCCACTGCAGTGCAACTTGTTATGGGCTCCTAAACACCATACTAAAAGTCCCAAGAAATCCAATGGGGTAAAGTGGCTAAATTTGCATAATATGCAAATTAGCTCCATAATGATAAAAATACAGTGTTTCCATGAAAACTATGCTTCTAGGTTTCAGATTGGAAAACCGAAAGTGTTTTAACGTATGTTTACAATGTCAGCTAGTGCGATGCAAACATTTCCATGGACATGATCTGGGCCTCATTTGCATAATATGCAAATTAGCTCCCATAAAATTTGATAAAAATACAGTGTTTCCATGAAAACTATGCTTCTAGGTTTCAGATTGAAACACCGAAAGTGTTGAAACTTATGTTTTCAATGTCAGTTAGTGCGATGCAAACATGTCTATGTACATATTCTGGGCCTCATTTGCATAATATGCAAATTAGCTCCAATAATGATAAAAATACAGTGTTTCCATGAAAACTATGCTTCTAGGTTTCAGATTGGAACACCCAAAGTGTTGAAACATATGTTTGCAATGTAAGTTAGTGCGATGCAAACATTTCCATGTACATATTCTGGGCCTTATTTGCATAATATGCAAATTAGCTCCAATAATGATTAAAATACAGTGTTTCCATGAAAACTATGCCTCTAGGTTTCAGATTGGAACACCGAAAGTGTTGAAACATATGTTTGCAATGTCACTTAGTGCGATGCAAACAATTCCATGTACATAATCTGGGCCTCATTTGCATAATATGCAAAGGGTACCGAGCCAACGGAATATTCAAATGCACCAAAGTGCCCGATATGAGCATATCAAGAGTGTTCAAATGTGACATTTCAGTTTCTCTTCACCAAAAACAAACTTTTCAGCATTAGAAACCTAGCATGAATAATTTTAAGCGAATAATAGTTTGTTATCAGAAAGATAATGATAGCTTATCCATTAATTACGTAGAATCAAATAATATAAACAACTGTCAACATCTATAACTTGTCCAATTTTGTAATTAATGAACTCTATTTGGAGAGGTGCTTATTCGAATCTGGATGATTCAGCTCTTGCACCCTTGAGGGTTTTGAGATATTGAAGATAGCACAGTCAAAGGAAACTCTGTGGGTAGTGACCAAAGTTACCCCTATCGATCATATCCCCACGGCCATTTGCAAAACATGCATCAACCAACGCGATTTCCGTTGTTCTAAGCGTACAAGATTTTTTTTTTAAGTCGTTTGGCCGTCTAGCAAAGACTATTTCTATGAAAGTATATCTTTAAAAAGTGGTGCACATGAGTCAAAGCGACTCGGAGGGAGGTACCCGAATTTATCCCTATACCCTCACAGCCCGGTACAAAACACAGTATATACACGTGAATACACCCTCTATAACCCTCTATAACGTCCTTTTCGTTTCATTTCCATTAAATTTCAGTGGAAGTTATAGAAGAATTATTGTTCTACAATATCTATAAGATGAAAAGGTGAAATCCTAAAGGCAATGAAAAACATGCAGTATATACAACAGCGAAAAAAATGTTCCATGGGTACATGCCTCTGAAAAGTTCTTCCGCCTGTCTAGCACATACTCTTTTATTTTCGTAAAATGCAATTCAGGTAATACAGGAGACGTTGCTTTACAATATCTATATTGTCAAAAAGTTGGACATTCAAACGCAAGCCCTTGAGAAGTGCCCAAATCACCCATACCTTGACCTTCGTGGTCCCAAAACAGGTTAACAAAACATGCATTATATGCCGAAGCAAATTCAGTTGTACATGCACGTAGAAAGTCGTTTTGCCGGGTTGTAAATAAAAACACTTTACTTTTCATGATTTTTAAATGGTAGAGACACTGCTTTACAATATTCATATAGTCAAAGGGGTGCACACTCAAAGGCCACCGAGTGGGATGTGTTCAAATCATCCAACCCCCAGGGCAATATAGGAAACATGCACTATCATTTAGCACGAATATGTTCCAATTTTCCAACGGTTGTACAGCAAGTGCCCTATTGTTTTCAAGAAATGCAATATAATTGAAAGAAGAAAAAATTGCTCTACCTTAACTTTATTGTCAAAAGGGTGAACATTTCAAAGCAATCCCTTGGGAAGTGTCCAAAATTACACCTCCTCTCAAGCCCCGTAATTACAACACACGGATACTATGAACGCAAATACTGACGTTCTTTGGTACATGGTTTTAGAAGTAGTTCCGGCAATACAGCTACACACTTTTATATCGATGAATGTCGTGGAAATGATAGAAGAAGCATTGCTTCACAATATCTATTCAGTGAGAGGATGCACATTAAATTCCAATCCTGTGGGATGTGCCCCAAAGTACCCCACCCTCACGGCAATATAGAAAACATTGAATATCATTAACGCGAATATACTATATGTTCCAAACGTACATGTTTCAAACTTCGATCATGCCATGCAGCATGGGCACTTTTGTTTTCAAAAATACATTGTAGTTAATAGAGGAGACATCCCTTAACGATATCCATATTCTCTAAAGGGTGAACATTAAAGGACAATCCCTTGGGAATGGTCCAAAATTACACCTACGCTCACGCACCCTTAAGACAAAACACAGATATTAGCAACGCAAACACCGTTGTTCTAGCGTGGATGGTTTTAAAAGTAGTCCCGGCAATACAGCGAATACACTATTTATCAATGAAAAGTTATGGAAATGATAGAAGAGGCTTAACCTTACCAGATCTATACAGTGAAGAGGATGCACATTAAATGGTAACCCTGTGGGATGTGCCAAAAATATTCAACCCTCACGGCAACTTAGAAAACATATAATATCATACAACGCGAATATATATATGTTCCAAACGTACATGTTTTCAAAATTCCATCGTGCTGAATAGCAAAGGCACCTTTGTTTCCAAGAAATGCAACTAATTAATAGAGGAGACATTGCTCTACAATAACTATATTGTCAAAAGGGTGAACATTCAAAAGTAATCCCTTGGGAAGTGTCCAAATTCACATCTACGCTCACGCCCCCTTATTACAAAACACAGATATTAGCAACGCAAATACCGTTGTTCTAGCATGAATGGTTGTAAAAGTAGTTCCGGCAATACATCAAATACAATTTTCATCGATGACAAGTTATGAAAATGATAGAAGAAACTTAACTTTACAAGATCTATACACTTAAGAGGGTGCGCATCAAACGGCAACCCTGTGGGATGTGCCAAAAATACTCCACCCTCACGGCAATAATAGAAAACATATAATATCATATAACGCGAATATATATATGTTCCAAACGTACATGTTTTCGAAATTCCATCGTGCCGTATAGCAAAGGCACTTTTGTTTCCCCCAAAAAATGCAACTAATTAGTAGAGGAAACATTGCTCTACAATAACTACATTGTCAAAAAGGTGGACATCCAAAGGTAATCCCTGGGGAGGTGTCTGAATTTACACCTACGCTCACGCCCTTTATGACAAGATACGGATATTAGCAACGCAAATGCAGTTGTTCTAGTGTGAATGGTTTTAAATGTAGGTCCAGCAATACAGCAAATACACTCTTATATCAATGAAAAGTCATGAATATGATAGAAGAAGATTTGCTTTACAAGATCTACACAATAAAAAGGGTGCTTATTGAAGGGCGACCCTGTGGCGTGTGCCCCCGAAATGCCCTTTATCCTCTTGGCAATATAGAAAACATATAATATCATATAACGCGAATATATATGTTCCAAAAGTACATACTGTCAAAATTCGATCGTGCCTTACAGCAAGGGTATTTTTGTTTTCAAGAAATGCAATGTAATCAATACAGGAGACATTGCTTTACAATACTTATATAGTTAAAAGTGATGCACATTTAAAGCGGCCCCTTGGGAGGCGCCCAAAGTTACCCCCTCAACCCCGCGTCCCCATATGCAAAACGTGCATTGTGCCAACGTGAGTACTGTTGTTATGAATGTACTCTTACAGTTACCGCTAATTTGCATTTTATGTAAATTATTTTTGTACGACCAATTCGAAAAGGCATCTATCGTGTTCATTGACCTACAAAATATAAGTTTATACATTTAAATCTTTAAAATTGGATAACGGGAAGCTGAGATCTGTCAATTTCCTCTCATTTCAGGTGCTAATTTGCATATTATGCAAATTTTACTAAATTGCCCCGCTGGATTTTTTGGGACTTTTAGTATGGTGTTCAGGAGGCCTCAACGACTTGCTCTGCAGTAAAATTCCTACTGTTGCAATTAGTGGTGGGTTACCCCCTAAAAATCGCTAGATTGACTGGACTACTACTTGTTAATGAGAATACCAGCTGATCGCACTCCCACTTGTAGTGTGTGGTAGTGCTGCCCACCTCCACTATACCACGGAGGTGCTATAGCACCTCCCTGACTATACACTACAGCAATGTCCACCAAATAGAGGGTTTTGTTGTGAAGTTGAGCCCACTTCGACCGCCAGCTCATACTGCATTATGTAGGCCTATGCTTTCTTTATGCATGATGAGAGACAAGCTGCCAATTCCATGATTTCATGAAGTCATCATATAGAAGTTGTTACATAAAATCAAGGAAATTCCAAATACTCTCATAATTATGAAGCTATATTATGTATACAAGAGAAGTAAAGTCTGTGTGTCTTATGAGAGAGAACTTTTTTTCATGAAACGTAGCCTCCATCCAAATAGGGGAGCTGTATATCTCCACAATTTTATAATACGATGAAAAAAAAAAGTTTCATTGGACATTATAGGCTTATTGAAGATTACAGACTTTATTTTAGATTGATTCCTCCGAGAATAACAGAATGACCTCCGTAAAAGGGTCAATCCCACTATATCCGCTAAAATATGTGATCTCCATATACATGACTTTTGATCAATATTCAATTCAATTCATGCTTTATTTCATTTTTCGAAAAGAACATAAACATTTCACTTTCTTTGGTAACAGAGAATAAGGTTGCATAGTCAAAACAAAGTAAATTGAGAAAAATATAATCGAGGAACCTTGGGATAAGAAATACGTTGTAATGAAAATTGACTGAAGTGATAAAGACGATATAATACGTAAGACATCGAAAAATGGAGGGACCCACTAAAAAGACAATGCTTGTAGAATGTGGGCCCCTCAAGTAAAGAATGTCAATAGAAATTGAACTGATCCAAAAAGGGGAAGAAAGACTGGGAATAAAGTAAAAAAGAAAAAAGTCTGGAAGCCCACTAGGAAGATAGAGTATCAAACAGACATACATACTCAGGCGAGTAAACATAAAACGAAACTGGGACGACGAAACTAATAAAGGGGGACTCATAGACAAGACAGAACGAGACAAGACTAACATAACAGGAAGACAATACAACTGACAGAAAGACAAAACAGATCCTGTGATCCTCGACAGAATTCATTGAAAAATATGATGGGATGCGTGAAAAGGATGCGATTATATAGAAAAGTATATATAGAGAAATAGATGCAGAAATGATATAAATGAAATCAAACCTACTCTGTAGGTGTCTCAGGACAAGAGAGACGAGAAAATACGTGACAGTATATCACTTGTAAGCCAAGTTCTTCGAAAAGGAATTGAAATAAGCCAACAGGCTAATTCAATTCTGTGGGATCATAAAATTGCAATAAAGAAAACTTTAATCTTCTTTTAAATGAATATATAGAGGGGGCATTTTTTATATCATTATTCAGGGAATTCCAGTAAGTTGAGCCAGTGTAAATAAGTGTGTTCTTAGCAAACATCGTTCGTAAAAGAGGTAAATGAAATTCATTGGAGCGTCGAGTGGGATACTCATGGAATGATTGATTTCTTTGAAACATAGAAGCAAAAATGGACGGGAGTGAGTCGTTGCTGTACATGTACATAAATTGCCCCAAATTATATAAAAACAGATCTTTAGTTTTTAATAGCTTATTGGAGGAAAATAACAAATTTGAGTGGGAGGGTATATGGAAGGATAACAGATGACACGGAACACTCTATCCAGTAGATTCTGATGAGTGTTACCCCATACTAAAACACCATAATTAAGATAAGGCAATATCAATGAAGAATATAACATAAGTAATGATTTTTGTGGAATATACGAATTCATTCTATTTATAACGCCTATATTAACGATACGCGAGATTGTGTTGGATATAATCAATATGTAACTTCCAGGAAGTTTGTCGTCAACAATAATTCCAAGAAATTTACCAGTGTGAAACTCTTTCTAACTGAATATCATTCAAAACTATAGCTGTACTCAGAGTATCAACAGTATAACTGAAAATCATATATTTCGTTTTCTCGGCATTCAAGGATAATCTGTTGGCTCTTACCCAATTACTCACTTTTTGTAATTCAAAATTAACTTTTTGAACAAGAAAATTAGCATCATTGTGGGCAAAAAATACATTGGTATCGTCAGCAAAATGGATGAAAGAAAGTACTTCAGATGCCTGACAAAAATCATTAATATAAGCAATAAATAACAGTGGCCCTAATAAACTTCCCTGCGGAACACCACAATTTACTTCTCTTATTACTGAACAATAATTGTCTTTGATTATAACAAACTGTCTTCTATTTTCCAAATAACTCTTGAACCACTCCAAGGCCTTCCCACGTATTCCGTAATGTGATAACTTGTGGAGTAGAATATCGTGATCAACAGTGTCGAAGGCCTTGGAGAAGTCCAAGAAAATACTAATTAAATGAGAATGATTATCAATTGCGTGAGCTACTTTATCAATAAAATATAAAAGAGCATGAGTTGCACTATGCTTCTCTCGAAAACCGAATTGCGAATTAGTAAAAATATTATGCCACTTCAAAAAACCAATAGTTCTCTTATAAATGAGTTTCTCTAAAACTTTGGACAACGATGATAATAATGAAATTGGACGATAATTACTGACATCGGATTTATCACCCTTCTTAAATTATGGAATTATTTTGGCCAGTTTCATCTTATCAGGAAACACACCATTAGAAATTGACAAATTGAATATATGAACAAGTGGATCAGCAACTGAAAATATAACACCTTTAAGAATGAAATTATCTATAGCATCATACCCAGAACTCCTCTTGTTCTTAAAAGAAGATACAATATCAATAATCTCATGTCTATTAGTTGGAGTAAAATAAACAGAATTGGAATTGCGCTGGCCTAAATATTCAGTAAACTGATGCTCTGACGCAGGAATATTTTGGGCGTAATTTTCACCTATCTTTGAAAAGTAAGAATTGAAAGCATTTGCAATGTGAACAGGGTCACTGACCAGATTTTTTACTCGAAACATTCATAGCTTGCTTTAATACATTCCAAGTATTTTTCATATCAAACTTATATCTTTGCAATTGCTTAAAATAATATCTTTTCTTTTCAGAACGTAAAATCATAGTTAGAGTATTTTTATATGAAGTGTATTTACGTTTTGATCGCTCATTTTTTTCCAATTTGTATCTATAATACAATCGATTTTTCCTGTTAATCGACCGAAGAATTGATTTTGTAATCCACGGCAACCTATGTGTCTTTTTATAATCTGGTTTATTTTTTTTTTGTTTCGGAATGACATTATCCAAATGATAATTAAATGTTTCCATGAAATAATCAAAAGACAAATTAATATAATCACTTTCAAATACTCTTGACCAATCAACAGTTTCGAGAACCGCATCAAGACTAGCTAGCTTTTCAGACGAGACTCTACGACTCAATAAAGGAGATGAAAAAAATTAACATTATTAACTGAGGTTTTAAGCGCAAAATGAGTCATAATTGGATAATGGTCTGTCATATCTGAAATAATTATATAAGAATTAATAAGGGTTAGGGTATTAAAAAACATATTGTCGATCAGAGTAGCAGAGTGATCAGTGACACGCGTAGGTTTCGAAATAAGCGGAAGAAAAGAAGAGGACAAAAATGTTTGAAGAAACTCGTGTGCGGCAGTATCATTTTCCAACTTGAGTAAGTCAATATTGAAGTCGCCGAGGAAGAAACAATCCTTATTTTTAAAAACTGGGGATTTTATCAAATCTGAAAGGTAAGTTAAAAAAATCCTTGATATTGGAGTTTGGAGGTCTGTACATAATGCCGACCACAATATTCCTAATCCCTGGGATGTAAATTTCTAAAAATAATGATTCAACAATATTATCCATTCTGGAAAAAATTCAAATAGATTTAAGGGATCCCGTGCCACAGAAGTCATATTTTTGGTAAAGCAACTCTACCAAAGATATTTAAAACCAGACCCCCCCCCCAAAAAAAAAAATAAATAAATAAATAAAATGATAATGATAATAAATAATAGTAATAACATCATTATCATTACAAAATATCCAATGTAGGAACCAGATTCAAATAGTCGATCGTGCCAAAATATATTTCTGTCTCTACAATCAGGCTTAAAGGACAAGTTCACCTTCATAGACATGTGGGTTGAGGGAATGCAGCAATATTAGTAGAACACATCAGTGAGAGTTTGAGCAAAATCGGACAATCCGTTAAAAAGTTATGAATTTTTGAAGTTTCTGCTCAGTTACGGCTGGATGAAAAGACTACTATAGCTTGTGATGTCACATGAGTACAACGATGTAAAGAAAGAATAAAGAAAATTCAACATATTTCTATTTTTCTCGCATAACAAAAGAACACTCGACTTCTCTCTTTCAGAAGGCAGGGGGAATAATATTACCCTTAACATACGTCAGTAGCAAGTCGAAGAACTGTGCACTTTATTCAAAAAGTAAATTTTGTGAAATTCTCTTTTTATTTTCCTTATATAGTTGTACGCATGTGACATCATACACTGTAGTAGTCTTCTCTTCCAGCAGTGGCTGCGCAGATACTTAAAATATTCGTAACTTTTGAACGGATTGTCCAATTTTCCTCAAACTTTCACTGATGTGTTCTACTAATATTGCTGCATTATCTTAATCCTTATGTATTTATGAAGGTGGACTTGTCCTTTAAGCCCGATTGTAGATAGGAATAAAAAAAAATTGTCATGGTTTACAAAGGCACGTGAAATTCATTGGATTGCGCCTGCGGGTAGGATAACGAAGAGATTCGTGTTTTTGTTATTTTTTTTATATACTCAGTAGATCGAGTCAAATACAGACGGATTTCACTGACGAATTCCATAAGGTATTTCAAGATTCAACGAAACATACGTGATACCCTGCTATGAGATTTCTCCTCAAGGATTATGACAGCCTTATAGCTCAACTGCAAGCAACTCCTCCCATATCTCACTATAGAACACATTAAAGTAACTTTATTATCTCATTTCCATGGAAAAAGTGCAGGTGGGAAACGTATACGTTACGAAAACTCACTCCCTGACCAACATAACTCGCAGGATTCATCCCATTATAAACTTATACAAACGCTCTGAGGGAATTTATTCATAGTAAGAACTTTCATAGTCAAACTATTTCATCTAAACGTAAAAGCAACATTATTCCATGCGTCCTTTTACCAAAACACTTGTGGCTTGCCTTTAAAACAGATTATGCTGAAAGTGCTATAATTCGTGAGGAATACGGTGCTAGTTAAAATGGTGCGTTCTTCCAAACTGATAGGCTCTTTAATCAGAAAGCTATGCCTGTTATTCCGAAGGTTCATTTATTCGACAAAAAACTATTGCTCACTATTTTTTTTTTCTGATAATGAAATAATTTTCATTAGCCGAAACTTAAAAGATTTAAGGGTTTGTAGTTATGTACTTGTAAATAGCACACTTAACCATCACAACAATACCCGCTGTTATGTTCACATGGCATGTGCTGATACGTGGCGATAACAATATGCCAATTCTTTTAATTTTATTAACTGAATGGATTTTGAAGTAGGCCTACCGGTAACAGGAGTGTTACACACATCTATTTTCCCTGAAAAGGTGTTAGTGCTAACCTGTATAGCAGTAAAGCAAAACAGAGCAAAAGGAAACAAACTTGTAATGCTACACATTAAGCCGCGTTGATCGAAGGATGATAATACAGCATGACATTATAATGATGAGAAGCAGAATGCTTCACAGACCCAGGTACACAGCGACTCAAATTGTCTTATGACTTTGAAAGCGAACACTTCTTTTTAATGGGTGCTCATCAATGTGAATGCAGGAGGATATACAGGTCATTCTCATTTATACACACACACACCCAAAAAAAAAAAAAAAATGGGGGCAAAATTGAATAAGATACGACTAGCAAATTACCTCCCGCAAAACCATACTGTTGAAAAGACATGCATTTTACTTCTCTTTTTTAATGGGAGTGGACTTTCTCTTGTCTGTGTGGTTGAAGATCACCTATCGGAAAGCAATACCCGGAAGTAAATGGTTTAGCAAATATTTACACATCACAGATGATTTTTTTTAAAATTTATTTATTGTCTTCTTTATAAAAGCAGGGTAGTCCCATTCAAGCCGCAAGACCTGCTTTCCAAGGGAGCCCTGCTGGAACAAATCACATTTATGATACAATAAAATATATACATAATAATAATATACAAACACACATAATAATACATTTCATAAAAGTGGAGAGCCTCTGTAGATAGATAGAGCGAGAGAGAGAGAGGGGGGGGGGGAGGGGGGAGAGAAAGAGAGGGCGAGAAAGAAAGGTGACAGGAAGAATACATGTGTACAACTTTCAAAGATGGTAATCACCTGGATGTTGCGGACATTGCGTTTAAAAAGGGGCAGTGAGGCGGAGGATTTAACAAACACGGGTAGAGAGTTAAAGGACAAGTTCACCTTCATAAACATAAGGATTGAGAGAATGTAGCAATATTAGTGAAACACATCATTGAAATTTTGAGGAAAATCAGACAATCCGTTCAAAAGTTATGAATTTTTGAAGTTTTTGTGCAGTACCCGCTGGATGAGAAGACTACTGCAGTGTATGAATAGCTTAGATGTCACATGCGTACAACAATATAGGGAAAATATAAAGAGAATTTCACAAAATTCCATCTTTTGAAAAAAGTACACATTCCCATGCCTCGTTACCGACAAATGTTATGGGTAATATTATCCCCCCTGCCTTTAGAAAGAGGCAAGTCAAGTGCTCTTTTATTATGCGAAAAAAGTGAAAATATGTTGAATTTTCTTTTACATTTTCTTTATACTGTTGTACGCATATGACTCACAAGCTGTAGTAGTCTCCTCATCCAGCGGTTCCAACACAAAAATTTAAAAAATTCATAACTTTTGCATCGATTGTCCAATTTTCCTCAAACTTTCACTGATGTGCTCTACTAATATTGTTGCATTTTCTCAATCCTTATGTTTATGACGGTGAACTTGTCCTTTAAATAGCTTCGTTGCTGTGTATGAAAAAGACTGCTTTTTATACTCGGACTTGGGTTTAGCTAGATAGAGTTGGTGCATGGAGACTGATCTCGTAGAGTATGGATTAGTTCGCTGAGGTGAAACTCGTCTTAGATATTCGGGAGCAAGGCCTTTCAAAATCTTGTACATAAATACATTATAATTATATTCCAGTCTATGTTTAACGGATTGTAATTTCAAAGAATCTAACATAATTTGAACAGGGGTATAATAAGGTGCATCTAACACTAAGATGATATAACTTTCGAGCCCAGCTATTAGTAAAATTGCATTTATATGCATTGAACATCAGCTGCGTGGATAGTATAAAAATTGATGATGCGCAGTGTGGGACACGATCGACATATTGCAATTTTGCCTTAACGGTAACGTACTAGTATTATGTTTCATTGGAAATACCAGATATTTCTCCTTTAATCATGCTGTTAATGGACATCTTTAAAAATCGTCCAACAATGAAGGATTAAAAAATCTAGGGCAGCTAGATAAACTTTATAGGAGTCCATACCATGTTGTTATCATGTCGTGTTGTTCTGAGGGGTGAACCCCGTAGACTGTGGTATCATAAAGTTTAAATGAATAATTAATAAATCTATTTTGCACTATACGATATAAGCAAGTGTCTGATTTATATCTATGCCCTTCAGCATGGTGTTGTGGAGTTTGTCTGTTACATCAAGGAGGCTCTCTTGCCTTCTTGATGATTATACTATAGCTAGTTTACCTCCTGATGGTTACATGGCATCATCTTTATAATGCAATGTGAATATCAGAATTGCATAATAATCGATCCGCTGGGATTGTTAAATGCTGAATAATTCTGGAGTCAGAAATTTCTTATTTCTGGTTACAGTTTGTTTTTCTGAAGGTTCATTTTCAGGGTTTATTATTACGATGGTTCAGTAATCCAAAACTGAATAAGGTTCGTTTAAAATACTAAAGGATTGGTCTTCCGAATGTTCGTTTGTATAGCCCCTAAAAGAAATATAAAGAAAAAAAGTTTGCAATCCCGAAGGTTCGTTAATATAAAACGATATTGGTTAGTAATTCCGAATGTTTGGTTATAAGTATGCAATTTTTCCATTTGTTGGATTTACGAACCTTGTTTCATATGTTTGTTTGTTTGATGTTTGTTTGTTTGTTTGTTTGTTTGTTTGTTTGTTTGTTTGTTTGTTTGTTTGTTTGTTTGTTTTTTGGGGTGGGGTGGGGGGCTATCAAACCTTCAAAATAATAAAGTTTCTCTCATTTTCAGATTAGCGAACCTTCGGGAAAACAATGCCTATTCAATTTTTGGATACATAGCGTGTATAAGGTTTGCCACGTAATTTCTCCATCAAACATGTGATATCTTTATCTTCCTTTGGTAAATTAGGTCTGAAAAAAATACCAGCTTATCTTTTTTTTTTAATCAAAACTGATAAAATACTATTCCTAAGCTTGTGAAGCTCAACGCGGGAAACCTTTTATGCTCGCGTAATCAAAGCGTGTTTTTGTATTCTAACCTGTTATATTTTATAACACATAAAGCTTTGATGGCTACATATTTTATCGATGAAATCACTTATTACTAGTAATTTCAGCGTCAGATCCCACACTCAGAAAGATTTGTGGATGTTTTTATCTGAAATTGCGTGGTAGTTAGGCCCTATGCTGACAGTTTTACTATTGTGGTTGTGTTGTGAATTATTGTTCTCCAGATATAGAAATCCGATTGTAAACCTACTTAACGTTTATACTTGGCTAAAAAAAAAAAAGGGGGGGGATTCCAGAAGTTCAAGGCTTCATCTTATAGGATTGGCACACAAGTACAACATACAGTCGACTGCAGTCGTAGTATACCCATTCAATTTGCATATAATATCAATTTGATATTTAGAATCAGTGCCTCGATCTTCAAAGTGTTTATGGATTCACTCGGACACAGTGCAGCCGACTGAAATACCTCTCTCTTACAATCCTGTTGCACTGCCACAAACAAGATCGCAAAATCAAGAACATTTCTAATTATGATACGAATAGTCATGGCTACTATTGGGCCCTATTCTTTTGTACAAAGTTGAAAAAAAAAATAGAGAGAAATCACTAGAGAGATAAACGATCGTAGATCGCCATTCGTTTTTAGCTCCATGGCCAAACTAAACACTTATACTGGGTAACGTACATAATTATGCAATGCATGCATGCAGTACTCCATCCGCCCATGGTGAGACCAGGGGGGTAGAAGAGAGACCAAGGACAGATCTGCAGGGTGT
Source organism: Diadema antillarum (assembly GCF_040938485.1). Lineage (NCBI taxonomy): Eukaryota > Metazoa > Echinodermata > Echinoidea > Diadematoida > Diadematidae > Diadema > Diadema antillarum. Next base: position 121,315 of record NW_027271075.1, on the reverse strand, counting down.
TGGGAGAAAGGTACTGAACTGTGTAATGCCTATAACGGTCGATGACTAGTCTAATCCAAATTCAGCAGTAAATTCAGCATTATGTGTTCGTATTAGGCCTACTATGAATAAAAAGGTACTGTGTCTTTTCTTCAGAAGAATTGAATACTCTGAAACCAATTTGTGACCTATATGAATCTACATGTCATTAATATAGATCACATACGAAGTCAGATAGACGCAAATTTCATTTACATTGATTTGATAAACAGACTACTACCATACTCGGTGGGCGGGACCTGTCAGAGCGAATGATATATCGCGTTCAGTCAAAATCCGATCGGAAAGTCGTAAAACTGAAACTTTCTTCCCGGACCCTTTTTCGTTGGGCGCGCAGTCTCTCGAATATCGCAATCAGAAAGTTTGCGCCCTCTCTTGGCACCAAGGAAAAGGGGACGGAGCCCAGACTAGTGAGGCCGAGGCGAGGACCGTCGACTGCTAGCTCGCCTCGCGTCGCTTCCGCGCCAGCGTAGCGCGCTAAATCTAGGTACTGCATAGCCAGCCGGCCAGCTGGCCGGCCGGCCACTCACCTCAGCTCAGTGCTAAGTGCCATGGCACTGTGACTCCTCTCAGACTGGCGCCACCTTTTGGCCGGGAAAAAAGAGGAACGTATTTTTTTGTATCAGAGTGAAATGGTTTTATCAGAGTGAAATGGTTTTAACAGAGTGAAATGGTTTTAGCGCAGTGAAATGGTTTCGTCTGAGTGATATGGTACGCCAAAGTGAAATGTATTTTTGTGAAGAGTGAAATGAATTTGTATTTAAAAGTGAAATGTATTTTTGTGAAAAGTGAAATGAATCTTTATGTAAAAGTGAAATGTATTTTTGTGAAAAGTGAAATGAATCTTTATGTAAAAGTGAAATGTATTTTTGTGAAAAGTGAAATGAATTTTAATTCAAAAGTGAAATGTATTTTTGTGAAAAGTGAGATGAAGTTTAATTCAAAAGTGAAATGTATTTTTGTGAAAAGTGAAATGAATTCTAATTTAAAAGTGAAATGTATTATTGTGAAAAGTGAAATGTATTTTTATAAAAAGTAAAATCAATGTTTGTGAGTGAAATGTATTTGTTAAAAGTGAAATGAATATTGGCTGGAGTGAAATGAATTTTGTATTGTTTCCTTAATGGCGTTCCATAGAACACAATGGCAGAGTAAAATATTGTTACAAGGGTGTCAATTTCATCATTGTTCTGAATCATTATTGCCTTCCTCCTGAAAAAAAATCAAACAAAACAAAAGATGCAATGAAGATCAACCATTAGGCCTATATCCGAGTATATTATTGGCACAAGTTGATGGCCTATTTTAGTATTACATTTTCTTTAAGTCCTTTTCCTTTAGTACAGTATTGCATAATATTGGCTTTTACACGCAGACCATGAGGGCGACTATATCATAAATCACAATGCTCGATAGCTCGAAGTTTAAAAGAACCTTCTTTTTTTCACCCTTTTAGTAACATTTTCCTTTCCTGCTGTCCATATTAAACTATGTGTCTATTCTGTCATAAAATCTTCTTCTTGCCATAATTGGCAATTATCTTCTTTTTTTAACCTTTATATACAGCCACCTGTCCCCCGCTTACTCATATATTATTGCTCCCCTAGAAACACACACACAAACAAACAAACAAACAAACAGACACACAAACAAGTAAACATGCAAAAACAACAGTTGTACAGCTACCGTAATGTACAGTGTATAGTTCTTTTCTTTCTACAGTAAAGCAATAGCAGCGTGTTTATTACAATCGTCATCTGGTACACTATATTTTCCACATTTTGAGATATAAGAGGGTTTTCCTATTGAGAAATAGAACGGACAGTTGTCCCGCATGCTACTGGGAGCAGATGCGACCTTTATACCTTTGGCCAGGCTTTCAGGAATTTCCTTCTTCAGGTCTTCTCGGCTGGGGGCCGAGCTGCCGAGAGAGACGGTCATCAGGAGGCCGAGCAGTACCAGGGCGAGCTTCATAATTGTGCAGGGAGGTTGTTTGTACGCTGCAATAATTTGAATAAAGGAATGATTTACATTCAGCCTGGTGCAATGCAGGGATTAATCTAATTTGATTTGTTTACTCTATAGATTCTGATACAAAAACGATAATAAAGTAATAATTCTATGCAGATCATATAATAATTACAATAGTAATGGTCGGCTATACTACCTTGGGTGTAGCGTACATGTCCGTGCTTGGACGCTCCTGCCGTTGCCTGGCGCTTACCACTCGATACCGACATAAACAGTTGATAAAATGCTCACATTTTGGTTATCCGATTATGAATATATACCGAGTGCGTTTTACGTACGCGTTTTATTTCATAATTATGTTTCACAGGCAATATTACAGCACGTGTTCTTCGTCATCTGACATGATAAAGATTGGCTAAAATGTGGTAATCATTCCAGCCTAGATAAGTTAACTAGTCCCTACCTTCATATAGGTGGCAGTAAATTGTATAAGTACGAATACAAAAACAACAGGCCGTTGATAATATAAATTAGTATATCATATTCTGCCTAATAATAACAATATTACACAAGCAAATTAAGCGTTCATCTACAATCATTCTGTAAAAGCAAATAAGCTTACGTTATCACCTTGAATGTAGTCGACGAAAAGCCGGAGTCAGCTATTACGAGTCTCTGCTATCGAATGTGAGATGAGCACGATGAAATTCACAGCATTTTGCTCACCTATTTATAATCTTCTAGCAGCCATACATCTCTTTAAGACGAAATGTTTGCTTGACCATAAGTACATTTCAATGACAGTTTGATGAATCTATATTTTGGGGGACTGTTAAACTCTACTCTGTCTTTAAAATTGACATGTGATTGATAGTGGTCAAGGAAGAAGGTGTCCGGACCAACTGCCGGATGGACGAGAAGTTGACGGTCAAAGAAGAATATAGTTCAAGCAGAAATAATAAGGTGTATCACATATGGTCTCAGATTTTCTGTTACAGGATATTAATCAACTTTGTCGTCTTTCGGGGTTTTTTTTTTTTGTTTCTTTGTTGGCATTGTTTGTTTGATTTCACATTGCTGCGCGTTCCAAAGTCATAGTTTTAACACTTCCCCTTTTTTTCTTCTTGTTTAGAGTGCATGCAACGCGGTGAAAGATCAGAGTAGGTATCTTTTTTTGTTCGTTTCCTTTTCCTTTTTTGTTTTGGGTAGAGAGTAATAATGGATAAGTTTTTCTTCCCCACCCTTTTGTTGAAGTAAATTGATAATGGTTTATCGATAACAATGAGCAAAGAAGTAGCCGGGTGACTAATGCATTACAGGGCAATATGATAATATGCGACTTCATTAAAATGTGATCATGGGGTCTTGGAGGTGAATACTCATCTTCATTTTGCATTATCATGGAATAATGTCCCATACTTGAATTAATCTCTCATACCTGTATCAGCTGTAAGATCAAAATGATATTACACTCGATTATAAAGTTTGTTTAAATGACATTAGATTACACGTAATATATGCATGCAAAAGAAATGCAGAATGAAAATAAACAAATCAATCAATTAATCAATCAATCAATCAATTAATCAATCAATCAATCAATCAATTAATCAATTAATTAATCAATCAATCAATCAATCAATTAACCAACCAACCAATCAATCAATCAATACCTTCCCCTCTTCCGAATGTCCCCATACATACAAAGCATTAAGCTCATGCACAGATATAATTCTTTCCCTGACGATATCGAACCTTTTTTTGGAGCGTCCAAATTTCCTTTCCCGCGGAATATGTCATCATACTTCCGACTCTATAAGTAAACAAAGACAACAACAAAAGTTTAGAACTGAATTAGTGTATAGTGTATACGTCAATACATCGTATAGAAAAAATTTTCCCGACTTTCACGTAGTGACAATAAAAGTCATTCGTTGTGATGAAACAATTAAACAATCTTTGATTACGTCTTTCCCCATTGTTCTGCATCACTCGATTGTTAATCAATCGTTTCCAATTCGTGGAGTGTTCTTTTTAATGTCACGTTTCAACATTGCCAGGAGACCAAAATCGTCCCACAGTGGCAGAACAGCATACAGCTGAACAAACCCTTATGATCTCTCTAATATCTTTACCTCTCTCTCTCTGTCTCTGTCTCTATATCTATCTCTATCTCTTTCTCTATGTCTATCTATATCTATCAACCATATCTCTCATGTCTTTCTACTATCTGTTTATCGAATCTATAAGTCTCTCTCTATCTATAGTCTATCTTTTTGTCTATCTATTTATCTATTTATCCCTTTATCTTTCTATTTATTTTTGCTTCATGTATAGATCTATCTAGCTAGCTGTCTATCTATCTATCTGTCTGTCTATCTTCATAATATTATCATATCTATCATAACTATCATATCTATCTAAATCTATATAATTATTTTGTAGTACTAATACATGCATCTTTCTCTCTCTATCTATCTTTCTATCTATCTATATCTATCTACCCGTCTATCTATTTATCTATCGATAACATTTTTTTTTTTCTTTAAGGGGAAGAGTGTTGGAATCGGCTACAGTCTCGATTTGACCCTGAAATGTCGATTCATAACCGTCCTTTAATGATGCATCGCCTCAATAATCCCGGAAGTCATATCAGTATGACCATACGGCATTTGACCGATGATCAGATGTTGAAGGTGAAGGTAGTATCACTTTCAAATGGCAGAAACAGGAAGTTAAAGCGGGATCGACTGCACTTAAAGAGGGTATATCATGTTGTCAACGTTTAAATATATCTTAAGATGAAACTTGGTTTAAGATTGATTCCCTCCGAAATTCGATATACAAGCCATCCATCAACTTCGACAGACCAGAATCAAGATGTCGCCGATTAACGACAGCTTGCAATGATTGAAGGAACATTGTCTCCAGTTTTTCTTTTTAGTGTAAAAAACGTGACAAGAAAGAATAAATCGTGTTATATATTCTGTCTTTATAATGTTATGTAAACGTTTTTCATTTCACCTTTTAACAAGAGTATATGAGGGATTTTTTTTACGATATTTTCTTTTTGACCGGGTCCATTGAAAAATATAAAAGGCATATAGCCGTCATGTGATGAGCCTGTGCTTTCCCGTTTTCTTTGTGTTTACAACAAAAAGAAGTGAAAAAAAATCCTTCAAAACTTACAGTTCGACAATCATGAAAGGACATCACATAATGTAGTAGTCTTCTCATCCAGCAGTGACTGCGCAGATACTTAAAAAGATGCATAACTTTCGAACACACTGTCCGATTCTCCCCCACTTTTGACTGATGTGTTTATACTCATATTGCTGCATTCACTCAATCCACATGTATTATGAAGGTGGACTTGTCCTTTAATGTCTGTATGACAAAAGATAATGTAATAAATTTGAAATGTTGTGATCAATGTTACCACTTACTCTTGTTGCTTCACTGACAAGAACACAAGTACTAGTTTAACAATACGTATATACACTTTAACCGGCAAGAAAAAAAAAGTGAAATCTGAAATTGGTAAACAACCCATCACTGCCCATGTCATAATATGCAGCTAATAGCATGATTTGCTGAGGTTTTCCACAAGATCTAAAAATTCACGAAACGCTTTTAGCAAATAATTTCGAAAATATATCTTATCGAGTAATGTTTAAAGGGGACGGCTAGTAGCTGATCAGTGGGAATCAGTGGGAATGCTGGGGGGATGATTGTTTCAATTCTTGTGGGATTCATTTAAGAGTACATTATATATCTATTGTTGTGTGAAAATTATTCACTTCAGAATAATCTCATATTCAGGTAATGTGCAGTTTAATGTTTCCAGGCTACCATGCCTGTACAGTGACGGGGCATTAAACTTCACATTACTTGAATATGAGACTGTTCTGAAGCAAATAATTTTCACACAACAATAAGATATATAATGTACTCTTAAATGAATCCCACAAGAATTGGAACAATCATCCCCAAGCATTCCCACTAATTCCCACTGATCAGTTACTAGCCATCCCCTTTAAATGATCCTCAATGAATTAAATGTACCTGTAGAATAAGTACACACAATTTGTATACTACTGGAAATACTGCAAATACGCGTAGTTGAAAGGACATGGTCTCAACATGCCTGCGTGCCTGCTATGGCTGTTTCTTTGTTTTACCAACTGTCAAGTGACTGTCGTGTTCTTTAACTTATGACTACTAGTATTCATGTTTATGGGTGTTATTGTTTGGCTTAAAAAATAGTTTTATTTTTCATTTAATTTCATTTCAAGAGAGATCCAAGGTGAATTCTGCAGATCATCATAACGCCAGATAAAACATGATGGTTTTTTGTTTTTTGGTTTTTTTTTTGCTGCATGCAAGTCTGCAAATAGTGACTAATATAATACCATTAGGAAAAGTGTGAAATTCAATTCAATTCAATTCAAACTTTATTATTTTGCACTTCTTTCAACAGACTGTACAAAAGACAAGTCAATTTGACATGCATTTTATGTAATGATACACAAGGTGTAGCCAAGAATATAACATGTTCATGTCTGTAGTGCATCACAGAATGAGGCATGATTTATACAAACATATTAATATACATTCTGTGAAAAAAAAAAACATTATGTCGTAGGGTTATACAATATTTGTATATGCTCATCCACGTCTTAATCAAACAGTTTGATGACCGTGGCAAATATGTTGGAAATGAAAGTATTACACATTGCAGCGGCCTTGTGATTTCGGTCACATGGCGGTGGGGGAGCCCCTTCCCCACTCCCCCTCCTCCTCCCCCCTCCCCTCCCCCCTCCCCCTCCCCCTCCCCCTTCCCCCCCCCCCCCAAGCTCTTAGCTGAATCCTCGGAGAGTTTTGGATTTTGTTGTGATTGAAAAACTAACAATGATATTACTAGTATGTAAATAAATCGATTTCGGTGGCTGCAGGCACCCGTGTATACCCGTTATTCACCCAGTGTGGTTTATGTGAAATGCCCGAATTTCACATAATACTCATATATACAATTCAGACATTTTCACAAAAACCACACTGTGTGAACCTGTGTTTGTTCAGTAGGGGCATCCTCCCCTCTCCCCGCTTAGAACTGCGACCCCTGTATTTCATGGAAAAAAAAATTCGGTTTGGGGAAAATTACTGTTTTACGGTGTGAAGCCATGGAAGTACCTTTTTTCTATATCCATGGTGCACATACGGACCTGCCAACTTGCTGATAAGTGATCAGATATACCAACGTCAATTTTATCCCGTTCAGAGAGAAAATATATTAACATAATCACGATCAGGGCCTGAGTGGGCAATACGCATCATGAATATTTTCAAAACTTCAGTATAGCTGAACAGTCATCATCAAAGGCCACACAGTTGAGTTCGACGTGCGAAGTTACTGAATGATACAGCTGCTGTAGGATCAGTCACCATGTATACGGCGCAGAACATGCAGTATATTAACATGCAACCGTAACGCATATCTGCTACGGACGGACTTTATTAACGTCATAGGGCGGCTTCCCTGCCTCGACAAGTTCACGTGTAAAATGTTCATGTTCATTTTTATCTTCTACAGATTATAGTGGCCTATAAACATGTACTGTTGTATGTCCTGCTATAAATGGACCTATTACTCTGCCTTCAAATAGATTTCATGGATTATGTAGAACAGGTGTACAAATATGGGCGAGGCTGTATTGGAGAAGGATCCACGAACGTTTCCTTTTCATGTAAGCTCCCCCCCCCCCCCTCCTCCTTTTTGTGACTAGTATTCGTTGGAGGGTTTCCAATCTATTGTAGGTAACCAAGTAACATTGTATCATGGTATTATGTATTTTCATGGTTCGAAGTTGCTGCGCTGGCTCTTTCCTCTAGACATAACAGGATGGCGAATTTGTGATTTCCTGTGAGGTGACACTGGGAACGAGGTCTGAGGCAAAAGGAAGTACAGTGTACATTGTACATGTATAATACAGGAGGGCAAAAGAGTGAAGTTTAGTGGAGGTGCGAGAAAGCGCCTCACCACCCACTGTTGTGTGCTAATGCTGACGTCGTGACGTCTCGCTGGATGTCTCAGCGATCAAGAGAGTGAGTTCGGATGTACGTGCGGGCGCGGACATGACCAGGCTTCGTGTGTTAGCGGTACAAATTCGTATTCGGATTGCACGATCGATGACCGTGTGAATTCTCAGCTCCATCCTTACAGTGTGTTGGTGGTGCGCGTGCATCTAAATACTAGTTTAGTACAGACACCGTACTGTACAATCGTCCCTATTGAAAGTTGTACGTATTGTGCTTCACGCACGTGTAACGCCGAAGTAGACTGCCAAGCATAGAATTACGTGTAAATACGTTGCACAGTAAAAGCGTACACTAACCGCTATAGGGATAAATCAGTACACCCGTACCGTACCACCCGCCTGGATTCCCTATTGCAATTTGCAAAATGCATGTCCTGTCCATTAGCTCGCCCTGTCTTTCATGATGCCGTGATCCATCGGAATTTGCAAAAAAGGACGTTCGTGGAAGCTGATTTCCACACGCTAGAAATATGGATATAAACCCAAGTCGTCCGACATAATGAAGAGCAGTATCAAGTAGTAAGTATATTCTATAGATCATGTTAGCTACAGACTGCAGTGGCTTTATTTCAAGTATCAAAATATCGTTATCATTTGGTAAAAGGCACTCTCGCTTTTGTTCATGTTTTCCGGGATCGAGATAATTATCAATACAAAGCCCCAAGGGAAAAGTAAGCGTTGAAATCCATCTATGGTCATGATGGTGCATATCATAATTCATATACTATTCTTTTGCTTAAAATATATAAACCAGCGTGACCAAGAAGGCGTGAGAGCTTTCTTTCTTTCCCTTAGCTGGTTTTTAAATGTAGATATTAGACTATTTACAGAGTCTATAGACCATAATTATCAAACACCATTTCTAACACAGTATTAACTATTGACTATCTGTCAATTTCAGCAGGGAGGTGAGACTCTCACCTCTCAGATTTTAGCTAACCTGTTAGACCCTACTGTCACTGTGTCAATGTATGTTGCTGTTCTGTATATTGTTCGATAGTGCATTGCCGTTGTTGTAGTCATATTCTGTGTTTTGCATGTCCTACATAGTGCCAGTGGTCTATACTAGTATACGGGTATAGTAGTAACGTAAATAGACACTAACGTTTAATAGACGTATACTAGCTAGTATTTCTTCCAACCTCCCCTCCTGATCCCCCACCCCCCCCCCCCCCCACCCTGGACCCTGACCTAGCTGTGGCTGTGCCATTGGAAGAGCAAAACAAAACAAAACAAAACAAACAGTGCATTGTATAGACGATACACTGTATCTAGGTCTAGATTTTACAATTCAGTTCAGTTCACTGTGACCTACCCCGGGGCGCTCCCGTACAATAGTACACAAATACTGTACTTCGTATACTAATATTGTAAACTTGGGGAGCTTCGCGTTCGGGCTGCGCTGGTGACCGTGTGTGAGTGAGTATAGGGGATCCAGATGCACTTCTTCAATAAAGATCTCAGGATCTTGAGCCCAACTGAGGTGATGTGGCTTGACCATCTTGTTGATACGGACTCCCATTCCATGTTAGGAACTCAAGTCTCGAGTACATGTATAAATATGTAGGCCCTATTGATCAGCATTATAATCGAGTAATCAGAGTATACAGTAACCTCTGCCCCGTATTTATATAAAGGGAGCTGGCCTGAGAGATGCCCCCCCCCCCCCCCCCTAACCCAGCTGGGGTTGTAACGGTACTGGTAATGTTAGGTGTACTAAATACCCGGGGGCATACTAACAAGAGTCAGACCGTGCAGTAAATTATCATTTTAGAATAAATCCACGTTTTTGGTTTGCATGGCTATGGATTTGGTATAAGAAGAAATCAAAGTAACCAGGAAGGTGACACCTCCCTGAAGTAACCTACTACGCTTTCCTTGACCTACTTCCAACTTACAGCTGGATTCCAAGATCGATCAAAACCGAGCAATCCACTCATGTCCAGAGTCAGAACCAGCTGTGTATAGACATCCTTAACATTACCAATAGCGAGCTTTAGATCTCCGACGCGAACGCTACGACGACGCTAATTAAGCAACAACAACAACAACAACAAAAGTGTTCCGCACATGGCGCGAGACAGCTGTTCTGCACATGGCGCGAGACAGCTGTTCTATTCTCCGACCCGGGAGGAGGCGTCGTCTTTCATAACATTCGCGTCGCAGATCTGAAGCTCGCTATTGTTGCCAATGTTGGGGACATTGTTGCAAATTCAAAGTATTGCGGTGGTCTAATGATTAGCAAAGGTGTCATGTTAACCCATTTTTCTGTTGATACAAGACATGTCGCTGCATATCACCAGGGAGGTGCCTCTCCCTGATATCATGAAAGGACGTTTCGAATCACATAAGGCCAAGTAAAAAAAGAAACCAGTTTCTCGTCCTCGCGCGCATCGATTTTTTTACTATTTACTATTTTCAAAATGGCGTTGAAAATACCAAGAAATTCATAATTCTCGTCCAAGCCCGCTTCCCGCCCGCATCGATTTTCTGTTGCCGCATCGACTTTTTTGATATTTACTATTTTTTTCGGCCGCCGAAAAAAAAAATCGACAATTCACCTACCAATCGTGATGTCTCATTTCTAATACTATACGCCTTGCGTCCTCTACTTGGAGTACAGCTGTAGCTTCTGTAGTGCGTATGTAATAACGCACGCATTTCACACTGCGAGCTCGGCAAGAAGGAATGACCCACAAAGCAGTCGAACTGTAGTTGGATGGGCGCGCGGGCCTGGGCGGTGATGTACAGCGCACTCGGTACGTCGTGAACGCGATAGCGGCAACATTTTTTACGAACAATCGCTGATATTCCACGCATATTTCGCGCATGGTTCGTATTTTTCCCCGTTTCTCATATTTTAAGCGGATGAATTGTACTGTACAAATGCTTGTGAAGATTGTAATTTGTATCGAGTTTTGTATGTATACATTTTCATGTCATTGTGACTATGTGCATGTGTGTGCAGTGTCGGAAGGTACAGTGCCAGCGCAGTGGCCGTGCCGGCCGCGTATGCGTGTCTGTAGCTGTCAGGGTCCCCATCCCCCTGGTCTATCAGCTGTCTGCACGCACGCATGAACACATTCGAATGTGTAGAGGCCCAAACACTCTGCTCTGTAACGTTGCATCTGACGGCGATGTATTCTATTTTGAAGAGAAAATGAATGCGCTTTCCAGCAAATGTAGAATTATCAAATGGGTGTATCTACAAAATAAATAACTTTTCCACGGACTCTGGTTTGTCTCGTATTTCTGCGGGATACTTTTCTTTACGATGTAAATTCACGGACACGGCCGTGAGTCGTATCACCTGTAGTGTGATACAATCATTCATCATCCAAATGATGAGTGATTATCAAATGTCTTTTTAGAACATGAAGAAACATCTTTAAATGTTTAATTCTACAATGCCATATCAGTATCATTTTGACATCCATCTGCAATTGTACCAGCCAGTTTCCAGTTGAATGTGCTACAATTGTGCTGTATAGTGTGAAGAGATGCAGATACATACCAGCTGTGTGGACAAAAAAAAGTCACAAACACCAATGATAAATAAAGCAGTGTTTTGAATATCATGGAATTTATTTCAGTCGTACATTTGTTGATAGAATGTTTTGAACCTGTTTCAATTAATAGCACAATACATCAGAATTGCAAGTACACTGGTATCAGAAATGCCATTACAACACTAAATACCAGTATTAAGATGGTCATTTTCCCTTGACATCTGTAGTGCACGTAGTGGAAAGAAAAAGCAAATGTATTTCTGCATGCATGAAGTTTCATTTCAAGTATGGTACATATTATATCTATTTGTTTGAAAATGCACAGAGTGCAGGCAAGACATACACTTGGGACCTAGTCTCTCATAACACAGCTACCAGAGTGATATTTCATTTCATAAATTGGATATAGAAAATAGTAAAGCCCTCTCTCGTTACCTCTCTCAGAATTACCGGACGAGAAACACATATTACTTTCATTTTGACAATCCTCGAAAAAATAGTAAGATATCAAATAGTAAGGGCCTCCCTCATCGCCTTGCTCAAAAAACCCGGACGAGAAACTACTTTCTTTTTTTTACTTGGCCTAAAGTTCTCGTGATAGTGCAGTCAGTGATGCGTACTGTCGATATCATCGACACGGAGAGAGTTTAACTTTCCATGCACATACTATTATGTGCCTGTCTTTTCTCTTTTCTAAAGAGCGATTGTTATAGAGACTTAATGCAATTTTTGCGCTCTACAGAAATGGTTGATTATTATTATTATTATTATTATTATTATTATTGTTATCATCATTATCATTATTGTCAAATAAAGACAAGGCGCACGTAAGCAGTGTAATCTTTTGTTCTGCCCATTTAAATATTTGTGTCCATAGATCTAGGTTTTGTAGCTGTACGGTCTAGATAGCTGTCAGTGAAGTGAGTGGATTTGTTTATCACAGCGGCGATTAGTTATGCATGAATAGGTGCATCCTTTAAATCTGTAGGAAGTTTAGGACAACTAGAAATATTCCGTGATTGATTTGAAGCTTATACTATGAAGTTATTGATGTTTTTATGGTTTATTTGATGCAGGAAAAACGTCTACGCACAACTAGCACAAACGAGGCTGTAGTGTAAAAGCGCGTCGGGGGAATAATAATATGATCCTAGACGTGAACAGACTGAGTGCATGTTGACTTTAATATCGGGATTTCTGCCACATAGTCAGTACCTACGTATCAATTTAAAACCTACAACATTGTACCTGTATTTGATCATAACACCAAGGGCCGCGATATATTGCCCTTTCATATCTGTCACTATGGTAGTTAACCCATAGAAGTACTCATTTTTAAGGGCAGGTAAGTCAGCCTGTAACGTAGAATGCTGTCACGTAGCTCAACATATATGTTGTAACTTGAAAAGTGCGTGAGTGATATAGTCACCTATTTACTCTTACAAATTATACAAGTTACAGTTTTATATCCTGACGATTATATTATATAAAATGCATATACAATATATACACATTCATATAGATACAAATTGTAAGATAACTATTTCTCATTGAGCACTTTTACAGACCCTGATCAAAGTGTTGTAAAAAAAAAATATATATATATATATATATATATATATACTTTACATAAACAAGTACTGAGTATACGTATATGATTTTTATGTAGGCAGGAACTATCATGCTGTTCATATGGCAGGGCCCCATTTTGCTGTTGTCAGATCAAATATCAGTAAACATACGTGTACTTCGTAGTCTTTAACGCATCGTTGCCGACACACGTGACCTTCTGACGGCAGTCACTTGAGGCCTCGCACTGCCTCATGTTGGGGCCCTGTGAATATTACTTCTGTTTTTTTAAAGCATTTTTCAGTGATTTTTTTTTCCTTTCCATTTCATTCATTTATATTGTAGGCCGACATTCCGCTTGAATTTATAAATGTACCGAAGAAATAGACAAAACATAGCACCTCACTTCCAGAAATACCATGAAGAGAATGAGGATGAAATCTTTCATAAAACTTCGTCTTTTTTTCCTATTCAAAATTATGTACAATGATGTAAGTTTACTCTAGACGTTTGATGACTTTTTAATCAAACGGATTACTGTATGATTTAATTGATACTAATGAGCACATTAATGAAACTTTTCTTTTGAATCATACGCATAAGCATCGAACGATATAAATGATAAATATTATTAAACAAATAAGGATCTCTCATTTCCCATAAATGTTTTATCGTTAATTCTCTCTCGACCCTACAATAGCTTTCCTTCTGACTTTTCCTTCCTTCTATACCACTTCCCCCTTTTACCTTCCTGCTCCCTTTATGTTGATAAAATCTTGGCCTTGTTTCATACGCTACAAACGCATACAAGTCTCAAAACACAATTCTAGTTACTGCCATCACAGCAGTTATCTGCTTAGAAATTGATGGAAGAAAGTCATTTCCCATCAGAACAAATGTGCAGTATTCAGACCCGAAGGTGTATTGTAAAGTTATATGGTTCAGTTTTCATATCAGGCATATCAAAGTAAACAACATGTACGGTACTTTGCCTTGAGAGTTTCTGGTTGAAACTATGGGCAGAGGTGACTCCAAAATACAGTTGTACTATTCACTGAGGTGCGCGCCCCAAGGTGACTATACTTTTGGAGGCATTGAGGCATTTTAGCTTTAACTAGGAACTCGAAATTAGGCAGAGTATATTAAATTGTTTAAAGATTTGATGAAGAAAATAAACAACAAAGAAAGGAAACTATTAGGCGAGAAGTCGTGTGATGGATGCGATGTTATGGAGAGATCCTATACAGTGACCTTAGAAAGCAGGGGGCGATGTGGTTTGTGCCATATCACAAAATGACCATACGAATAAGCAGCGTGCAATGTCCGATTTTCTTTGTGATGTCACAATTGTTTTGCTACATTTTGCAGAGTGATCGTACGAAGCAGCGCGCGATGTCAGAATTGCTTTTTGATGTCACAATTACTTTGTTACATTTCACAGAGTGATTGTGCGAAGCAGCGCGCGATATCTGAATTCTCCCTATCGTATTACGTTCATAGTAAGCAAATAATCAACGTTGGTGAAGGTGATGGGACAAATTATCACTTCCGAGGTGATCTGGATGTAGCTACAGCTGTGTCCTTCCGAAGCGCAGCTGAGGAAAGATAGCGTACACATTCAGATCGCCGAGGAAGTGATAGTTTGTCTCATTGCCTGAAACTAAAAGTTGATTATTTGCTTTATATTCCACATCTAGGGTCCTAGATATTCCCATTTTATTCCACATCTGAAAACGTTTTAGCTGTCTTAGGGTATCCTCAGGGCCTAGGCTACGTGGTTTACTTTAGACGTATGCGCGTAGATGACAAAACAACGAATTTGCTCCGCGCCCCGCGCGTGGCACCGAAATCAAAGTGCGTTGCACTGTGGTCTATCACTTGACCCAGGTCAAATGATAGACCACAGTGCAACGCACTTTTATTTCGCGCGTACTCAAAATTGTAAGTTATATCACGCGTTAGGACTGTGTGGACTAAGAGATCAGCGAAACAAAATGACTATCATCGAAGAGTGTAACGAACTTTTCTTCTCAGGTGATGTGATGGGCAAAACTACGCTTTATCACATGATCAGCTCTTGACCAATCCTATAGTAAGATTCTTAGTATGTGGAATATAATAGCCGATATCAAGCGATATCACCTCGCGATACCGATATCTGATCGATCGGTTTTATGTTTTATCGTTACTTTGTGACATGATTTCACAAATACCCTAACATTTGGAAAATGTTGTCATTTTCCAAAATAGTATACCATGTAGTGTCAACCAGACCAACACTCTGAGATTGTTGAAAATATATAAAATCATGTTTTACTCTTTCAACCAATAACTAGAAAATTAATTTTTTTAAAGCAAAATATTATTAACAAGTATACCATGCACTGACAGCCGCTAGTTGAACTTATGGATTCCGACTAAGAGGTGACAGGAACAGCTCTTTCCCGGTGCAAATTCTGTCACAGAGGAATCAGTGATTTTACTCGAGGCTCGAAAAAGTATACATGATGCATTTGTTTTATATTCTCAAGCACAGCCTTTAGAATAGAATTTCAAGATGTTTTCGCCTACAAAAATAATTATCTAGGTTTGTTGTTTATTTACATATTGCAGCGCAGACTATACAGTGTACTGCGCTTGCAGTGGACGTAATCATACACAGGGTCTATGAGGCAAATACTCATACATAGCACTCTATACACGCTATCTATGGGTATATCATGAATGTGACTTACTTTGATTTCTGCATTTTCACAAAGTTAATATAACGTTAATGTTTTCCTAAAATAAACATTGGATAAAAAATAAAAAGGATATGTCAATCGTACAGTGTATGCGTATCCAGGGTATAGTGTACTATACCATGAATATGAGGCCACGTCATCTTGTCTTCAACATAGCAATATTATGATTGATCACATGACACTATGTAGACTACTCAGCTAACAGGGATTCATTAATTAAAGTTTAAACAACAACTACTGTATGTATTTATATTGAATATCCCCCATACACACACACATACACCCACACACACACACACACACACACACACACTTCCTCTCTCTTTTTTCTCTCTCTTTCTGTCTAAGCAGCACTTATTTTGTATGAATCTTGGTGTTTGTATATGTACGAGATTCAGTGCAACGGTTAGGAGATCGATCAATGTTGCGCTATTGCGGGGAACGTGTATTTTTTTATTCCAGTGTTCTTACTGTACAATGTTCACTTGGGAAGATTCCATTCTCGCCTCGTCGTTCTCTTCCGGAAAGAACGGTGATTCATCGTCACATAGTAAACGCTGTCTCCGAAAATGGTTCCCCCGCCACATTGTATGTTAAGATTAGATCTAGTAGAGTTGTTACTGCCGACTGGAATTCAATGCAGTTTTATAGAACCTGTCAGTGTTAGTGTGCATAGCGTATGAAAAGTATGTATGTATTCAAGTAGCAAACGAAGCACCCATTTGGCGTTTGATAATATTGTGTCTGTACATTTGCAAACGGAGTGCATTGTATCTGGTTATAACAGGGAGGTGGGCTCCCACCTCCCTGCGTTACAACAAGCTATTGTTTCGTTAAAGGAATGATCTGATGTGGACTGCAGGTTATTGCTTTACGTACAGTTTGTACAAGGAAAATGTTCCAGTGACCGTATATTGTAATCCAGCATGGATGATTTGATGTAGTAAAGAGGTTTTTCTTTTAATTGTTTTGGAGTTGTTGTTGTTGTTCTTTTACAATAAATGCAATTGTCTCTGTGCATATAACATTCAAGCAGGGAGGTGCCCCACCTCCCTGATCCAATCAACCCAGGGAGGTGGAAAGATTCCACCTTCCTGCTCAACCGCAACATCGTGAAACACAATTCTGTCGCCTTTTGTTCTATTAGCTGCTTCACAGTTTTCAACTTGTGTCAATATTGTACTATTTGTGCGCAAAATGATCTACTCCACATAGCTCAGATAACGACAAAATATGAGATCATCACATTTTTATAGTAAAGTGTAATATTGTACATTTCAACTGTATGTTGATGTTGATTGATTTGTATAATATATAGTGCTGTGTTTCAATAGGGACGGCATAAAGTCGTAATTGTAATGGGATGGATGTTTAAATGTTTTTTACTTAATTTCGTACACATGCCTAAGGGCAACAGTAAAATAATTATTTTTTGTGAGCCCTATAGCCAATGTATTCCTTCCCTGTTCATACTTTGTGTTATATGTCAACTGTGTAGGTCCTGTGGTATACGTCGACTGTGCCATTTCCTTGTGATGTATGTTATGTAACTGTTATTGTCATTTTCATTTGACTGAGTAAATAATGATAATAATGATAGTAAAACTAATGAAAGCAATGATGATAATAATAATAACAATAATGATAATAACAATAATAATAATAATGATAATAATAATAATAATAATAATAATGATAATGATAATGATAATGACATAATGACGACGATGATGACGTCTCTGACATCGGAAACTCAGTCTAGCTACTGATATGCCTGAATGCTATAATATACCTGTATATCCGGAATGTTTGTGTTCTATTACAGAGCACTTTGTAGCAATGTTGCGCCATGACCACGCTTCTGTTACAACCACCAGGATTTTGTATATTTCTGTTACCACCACAAACATTTGTATATTATTTCTGTTGCAGCCACAAACATTTGTATATTATTTCTGTTGCAACCACAAACATTGGTGACTGTGGAAACGATTTTCATGCATAATATGAAGTCATTGGACAACTATAACATAGGTATGAACCTGCGTGGAATAGGGGAGAACTGAACGAGAGTTCTATTTCCTGGTACTCCCGCCTGTAAAGGGAGGGTTGACCAAATACGCGGTGAATGTCTGATGCTCTGACGCATTCAGTCTCAGCCCGTTAGTAACTCATGGCTAGTCATCAGCGGGATTAGCTGCTGCTGTTATCCCGACCGAACAGCTGGGCTGCTAACCATCGCAGCACTTGCCTCGTTAGTATACTGTAGCTCTCAATACTTAAGGCTCAAGCTCTTTGTAATATGCGCTAATTCGTATGTCAAAACTGACAATTGATTACTATATATAGAGATTAGGAAAATTGATATTCTGTTTTCATGTTTGTATTGAAAAGCGATACAGAGAGAAATAACAGTAATAATGATTTCACTTCATACACATTTTATTCATAAGTCACTTATCACATATAGAAGTAATATGAGCGATATTAAAAGATATCATAATATGTCCATATATTCATATTTCCGGTTTTCACAACGGTCGTCCCCGTATACGTATGACCGTGGAACTATACATGGTATGACGTGCCTGCGTATTGATTTTCTGTCCATACTATACTTTGTATAAGTGCTTTGATTCTTCTTTTATATATTGCTTTGTCCATGCTATAGATATACAGTGTATTTTCAATATTGGATTTTTGACAGTCGGTTTGAGTGGAAATACATCATTAAGACTAAGATTAAGATTGAGATTAACATTAACATTAAGATTCTGCATGCTATAGTATAATACAATGTTATGCTGGGAAATTGTTTCCAAGGGGTTTCCTGCGGGTGGTATCAAGGTGTATTAATACCGACAGTAGTCAAAGTTTGTTATGAACACCCCTCCCTCCGTCTGCGAATTGCATTCTGTAGCTTTGGAGTAAAATTAAGTGGACCAAAAGGAAGATGTTTCATTCGAGCTACGGAATTTTCTAACTTCATGTTTTCATCCACGTGTAAATGAAAATGAAACAATGATCTTGAGTGATAGTGCTCACGACCTCTATGCAAATTAGATGGGATGATTGTACCATCGACGCACCCAGTACCCCATGCGACTAACACTTTAATAAGTTATACACTATACGGTATCTTTACCAGTATACCTGGGGCACCATGGCATAATGAGACTCGTGACTCTCATTCGGAGGTCTCGAGATCGAATCCCCAAGTGATGCTTCCGTCCTTATATTGGACAAGGTGCACGTTTTTACCCCCACCCCCCATGTTCCTCTCGACCCAGGTGTCTGTAATTGGGTATGTACAAAGTTTTATACCTGGCAATGCTGTGGTAATGATATTGGCAGGGGCCATCTGATCATAGAAACAGTCATGGCAACATTGCTCAAAGTGACTAGACCCTGGATGAAATAAGACCATTGTTGTGCACATGTATGTGGGATCAAATTCATTATAATGCACGTTTGATGATTAAGCTGATGTGACTGCCTTGTGTAGTGTCTAAATTATTGAACAGAAACGCGGTTTTTATTACAAGTATCAATGATAGTAATGATAATAGGTGATCATTTATATTGTGCCAAATTGATTAAATGAAATTCTCAAGGCGCACTCAAATGTGAAAAGAATAAAGGTAAGATATGAAAAAAAAAGATTGGAAAAGTTCAATTATCATGAAACAAAAAAGTTTATTTGGGGTTCGAAGACCAGTTGAAGAATTAAGAGGCAGTGACGCTAGCACACCATCCTAGTAAAATACCCTGTTTGCGGCAGGCTTTGTATAGGGTGCCTATTTGCGGCAAGGGCCAATTTCATTCATTGATAAAAAGGCCCAATCAGGTGTCACTTCCCATAACACGAGAAGCTCCTGCTTGTGTTCTAAAGTGGGACTAAGCCCACATGATGTTCATTAGCTGTTTTATTGATGAATGAATGTGCCCATGCCAGAAATAGGCACCCTGCCGCATATTGGGTATTTTACTGTCTAGTTGAATAATGTGCATGCGCTCGATATCACAGCTTTGTATATAAAAATAATAGTACTTCCGTGACGTTCTTGTAATTCTTCGACTTGATTTACATAGTGACGCATCGGTTGAATTCTGTTATAATTTTGTCGGTGTTGAGTTTACACTCTTATACTAATCTTGCCAGCCAGTTTGACAGAGGATGTCATTTCTGTTCAAATCGGAAATGTCTGCCAAGAAGTATTGATGCACTTGCCCTTGTCTCCATCGTATTCAGCCTCCAAATAAGCTCGCACTGAATACACCATCTATTAACCGGAACTGGAAATTATGGGATCGTCATTAACGACTTGAGTTACCCGTACTGTAACTCTGAATATCCTCTACAGGAGCGGATATCCCATCACTTCCTTTCCTTAATTGACATGCAAATGATCCGATGTGGAACGACTTGTATATAGAATACTCAGTACTACTCCCTGCATGGTGTATAGTTGACGCGTCTGACAATAATATATCCTGAATGGTGCACGTGATCCCCTTGCTTATTATACAGGTGTGGATGGGGGAGAGACAGCAGTCGATCAATCGGGCAGTTATACCTCAAGTTTAGGGATTGCTTAACTATAGTTTCCATCAGGGGCGATCATTCACCTATCGCCTGTGATAGTTTAAAGTTGCTTGGAGAGGTATTATTTCAACACCAGGGCCCTGTTTCATAAAGCTGTTCGTAAAGTTACGAACAACTTACGAGCGACTGGTGATCAGTTCTTGTGCTGAATTATGGAAATTCTGATAAGTATAGCACATCAGAACTTATCACCAGTCGCTCGTAAGTTGTTCGTAACTTTACGAACAGCTTTATGAAATAGGGCCCTGGGTTCCAGTCTGCATGCTCCATTTGTCGGTATGCTTAGGTAAAACTCTGATCGGGCAATCCTTTGGGGAATTCAGGAACAGAGTGGGATGTTATAAATGATGCACATAATTTGAATACGTTTGTTGCTGGTGGTCTGTACGCTTGAGGACTTCGGAAAAGGTTGTGCAAGTTAATGCATACATTGAGATTGGCAATTGTTTTTCATTCGCCTTTCGTCATGTGATATATGGAAACGGTACTATTAGTAATTTGATATGAAACAGTAGTCCCACGTAATGCGCATCCGTGTCTGTTCAAATACAGCCATCAATACAAAACCAGAAATTCGGAATCCAAGCCCATAGGCATTTAAAGGGATGATACAGTATTGATGGAGATGAGAATTGGGCTTTTAAATTTTTGCGAGATACCAAGAAAACAGAGCATACCATTTTAAAGGGGAAGGCTAGTAACTGATCAGTGGGAATCAGTGGAAATGCTGGGAGATGATTGTTCCAATCCTTATGGGATTCATTCAAGAGTTCATTGTATATCTATTGTTGTGTGAAAATGATTTGCTTCAGAACGGTCTCATATTCAAGTAATGTGCAGATTAATGCTCCGTCACTGACCAGGGACGCTAACCTGGAAGCATTAAACTGCACATTACTTGAATATGAGACCGTTCTGAAGCAAATCATTTTCACACAACAATAGATATACAATGAACTCTTGAATGAATCCCATAAGGATTGGAACAATCATCTCCCAGCATTTCCACTGATTCCCACTGATCAGTTACTAGCCTTCCCCTTTAAGAGGAATTCAAAGTTTATTTGATGAAAATCGGGTTTGGAATGACTGAAACATCCAAAAACAAAGTAAAACAAAGCGATCGTAATAAAAGGTGGGTCCCACACTTTATTAGATTCACTCTGTTTTGGATATCTCAGCCATTTCAAAACCAATTTTCATCAAATAAACATTGAATTCCTCATGGAATTACATGCTCTTTCATATTTCCTAAGAGGCTTCTCATTATCTCACACACACAAAAAGTTAGAAACCTGGAACTAGGTCTCAACCAAAACTATACGATACCTTTAATATCCGTTTCTGTGACGAGATTCATGGGTAGCATGCTACTATACACGAGAACATACTATGCCGTGATATCATGTGTGTTTCATAAGTTGGTGATACATTGTCTACCCGTATTATTAAGGTCGCCTCACACTTGTCAATACGACTTTTGGTCACACGGCTAACTGACTTTGGATCCGAAATTATCCCTTTAGCCTGAGAATAAACACGCTTGTTTATTTCATATCCAAAATCGCTCAGCCGTGCGACGAAAGTTGTACATAGTGTGCGACGAGCTTTAGCCATTTAGCTGAAGGTATCGTAGGTATTGTTGGTCGATAATTGTTCGGTGTATAAGACACAGCAGAAACGTCCTTCCGGAGACGGGAAATTTGCGTTATATCCGTTTAGTTTGTTTTGACAGACTTGAACGGGTGGCAGTCTCATTGTGGATAAACTTTAACCTAACCTTATGCAAGGTTGACTTGTTTTAAAGTCGCCTAACTTATACCTTTCAGAAAAATCTCCCCCCCCCCAAAAAAAAAGAGAGCAAAAACACAAACAAACAAACAAAACACCACACCTTAGCCAAGTCTTGAGCATATAGCTGTTATAATGAACTACGACTAGGGCCCTGTTTTGTGAAAGGTTAAAATTGATTATATAGTTGATTTCAACTGTAAGTCTATGGCAGCCTGTGTGGTAAGGACATTTAAAATCGATTTTATCTTTTGATAAAACGGGGCCCTGATCACGTAATGCCATCAGGCCAATACGTCAGCCCCCGTCGGGTGTCACCAGAGGACAAAATTATTTTTTAGAAAAATACTTAAGGGGGCACTACACCAAAAAGTGGAATTTTTTTTATTTTACTATTTTCTGTTTTTACTTTTAAGTGACAGTTTAGGTCCTTATCTTCAATATTCAGTATCTTCTATACTAAAAAAATGCAGTAAAAGTGGTTAAAATTCATTTTTTCGATACCCTTTTGAAGGCACATCTTTGCAATGGAGAAATGTATTTTCGAAACTCTGTAGGTGGGACTACAGTGTGATAACAACTGAACATAATCCTTTTACCTTGTTTTTGTGGGTTAAAATCATAATTCTTAACATAATATGTTTGTTAAAGTGTATAAAGTAAATTAAAGATATATTTTGAAGGGAACTTTGTGTCCACACTGCTACAAAAATGACATTTGCCCGTACTTTGAGGTCAAATTTGTGTAGAAACTACAGCAAATGCAATTTTTTTATGGATTTTATTATTCGAAGGTGACATCTTTATTTTCAATGGCCGTTTTCTCAAAATGCGTTTTTTTGTACACCTTTGTTTACACATTTTGCTATAACTTGAGAATGCTTCAATATTTTCTTTCCAAATTTGGTACACTTTTGCAGAAGAACATGCTTAATAAGTTGATTAAGATTTTGATATTATGGGCTTTAGTTATTTAGTTAGTTTTTACGTTATTGTCAGCTGAATCCTGATTGGATATTAAGGGTTGCCATGGCAACAGGAAAAAAAATCAAAAATAATCAATAAAAATGTTTTTTTTTAGATGCATCTATAGATGTACCAAAGATGAAAAAAAAATATCAAAGTTTACAGCAGTAGTAGGCATTGTTGTGGTAACCAATCACCTGTAGGCATCTGGTTACCATGGTAACCATGCACAATATTACACATAATGTATACCATTATATTGCTGACATCTCTAGCAACATGTACATATATAGTTATACATGTATGGTGTGTTTTGATAAATTCTTCGTGAAGTACAAAAATGAAATACAAAAATTTTGAATTTTTTTGTTGTCATTTTCAATGTTCTTGGTGTAGTGGCCCCTTAATTACTAAAAGACAGTTGTATTTCATATCGTCGGTTATCATGTTATGTCATATATACTAGACCCTATAGTATATATAATTTATCATATGTATTATTATATCATATCAATTTCACTAATGTGATGTGATATAACATTTGATGATTATATAGTGTATTAATGTAGACAATAATAGTTCATGATAAGGTTTGCATATAGTTTCTGTGGGTTTTAATACGCTTCTCATGCTGTAAACCTTCCCCATAAACTCACGCTGACATAGGAAGAGCATAAAATTGTAATGCTCTTAATTTGGCCGACAGTGACTCGTCCAAGCAAGAAATCCAGAAATACGTCTCTTCATAAGCCCAGTGGATTTCAGAAAATGACTCTTGCGTTCATATCCTAATACTATCGGGCTTTCGTGTACTGAAGTTGTAAACGCCGTAAGAATCACTCCTCTTAATATACGCCAGCTGGGGTGCCAAATACAAATGCAGGAAATGCAGTCCGAATTAGGGGGTGCATTAAAATGGCAAAAATTAAAACCCCCAATGTTATTTATGGTCTAGTTGTAGACTGACGTCTATAATATGACTCAAAATTTAAATGTAATTCCTTCGCACACGTTGATCCTTCGAACGTGTCATGCTTAATGTTGGGCTTGTAGTTGTTGTTTTTTGTGGACTTTTTGTGTTGGTTTCCATATCATGGATAATTGACTAATCAAATCAAGCAATTTCAACTCTTGATGTGAATGTTATTTGTCATTAATAATTTGATTACTTTTCGAAACAATGCAGAGTTGGAGTATCCATGTAATTTGATATTGAAGGTTGCAACATAACGGGGAATTCATGTTTGCAGAAAGCTGCTTATAATGACTTTACTTATGACATCTCATTCAACCAGATCAGTATTGATGTTAAATACGCTAATCTATACGTAAAATCAAATTTAGAATGCTAGTCATTAAAACAAAGCAAAACAAAACAAAACTAACAAGTGGATCTCCTATACCTCATTTGCTTTTTTTTTAGGGGGGGGGATAATTGTGATGAGTTTTCTTTACTTTTAAAAAGAAAGGTTTTTGGGGTTTTGGGTTTTTTTTTTTTTTTAATTGACTTATGTGCCAAAGGTCGAGTAAGTGGGGTTGTTACATTCTGTGTTGATACCTATCACTTTCGCACTGGATATCTCAAACTACCGCATCGAGGTTCAGGAATGAGCGTATAATCTATATGTGCATTTTAATTGTTCACTGATGCATTGAAATCTAAACAAACCAAATAACTTGAAGAGGCATATTTTCCGGTATGGGGGTCCCGGTTTGTTTAAAACAGCCGCAATTATGAAGTAAATGATAAAGTGTGCTGATATACAGTATATAGACTTGCTTTGATTATTCATGGACAATTATGGTGAAAACAAGAAAAAAATATCTCCTAAACAAAAGCTTCTTTGTCTTGCTCTATTTATCGCAGGTCTTTTATGCTCTTGATGGACGCTGGAACGCCGTTCCTGATGCAATGTCGGGATACTCTGGTGAGTACCTGAGGGTACTGCAACAGCTGACGACGTCATGGACGAGACACCGCCGCATCAAACTCTCCTTCGTCGTCATGATACTGGTCAACGCCTGCCTCTATCTCGTGATCTACAGCGGGCGAAAGGAGGTGGTCAATGGGCGCGAAGTCGCCACGTCGAAGCCGCGCGACGGCGCCGGGTTGTCGACGCGCGATCTCGGACAGGTGCGTTGCGGTGGGGCAGACGTGGTGAAGGACGTGGTGCGCCACCATGGGGCCAACGCCGAGGAACACATGGACAAGCTGTGTAAGGGGACCAGCAAGGGAGCGACCACGGCAAAGTCACGTGGTCTCTTCTCGTGGATCCTGGGTTTGTTCGGCGCTGGAAACAGTACCAAAGCGCGCAGGAGTTTAAGCGCGTCGCACAACTACAAATTAGTACTGAATCAACGCGATGTGTGTAGGACTAGCAGTACCAATGGCACCGAAGTGTTTCTCCTCGTGTGCGTGTTCACCGTGCACGCGAATTTCGAGAAACGGAAGGCCATTCGCGAAACATGGGGCTCGCAGAAGCTCATCAAAGATAAACGAATAGTGACGCTCTTCATGCTGGGAAAGTCTAGCAACGCCTTTCATCAGAAACTCGTCGAGCTGGAGAGCAGGAGGCACGGAGATATCCTGATGGAGGACTTCGTGGACGCCTACCATAATTTGACCCTCAAAACAATCATGACGATGAAGTGGGCGAGTCAGTACTGTCCGAACGCGCATTACGTAATGAAGACTGATGACGACATGTATGTGAACTACAAAATGCTCATCACCCATCTGACGGATCCCGGCACGCCACCCACGAACTACTTTGTCGGCAGCAAATTCTCCGGCAACGCGCCGATCAGGAATCCCAAGAGCAAGTGGTACGTCCCGCGCAAAATGTACCCGAACACGAAATACCCGTCGTTCTGCTCTGGCACCGGTTACGTCATGTCCGGCGACGTGCCGGGGCGCGCGTATAATATGTCCCTGCGCACGCGCTACCTCTACTTGGAGGACGTGTACATGGGGCTGTGCATGAAGAAGCTGAAGATCAACATGACGGGCCACACGGGGTTCCATATCGACAATCAGCCGTACAAGTACTGCGCCTACAAGAGGCTCATCACCACGCACGGGAAGACGACCACGGAGATGTACCGCATCTGGGAGGACCAGCGGTCGCGTGGCAACACGCGCTGCATCGGGGTCAAATCGTAGCACAGGGTCATAATAAACCTCTGCATTCGATAGAGACTAACAAGCAGAGGGGCAAACCTGACGAATAATTGCACAGGCTGACTATAATTGGATGTGGCGCCTTAATGTTGGATAACTGTGAGCTGATCCGGTCTCTATAACCGTAATCTCGTGTTCGCATTCATTCGTATCACGATTATAATCACAGTCGAGTTGTGCAAGTGTAATTCTTTCATATCATGGTATTATGCAGAGTTTTATATTGAGGAGCGCGCAATAAACCTCCCGAAATTTTTTTTTTTGGAGGATGAGGCCAAAACTTACGAGTTAAAGATCACAATTTACATTGTCATCAATGATATGAAAAGCAAGTTTTCTTTTCGATGTATAATAGGGAAAGACCTACCAAGTATTAACCCTATTCTAACTGGGGGGGGGGGGGGGTCAATTTGACCCCCCCCCCTCGACATTTCGCGCCGCGATTCCGCAACGCGCAAAGATTTTGCCGCGTCGTTTCATGACTCTTTTCTTTGAAGTCTCCCGCATATTTTGAGACCAAATTTGCGATGTCCGGGTACACCATTCTGAAGTTAGGTAATGTTTTGCTTATGCATGTCAACCCGAAAATGGCTCAAATTCATGATATCGTGTGCAAATCCAAGCAAATTGTGTTTTGTTTTTTTGTTTTTTGGTTTAATTGATATAAATTAGATTATTTCAACTTTTAAATAATAATAATATGAAATATTTATTTAGCGCTTAATACAACATGTTTCTAAGCGCTTTACAATGCTAAACAACCAAACATACAAATCAGCTTAGAAAACAAATAATTTACTACAAATGCATACAGGGCCTACATAATCATTAATTCTGCTCTAAAAATAAATGAGTCTTAAGTTTCTTTTTGAAGATGTCAACGGAGGTGGAGGTCTGAATGTGAGTAGGGAGAGTGTTCCAAAGAAGGGGGGCACAAACGGAAAAAGCACGGTCACCATAACGATTGTGGGTGCGAGGGCCAAGTTTAAGTTGGGTTGCAGATGATGATCTTAGGTTAACAATTGAAATTAATCAATTTTAATGTAGATAAGCTTGAAAAAGTGCCTGCAACAAATTTTGGCCAAAAAACAATAGAAAACAAAAGGTAAAAAAACAATGAAAGACATAAGAAATTAACAAAACAATAAAAAACAAAAGAAACTGATTTTTATTGTGCTATTTTTTTACAAGAAAATTGTTCAATGTGTCTTGAGGAACTCTTACACAAAAATTTAGCAATCATTCAGTCTTTTTAATGGAGTTATAGGTGAAAATATTATTTCATGCCTAAATTTGCATAATTAATTTACTAAAAACAGAAAATCAAAATTTTTCTTTTGTATGACTATGTAATCATGTAGTTGACATCCGGCTCTATGTTCAGGCAAAATTTTGCGGCGATCGCGCGATCGGCGGCCGAGATCTGAAGGGGGGTCAAATTGCCCCCCCCCCCCCGTAAAAACTTGGTCTCAAATAGCCCAGTTAGACTAGGGTTAAAAGGTCAGATGTCAAAATTTACAATACCATCAACGAGTGACAATTAAAAAACAGCAACAACATAGGTTACTCCTACTGTACAAACAGTTTTTCACACCATCAAAATTCACGAAGGCGTATTTAAGACACAATTAAGTCATAACAGAAGAAAATTGTCATTGGGGTAAATGGGAATGTGTTCATTTCACACAGTGAACATGGTAGTTCGATTAGTTAAATTTCACTGGAGTTCATAATAAGCTTCCCCCTTCCCCGTATCAAGTTGTTCCCCTATCTCCTTAATCTTCTTGTCAGCACAATGTGTGAACAGAAGCGTAAGTGTTAACAAACAGCGATATCCCCATACGCCCAAACCGCCACAAAACCAGGCTTGTTAACACTGTAATGACACGCCCGTCATCGCCGATAATCTTCAGCGAGACGATTACAGTATCGTTGATATTTCCGCATACGTCATGCACAACAGGGTGAATCAGTACACAGAACTTTTAAGGAGTATTGGGAAATCAGCTGCTTTTCTCACTTCTGTTTGGTCACAATGTACACTTAGTCCTCCGTGTGTGAACGTTTATTTAGATTTTTAAAGTCTGTTTTTTTTTTCTTTTATTTTGTTTTATTCAGCCTAATGGACTCTGTATACTGTACTTGTGGCTTATCTGGCTTCTCATTTGCAGAGCTGAGTTTGTCAGATACCTAACTGATCTAATTACTTAGTAGTTTAATTCCGTTCTGATCTATGGTTTACCAGGAATTATGGGTAACATCATTTAAGCATCCTTTGAGTATGATTACGATTATAAACATGATTTCGAATGATGCTGATTATGATTTTGAATATGATTATGGTTACGGTTATGATTATGATTAGGAATATGATTGTGATTATAAAGTTGATTGTGATTATGAATGTGATTATGATAGTGTGTATAATTATGATGCTACATGATTGTGACATCACTTTAATATATCGTGATATATTACCATCAATGCAATATGATGCCAGACTTTAATATATCGTGATATATTACCATCAATGCAATATGATGCCAGACTTGACGTAGCTTTGACTTAATGTGATGATTGAAAGATATGCTGACGTAGAACAAGAACGAAAACGAAACGCAGTGCCCCTCGCAGAGAATATTCAATCACCCCTTTGAGCCTGACTTTTGGCAGAATATTTACCAATGCTGAAAAGACGTGCAGAATAGATTGAAGTCGGGTTATTAAATCATCAAACAAGCATATAGTTCTGATGGGGATCATTTTAGCTGGCAAAATAGCAATCAATGCAGTATCATTCTTTTGATTTGTTTTCATTTATATGACCTCTGCACCATAAAACATTCACACGCCATGCAAAATTCAAATTTCTACATGGCTGCCAGAATTACAATACTGCTGTAAACCAAATTTGTGTGTAACAAATGAGGCGATTGAGTTAACATTTAATTGATAGGAAAGGCAGAAGCGTCCGAAGGACGCAGTGTCTCACAGCGATCATGAAGACCTTAGAGTATGCTGTGACATATCCTATACGTAACAAAAGGCAGACTTTCTCGGGCGAAGTAGCTGAGGAAGAAAAGGCTGGGATAAGAAGGTGTCATACCTAATTCTTTACTTGACTAGCAGCACCCGTGGAAATCCACGGGTCTGAGGGGTTTAATTTTTTTTTCTCATAATACGATTTTGCACATTTTTATTGAAGAAATAAAAAGAAAAGTCTTCTCATTCTTTCTTTAATTGTGCTGTCTTCTAAATGACCACCCTTCCCAGAAATTTTATAATACATTTTTGTAGTATATGCCAGGCGATCCGGTCCATTGGTAGGGATCATTCCCGCCATTACTTGCTTTTATTATAGAACTTGAGTTTCGAGGGGTTATTTGCACCCGTTGAAGTCCAACAGTTGTCTTGTTGCCCCTCACCCCTCCCCCCCCCCCCCCTCACGCACACACATATTTCCACCTCCGCAGGGCAAAAAACAAAAACATTCAGGGAAAAATTACCAAAAACGCGAATGAGATTCCCCGAAAGTTCTGCCCACAGGTTGTTCCCGTCGAAACGGGAAGATATTAACACTATGACTTTGATTACCCCCCGCTCTTGCATCCACGCGGGCACCCGCGGGAATCCACGGCTGGTCTCAAGGCCTCTGTTTGTTTTGTGGGGTTTTTTCATGTTTCTTTTCCCCACGTTATGAGAAAAAAATAAGATATTTTCGTCTTCATAATTTTGCTCCCTCCTTTTTGTTTTTAAGCACCAAAACTTGGCTTGATATATCATATTAATATAGAACTACATCTGCTTCAGATTGTACATTATCATGATTAATATTAGGCCTACAATTATTGCTCCTATTATTGTTATTATCATATCATTATCCTTATCATAATTATTATTATTATTATTATTATTATTATTATTATTATTATTATTATTATTATCATTGTTATTATATGGGGAGGGGGAGATCATAGTCATCAGGTTTAATAGGCACCCGTGTGAGTAGGTTCTCACGACCTCGTATTTTTTTTTTCTTTAATATTTTTCCCATGTTATGGAAGAAAGAAGAATGATTATACATCACTGCATTCGTCTTCATTTGCTCCCTCTTTTTTTTTTTTTTTTGTCACCAAAACTTGGTTTGATAGACCATAGAACCACACATTCTATTTCCACTTGCAATTTTAAAAATAGGCGGTCGGCAAAGCGAGGTTTTCCTCTACGTCCGCTCATCTTATGAATATGTATGATTACAGCAGCTCTGCAGTATTACACGAATGGACACAGCTGCGCGTGTAATCTGATATGTAAGGGTACGATCGGCAAATATATTTAGCCGCGTCCTAAACAGTCTGCGTACAATGACCCCGGACTTGAGAGCAAACGGCGAGCAAACTAAACGACGTACCTGAGCTGCATATAGTATTCTGCAGTTGTGCAAAATACAATTACATAACGGTAACCAACGTTCGTTGTTTTCATTTCACGCCAATAATGGCGAACTGTACGTAAATGCCCTTGTAGTCCATATCACGCACACACAGATTCGTGTAACCATCGTCAATACATTCAGTACGCGTAACAGGCGGAGGCAAAGGTACATCACAGAACTATTATATACACACAGTGTAGAGTGTGTATAGAGTTCTGCGAGGTACATTGTGTGTGTGCGTGCGCGTCCGCCGGAAGATGTCAGAGATTTCGCTGCACCATCATCTTTAGTATCCCCCAGTGTCTCTGCAAGCTAAAAGATGGAAGATCGAGAAAGCAGGAGGCCAGCGCAGGTTCCGTGAATATTGAAACGCTCGGCTCTTTCGTCACGCACAAAAATGCATTATGCATGTAGCTAATTAATTTTTCTTTTTCGTCCTCGACGTCGACACGGAGGCGGAGAGGGGACGAAACCCGCGCCATTCGATGTAGGATACTCTCCTGCGGCCGACGGCACCGGTCGCAACTGCCCGGAGCCGACGGCTCGGGAGGAGATAGAGAAACCAGCAACGCCGAAATAAAACAGAAAATACATAAGGCCGCGACAACAACAACAACTTCGAGTATTATAGTATAGGATGTGATGTGATGTGATGTGATGTGATGTGATGTGATGTGGTGTGGTGTGGTGTGGTGTGGTGTGGTGTGGTGTGGTGTGGTGTGGTGTGGTGTGGTGTGGTGTGGTGTGGTGTGGTGTGGTGTGGTGTGATGTGGTGTGGTGTGGTGTGGTGTGATGTGGTGTGGTGTGGTGTGGTGTGGTGTGACGTGACGTGACGTGACGTGACGTGACCTGATTTCATTTCATTTCATTTCTGCATTCCTTTTTCGTGCAAGAATATAACACAAAGGCAGTTGAACAAAGTTATTGTTGAGTGTAGTGTTTGAATCTAACAGTGAAAATGCATGGAACAGGTAACTGATTGACTTAAATGTGCAGCATTGTTTTCTTGGTAATACAAAGCGAAAACGAGCAGGATGTTATCATATTATACGTATTAAAACTCAAGATTTCACGTACCTGCGGTTCAAGAGACAAATTGAGCAAATGTAAGTGAAGTAATGTAGAAGGTCACTATTTTCCTCTCGATGACAATGATATGAAACATTTAATGATCATTGATTACATCACAGGCGGGCTGCTGGCGGGCTGGATAATTTTCAGACTGACACCTGCATGTTTAGCAATTCAAGAAGCATGGCTTTTGGATGGGATTGGTGCAATCAAACGTCAGATCCGATTGTAAGGCAGTCGATTCGATGTTTTCGAATAACTTTTCTTGTCGACAGCACCAAGGTAGTCGTTCGCCGTATATATCGAATACACTTACGATATCGGACATAAAGTTAAGTTCATCACGTACTCGCAGGATCTGCCGGCGTAGGCTTTATAGGTACTGCTAGCTTCTCGTAGAACTATCAGGAAATTTCCTAGCAAGGATAACACCACCGGAGCCCTAAGAAATCTGTCGACAGAGTGGCTACACTGCCGATTATCCCTCTGAAATAGAAATTTGTATATAACAGTTTCTTAGATCATGGTTATCACCCCATGCTTCTTTCCCGATTTCCTCTTCAGAAATCTCGTCTGACATCTGAGCGGATTTTTAGCGAGGTTTGTTCAAGGGTAGAACTCGCACGGAAATCGAATAAAGAGCAACAAGAAGAACAACAGAACTTAATTTTACCCTATGATCGTTAAAAAGAAGATAAAATATGCCGTTTCTTTTAAGTTTTACTGAGAGTAAGCATACGCCGTGAACCTCGAGTAAGTTGAATATTTTGATAAATAAGTCAAACAGAATGTCTGCCCATTCGATGGATGTTTACACATGTGTTAATTCTAGTGCGTAAGTCGAGATTCACGCAAGCTGAAGGATTTTTTTTCCAGTCCCTTTTGATTCGACTGCTGGAGGCGGGTTAATTGGCTCTATGAACTGCCTACAGAATGTATACAGTAATGTAAGGGAACACTCGTCAATGTTTTATTTCGTGTAACGTGTTTAGGAAATGTTACAAGACATTGTATAGGACCTTGACCAATATTGCAATCACTCAACATGCTGAAATGCACTGTAAAGACCTACAGACCCTGAATACCTACATGATTACTTATATTTCACAATGTATGATATTTATACACTAATTGTATGGCGTAGGCTTGTGTATGCATGAATCTAATCATCGCAGTATTGTGCAAAGAACAAATTGATGTGTCGAAGCGTATGGAATGAAGCACACGAATTGATCAAGTAAATATGCTGTAAAAGTGGAAATTTTCGCGGTGTTGAAATTTTCGCGCATTTCGCGCAACCAGAAGCTAGCGCGAAAAAAAAAAAAAAAAAAAAAAACGCGAATAGTTT
Source organism: Diadema antillarum (assembly GCF_040938485.1). Classification (NCBI taxonomy): domain Eukaryota; kingdom Metazoa; phylum Echinodermata; class Echinoidea; order Diadematoida; family Diadematidae; genus Diadema; species Diadema antillarum. The sequence continues at coordinate 87,987 of NW_027271075.1, read as the reverse complement.
TGTGTGCCACATGTTCCAGTATAGCTGATGTCTTGATTCGCGGAATTAAAAGCGCGCGAAACTCTTCTTACATGGCAAAGCGCGACAAATTATTCGCGCGAAAATATCCACTTTTACAGGTAGTGATCAAAAGTACCAGTGTGAGTTATCAGCTGATCGTAATCTCAGAGAAGTGTATAATTATGCTTGCGTTGGTTTATTTCACAGGTGCATGGTTTGGTCTATAAGATATTATGCACGTAACGTTGTAGACATTTGCAGCTTACCATTAAATGAGTTGCAGTTTACAGTATGTATAGGTCCTATAATATTGCGTAAGCGAAAATTATTCAGTTAGTAATGTAAACGATTCGGTCGTGCGCTTCGTTTTTTCTAATTCACTGCCGCAACATTGAAAGTCATGATAACTGTTAAATATTAAAAGTGAAACCTGTCAAATCATAATGCGGATGGAGAAGTATATTTTTTAGACAATTATTGCGTGATAAATACAAAGAACAAAACAAAATATAGACGAGCAGAATTATGCTAGTTGTCGTCAACAAGCCGTACACTGATCATAAATTTGCTGTAGATACATATATTACGAGATATGTATTTCTTTTGTTTGCTTTGATTTTATTTTTTCAGTCAAAGGTATCATGATGATCTCTTATACAGCTAACACAGAGCTGCGCAAACTTGCAAACTATATTGAAGGAAACCCAAATAATAAAAATATGAATTTGGATTGAGTGAATGTAGCGATATTAGTAGTTCATATCAGCTGAAGTTTGATGAAAAATAATTGCTGGATAAGGAGACTACTACAGTTCATGACGTCATCGTGGACAACAATATAAAGAAATATAGGGAGAATTCCACAAAATTTCATTTTTCATGGAAAGGACAAATTCCATCGACGAGGTGCTGACATAAAAAGGTTATTAGTAATATTATTCCCACTGCTTCTGAAAGAGGTAAGCCGAGTGCTCTTTTTTTATAATGCTATAAAAGTGAAAATATGTTGAATTTTCTATATGTTTTCTGTATATTATTGTCCACAATGATATCATGAACTGTAGTAGTCGCCAAAACATTAAACATTCATAACTTTTGAATGGAATGTCCAATTTTCTTTAAAGATTCACTCATGAGATCAACTAATATTGCTGCTTTCACTCAATCCACATTAATATTTGGATTTTGGTATCCTTTAAAGTCAGCTTTCCCCAGAACATATCGAACACTGCCCTTATGTCCGTTAAGGACTATATTACAATAACAGCTGATATGCTGTATATAGTATACGTACTTGCCAATGCTAGTGACCCTGCCTCACTACATGTATTATGGTCATGCATAACCTCTATTATACAGGGTGGCCCAGAAAGAACGGAACACCAAAGATCTTTAATTTCAGTAATATTGTTGCAAATATGTCATCATTTTGCATTCTATTGGAAAGGCAATTCTTTTTTTTTAAAGTTTTTTTTAATTTTGGTTAATGCGTTATTATTTTAGGACCGTTTTTGTCAACCCTTCCAATTTTCACAATGTGATCATTTTGCACTCTCAGAGATACCGAAACCAGCGAGAATTCGGCTTGCCGTAGAACCAGTAGCATTCACGATGATATTCACAATGACATTCACATTATTCACAATGTTAACGGACAATGACAATCACACCGTCCTCCCCACATTCCACATATTGGGTAAATAACCCATTCCTTATTGTTGCAGCAATACCGGTTTGTGCGCCATTAGTAACTGACAGTGTGCCATTAGTAACTGACAGTTCATTGTTTTCACTATGACTTTGACCGTGGCGTTGTTGTATAAACCATGATGTAAACCAAAAGAGACTTTAATGTGTCTTCTTTGTTACTTTCCAGTTGGCGTTTTGTTGTTGTGGGGTTACTTTAAAAATTGTTAGCCGTCGTGTGCACACTGTTGTAATACAAGGCAATTAACCCTATTTATGCCATCCAGGGACTTTGGACAGTAAGTGAAACGCTATTATTATAATTTTTAATTTGCCATTGGGCACACAGAGCACAGTAAGGATAGATTGTTGGCAAAAAGCTATGAGTTGCCTTTAAGAAAAGTAACGGTTACGACGAATTGTGTTTCATTTTTCTTTATGTATTTTACTCTCGGATTGTTTTATTTGTTTTTTTTTTCCCAATTTTCAACTTCTCCAGTTCTCCTTTACGTCTTCTTTAAAAACGCAACAAAAGAATACACAACACATCAAAACAAACGAAAATGCTAAAGACGCTATAGTGTAGTTCTCCTTGCAAATACATGTACAAGTTTCAGTGGTGTATAGACGTCCCAAATTCGTCCCCTCTCCCACCCTCATATAGAAGACTATAGGACGATCATTCTCGGATCCGAATATAGATTAGATACAATCCGTCAGTATTGTCTTGATTGCAGACACGGAAATAGCAAGAATTACCGCCCATTAATGACGTCATCCCTCCCTCCTGCCCCCTCCTTCCCACCCCTTTAAATTGATTGTGTGCGGTGGACATTATGTTCGTTTGCCTGATTGGCACTCCTTCCATAACCGCGCCTTAAAGGGATCGTAGTTTTGGTTGAGACCTAATTTCAGGTTTCTATACATTTTTTGTGAGATAGTGAGAAACCTCTTATGAAATATGAAAGTGCTTGTAATTTCTTGCGGAATTCAACGTTTATTTGATGAAAATTGGTTTTGAAATGGCTGAGATATAAAAAGACAGAGCTATTCTAATAAAGTGTGGGACGCATCTTTAATTACGATCGCTTTGTTTTACTTAGTTTTTTGATGTTTCAGTCATTCCAAACCCGATTTTCATCAAATAAACTTTGAATTCCGCTCAAAATGGTGTGCTCTGTACTATTTCATAAGTTTTTTTCTTGGTATCTCGCAAAAAGTTAAAAGCCCAATTCTAATTTCCACCATTACTGTACCATCCCTTTAAAGTTGGCGGTACAAGTGCTTTCATTCGTCTGCTGGATGTATAGGGGTATCAAGTGAACACATGGTCTGGCGAGCCGTGATCTTCTGTCACGTTCGGTCTATCGGTGACATTTAAAGAGTTGACCGACTTTCCCCTCAAACTTTCACTGAACGCTTCAGTCATCTTTCTCCATCCTCTGATGAGTCCATTTATTTTGAGGGAACTTCCCCTTTAACACACCAAACTCAACATATTACCCAGTGCAGTTTTTTTTTTTTCTCTGTAATCAACATAATTATAATGCACATTGACATGAGTGTCCAATCAGAAAAAAAAAAGATACGCCATTTTCCAAATGAATGGAGAACATTTTTTTGATATGCGTGTGGGAAAAAAAAGAACATTAATATTATCAGACACACATACGCAATAATGATTAGCCTTCGAGGGGATTGTTTTACATCAACACGATTAGAAATTTATCCGTGCCGGTAGGAAAATGTTCATCTTATGTTCATATTATGATTAATCTGAAAATATTGTGATTAATTTATTACATCTATAATATCGTCAGCTTTAGTGTTATCGCTGTCATTGAAGATAACGTTCGGCGATCTATATTACTGTGTGCGTACCATAGAGATACTGTAGAGTAAAATATATCTGAGGTACGCACAAGTCTTGTTTACACGAGTCAAAATTTGCCAATGCTTTTCGTATGAAGTGAGGACAAAAAGGGATGACGCGAAGGCCTGCGAACCGTGCTAGGGTGCAGATCACGAAACTGACAAAGCAGGTCTACCTGTATGTCTTTGGGCACGGGAAGGAGTCATTAACGCTTCCTCTTTAAAGGTTCATGGCGGATTGCACAAGACTAGTGAGTGCACGTGCTATCCGTGTCATATCGGGGCCAATTTATAGGTCTGCCCGTCTATATACTGCGGAGCCGAAAAGGCAGAACGTTAACTAAACTCAGCGTATGCATACGTTTTGTCGCTTTATCCGCACACGAAAAGAGAAACGTATTAATGTCTCCGCGAGCATTAACTTAGTGTGAAGACCCTACATTGTCCCGTTATTTCTCGTCGCTCTTCTTATATCAAAAGTCAGTCCTTTGTATGAACAATGTCGGAAATCAGTTTTGACGACGGATAATACTAGAGGAATTAAATCGCTTTTGTTAGAATCAAAACGCAAACTGTGAGGTGAACACGTTTTGTTTGATTTTCATTTGTCTTATTTTCATTACGTGAGTATATAGTGTAATGTATTTTCAACAAATCAGATGTGTGTGTGAACGACATCACGATTATATGTCGAAATAACTGCTCTATGCTGAGACAAGTACTTCTTGCCATTGACATACTTAATGTATATCAAGACTTAGCTGGCAAGACTTCGTAGTTTAATCGTAAAGTATGCTATTGTCAGTGATTGTAATTTGAATCTGTTGGACAAGATATTATCTTTAATTTAGGTGTTACATGTATTGTATTTTATACGAAATTGATAAATGCGATATTGCCAAGTAACTTCATGCTGTATCTGAAGCTGATTCATTGTCGTTTCCATATTGATGCATTGTTCTGTAGCGTGGCAATTAATAGAGATGAGTGCGAGAGTAAAAACTCGATTCTCAATAATCAGTGCCAGCTGATATCTATTTCAAACTGTCAAAAGTAAAACAAATTCTATTATTATTATTTTTTTATTTTTTTTTTTTTTGCGCTTCATTCTGAAACCACGGAGGGTATAGATCGTAGCTGCACAATAATCGGAAAACCTCGGACATCAATAAGCATTTGCGCTTATTCAAATCATTAAACTTCACTTCATGTCTTCGGGCCTAGGGTGATCATTGTCCTGACGCATGCAGAAGATATAGCTCTCAGCCGTCATGCAAAATTCCACGCCTTTAAATTTCATTCTTGATTTTCGTCATCCGTGTCTCCATTCTGTAATGCGGGGTTGTACGACAATAGGACCTATGTCTTTTGTGATTATGTGAAAACCGAAAGAAAATATGAAAACGATTATGGCACCTTTATTTATCAAAGTAGAAACGCAGTGTATGAGTCGCTGACTAAATTTGCAAGTACATGTATTTTACGTTTCATGAAGATGAATATTCGAAGGTGATAACTGGGATCACGGCAGCTCTATATAGTGATAAACTGGGCGAATGCTGCCACCAGTCTTTTTGGTCTCACCGCTAATCTTCATCAGAGAGCACGTGATTGTTAAATATTGATAGTATAAACAGAAAGGAGACGTGTTAACTTACCCTCCCAAGGATGATAACTGTTTGTTTGTTTGTTTGTTTGTTTGTTTGTTTGTTTTTAAGACGAAAAATAATGTAAGGGTATAGCGAAAAATTCACATATCCAGAAACTATAGTCTTTATTGACGTATGCGTTGAGAAAGAAAAAAAAATCCTCATTTGGTTTCATTGCAGTATTAAGCTACTGTAACGTATTTCATCTGGACATCCAAAAACGCGCATCCAGTTTTTGTCGTTGTTTTGTGTGTGTGTAATGCGACATTAAGTTCAAGCTGTGGAGGAACTTCAATGAAGTGTAATACATGGACGTTTGCATGCATGTCACTTATGCGACTTCATTCTTTGCAGCTCTGTGACTGACGATAACATGTGAGTGCGGTAAACGTTGAGGGCGATGCATAATTGTATTAGACAAAATTATTGGCCGTGGCCTGTAAGTTTCAAGTTTCTTTCTTTTTTTTTTTTCTTTTTTTTCGTAGCTGCAGGCTCGGTAGCTTTGATTGTTTTATTGTACGCGCATTTTTTTCCTCTCTAAGCGAGCTGTACATCTTCGACGCGAACGCTAAGATGACGTTTACTAGGTTAAAAAAAAAATGGTGTTTTGCACATGCGCGAGAAAGCTGTTTCCATCGTCCATCCCAGGAGGCTGCGTCGTCTTAGCGTTCGCGTCGCAGGTCTAAAGCTCGCTTATCTTCAGAGCGAGGCGACTTTGTTTGGAGCACGGAGAGGTGTTTTAAGAGAGAAGGGATGAGAGAGAGGGGGCGGGGTGGGGGAGGGAGAGAAGGGGGAGGAGTGGAGCGAGTAAGAAAAGAGATGGTGCTAGTAAGTTTTCAATGGTTAATATATTACTTTTTTAACTTGATGAGGTTCATCTGCCACGTAATACTGAATGATAATTGTCTTGTTAAAAATCACTTGCATCTGAACTACCTGAACTTCTAAACAACTTAACAGAAGACAAGAAAATTTGTTGATTTTCTAAACTTTTGAATGGATGACTTCATAAGCATTGCTCTGTCCAATCATTCTTCTTCCATAAGTGTAATATCATGTACCAACAGGTACTTATCAATATTCATGTTATCTAGAGAAAAAAGAGATTCTGTACCTAAAGAATCTCTTTGGTTATTGCATATCAAATTATGAACATAATTCCTTGCGTTCTATTAGCACACTACACAACAAAATTATTTTTAATGGATTTCTTATTTCAACAGTAATTAAAATATCAGTAGAACCAGATATTGGTGTCCTGTAGGGTCGACAAGGACCGATCAGGGCATTTATGCTCTATCTTTGGAACAGTGATATTCTGATTATTTTTTTTTTTCTTTTAGCCGAAGACGTTATCAAAGATACGCACTCTTTCCAATTTATATCAAAATGCTCTAGTCACAGATCTCTGGTTTCCTTACATGCACCGATTGATAGCACAAATGCCGGGGGGTGGGTGTGTGTGTGTGTTTGTGTGTGTGTGTGGGGGGGGGGGGGGGGGGGAGGAGGTGTCTACCAAGAGCGACTCTTGGTCGTTGCCCGGTAACGATCAACGACAAAATTGACTCCGCCTCCAACAAAGTGGCAGACTGCCGCTGTATATAGTACGCAACAAGTATATTATGATTACGCACATGATACTGGTGTATACGAGGAGACCCATGCTCCGGAGCAACCACTCTATTATTCTCTCGTCTGCTCATCGGCTCGAGATGGCTACAACAAGGTGGCAATAACATGGGAATGATTACGAGGGGCAGGTCTAGTATCGGAAGTAGGGAATAGCTCGGCTGAAGCGGATACGCCGACGGGAAATGCTCGTACGAGTATATTTTGTGCATGCATAATTATTGATTCGGCAGTGGAAGAAGCAGACATTCGATTTTCTACGTTTGTCCTTACGGCGTATTTCTAATTCCTGAGGCATTATGGATGAGGCGTATGACAAATACCACGTGAGTGTAATCTGTATATTTCAATTTATCGAAATCCCCCTTAACGTAACGTCGAATGTACATCACTGTTAATTAATTGCAAAAGTGAAGTGCTATCATGCGAAACATGGTTATGCCATTATTGTTTTGGTTTTGTCTCATATCTGATATTATCTTTTTTTCTCCAGGTAGACAACAACAGAAATACGAAGTTTGGAAATGATACAAAAGATTGCAAAAATGATAAGCAAATATGCATGTCATCTAGTTATCATTGTCGTTCGCAACATAAAGCAACGTTGTACAAGAAGTTGCACACAAATTGTTATGTGAGTGGGAGAAAAAAAAAAAACAGGAGACCGCCATCGCAAGCAGAAATTGAGTTGGTTGGCAACATCAATGAATTAAAAAGAAAAAGGGAAACCTACCTGTACAAGTACCGTATGCATAGTCATATTTCATGAAGTTCTCCATTATTGGTGAACTATTATTTCTATCAGCATTAGTCGTGGTGATACTATAATGTTTTGATTTAGGAATACCAGTAGAATGAGTTCTAGGAGTTATTGAAGCAATCTACTTTCAAAGCATAATCGTTTTTATAATCGTGCTCAAAGAATGATATACAAAGGCATGAAGTTTTGAAAAAAAAAAACTTTGCAAATTTATTCTGGGCTTTATACTTATTCGACTGAATATAAGTAAATATGAACGTGTGCACTTGTTTCATGTTGAGAAATGTATGCATTTCATGTGGAAAAGAACTAATATTTCAAATGTATATATGTAACTCCTCCCTGTCATAAATTGATTAATTTCTTATACTTAAAAATAGTACTAACGTAATCAGATAAGAACGGTGAAAATAAAGAGCAAATTCAATCAAGACAAGTTAAATTTAGCGCTTGCACACATGCACATATACACATCCCATAAACACACACGCACACACACACACACACACACACACAAAGTAACAGAAATAAGAATAATCTTTAAGTGCACCGCCTAAACAAATAAGCGTTCCTATAATAAATGTTCAAATTGATCAAAGCAAAGATCTACAGAAATATTTGTCAAGAGGAATTCCGAACAAAGTAAAAAAAAGTTCAATTTGATCAAATCGTACTAAAAGTAAGAAAGGGTATGAAATCATGCAGATTCGCATTTTTTTTTATTTGAACTATGTTTCGTCGTGCAAAACTTAAATTTTCCTTTCAGACATGGTTTACAAACTCACTTGTTTTTAAATGGTCCCATTTACGTTGCGCTTAGATGATATGGATGTCTATTCAAATTAAAGAAACTCTTGCGTTGAGTTTTATTTGAATTGATTGACAAATTTTCCTACATCGACGCAAAGATGCACCGAATCAATCAGCGTTTAGTATATCATTACACTTTCATTCACATAACAATATAGGATGCATACCAAACCTTGAATTCGTCCAAATAAATACAATTGTTTGTTTTTATCCCGTTCAGATGAAAGAGAAAATAAAGGGGAGGACGGTCTAAACATATCTTATCATAATTATTTCGAGATAGCAATTCACGAGGTATTCTAATATGATCATCATTCTCACTGATTTAGAAATAAATAATATTGTTTAGTTTTTCTTATTATATCTTCCTTGTTCTAACGCCATAGAAGGTCAGAAATCCATCATTAAAGTTGGGGCCGATTTTAAAGGGGATGGCTAGTAACTGATCAGTGGAAATCAGTGGGAATGCTGGGGGATGATTGTTCCAATCCTTGTGGGATTCATTTAAGATATATATCTATTATCTATATCTGTACAGCGATCGTTAACGGCTCGTTAACGATCGCCCCGTCACTGTACAGGCATGCTAACCTGGGGCCCGTTTCATAAAACTTGTCATCAGTGACAAGTTGTCATAGATGTGACAAGATACTGAAATCCTTGCATCTTTTTGGATGAAAGCAAATTTGTCATAGAAATGTGGTAGTTGTCACTGATATCAAGTTTTATGAAACGGGTTCCTGGAAACATTAAACTGCACATTATTTGAATATGAGACCATTCTGAAGCAAATGATTTTCACACAACAATAGATATATAATGCACTCTTAAATGAATCCCATAAGGATTGGAACAATCATCCCCCAACCACTGCAAGCCAACATTCCCACTGATTCCCACTGATCAGTTACTAGCCATCCCCTTTAATTTCGTCGAGATGTAGAGATTTTCAAAGGTCAACTTGTCTCTTCCAATAAGCGTAACAATATTCTATGAGTGGAAAATGAGCAAAGAAAATGAGATTCCATCGGAATTCGAACCCGAGACCTCCGGATTGCTAGCCCAGTGCTTTACCGACTGAACTATAGAAAGCCCTAGTTCAGTGTTAGTCCCAGAAACCCGTAAAGGGGCTGTACAGTTCTGGTTGAGGTGGGGATTCATGTTTTTTACATTCCTAAGTGTGATAATGACAAACCTCTTATGAAATATGAAAGAGCAAGTAATTTTAAGAAGGATTCAACGTTTATTTGATGAAAATTGGTTTTCAAATGGCTTAGATATCCAAAAAAGTAATAATAATAAAAGACTACAGGCCACAACTTTATTAGGATCTCTTTGTTTCACTTTGTTTTTGGATATCTCGGCTACTTCAAACCGATTTTCATCAAATAAACTTTTGATACCCCTTAGAATTGCATGTTTTTTGACATCTCAGTGGTTTCTGAATATCTCGCAAAATTTTAAAAGCTAAATCCTCACCTCGACCAGAACTGTCCGTACCCTTTAATTCCCAATGCTCGAATGGTCAGAAGCTATAGCGATGTGTTTGTGTGTGACACACACGCACACACTTAAACCTGGCCTAAGCCCGAAGAATACGCATTAACAGTTAAAGATTCGCAATTTCTTCATGTTTCAAGGGTGTCAATTTTGAAACGAGATGAAACAAAAAATGCAGTGGATGTATATGTCAGAACACAATATCATTTTCCAGCAATGTTGCGAATCATAATTTTGAATGAGCGATGCTACCTATAAGCAACATAAAACCCAAAATAAAAACAAGAACATAAAGAAACCAGAACAACTTTGAAATAAAAAATGATATAAACAACAAACGGGTGATTGTGGTGATGTTCGTTATTCTGAAAGTTCGTTAATCCAAAATGAAATAAGGTCCGTTATTGCGAAGGTCCTTTACTCCGAAAACACACAAATTATATGTATGCTTAGATGTTCGTTAATCCGAAAGTGGAAAAAAAAAGGTTCGTTTTGACGAACTGTAACCGTAATAAATGCGGCCGCTAATATTTTTCTTTAGTAGTTACCATTTGTTCTCAATTCACTTCAGTTTAAATTTGTCTCAATTTTACGACAAAAATACAAATAAACAGACATGCCATTCACTTTCTTTTGTAAACTGTAAAAAGTAATGCAAACAATATACAACGTGAAATGAACCGAGTTAACAAGAACTTGGCGCAACATTACGATAATGAAATACTGCCATGAATAATCAAAGTGATATTCACAATATGAAATGTACCAAAAAAGAAAAAAAAAGAAGCCCAAAACAGCACCGGAAGGACCCACCGAAAAAAAAAACAACGAATTGATGGAGGCCATTGCTAGAGGCAATTCCATGAATTGTTCGAGGAATCCCCAACAACAAGGTATCCCTAACAACCAACACCGCTGTAGGCATGAAACCAATCAAAATCTACGATGAATATTTCAAGACAATAGACTGATTTCATCCCCACCAAAGAGAAGTGTATGTCGGTTACCAGGTTACGGCAAAACTGCTGTTGCAGATCGATCCCAGATTTTCAGCTGTAATTTTAGACTGGTGCCATTTTCATATTAGCGACGTTAATTTGTTTATTGCACATGACTTTGTATAATATTCCTACATCTCTTACCATATCTTCAATATATCATAAATACGTACACACAGTATGTAAACATTCATGTATACGTTCATATACAATTACCTTTATACAGTATATGTGTACGCACACACACACACATAATTTATATAATTGTATATACATGTATATATATATATATATATATATATATACAATCATCTTTGAAAATTTGCCGCCTGTGTGATGGCGACTGAAAGCATAAAACATTGTCGTCTAATACACCCTTGCCAGTATCATTTTGAATCGTGAAACGTAAATAATACATTTACATATACAAGCACACACTTGGGTTCCTCTGCAATAGAGTTCATGACCTTTGTTGTTGTTGTTATTGTTTTGTATTGTATTTTTTTTTCGTTGTGTTCGTTTTTGGAGCCTCCGCCACAAAGTGTCGCCGGAGACATACATGTATGTTCCCAGGTCATTGCAGGTTGTCCGTCCGTAATCGATTTTATAACATCTTAATGTTTGAGGTATCTAAATGAAACTTGGCATATTATGTAACAGTATGAGTGGACGGAGTTTAGACTTTCAATTCATGGCGTATGCGTTCAAAGTCAAAGGTCATCAAAAGGTCGTAGGTCAACGTCAATTATTAAAATTGTATCGATTTCCGCCGTATCGATCTGGAATGCCTGAAGGTAGTTTCGTGAAACATGTATACATGTTTTACCAGACAAAGGTTCTCTGTGAAAAGTTTTGGGCAATGGGGTCACAGGTTAAAGGTCAAGTGAAAATTCTAAAATTTCAATCTTTTCTCCATGTCTCGGAAACACAATGTATCTTCATGAAACTTAAAGTAAATATAGGACTACATGCATTGCTTGGAAATAATATACACTATACTGATTCTCTTCTTTTCAAGGTTAAAGGTCATGATGATATGCTAAAATTACACTGTTCAATGGTGAAATGACATTGATATTTCTCAATACCTTTGATATGACTTGATTGATACACCTAATTGAACATTTATTTGAGATTTACCTTCGATTTTTTTTTTCATTTCAATCAAACTGCATTAACCCACGATAAGGATTCTGTTAATAGGGAAAGATTTTGGCCACTTATAGTGTCAAACGTCCAGTGAAACGATTTTGCCATCCAAATTGAACTAAGGTTCAAGGAATATATATATTTAGCTTCTTATCACATTTTGTGTTGTGTCACCAAACTTTCTAAAATGTTACTTCAATCTCTTACCAATCATGTGAAACTGTTGTCTCACATTGTCAAGATGTACACCGTGTCAAGACCTATTGGGAGAATAATGCAATATAGCGGAGGAACGTATTCCGTACAGTCACCATAGCGACATTAATGTTTGTTGTTTGTTTTGAATCGATGTCATCATTTTGTTAACGCAGAATGATATCGCCCCTTTTCAAAGAAGTGTAGGCGAGTTGATTTCTTCTTTTAAAGTAGTGAAACTATCAATGTCATTGTAGAACAGCAAACTACCCGCTTACCAACCTTTGACGACCTCATCGTGTCCTCGAGATGTCCATCAGATTACTTTCGAAAATGATATTGATAATACTAGACAACGGCATCAAGGAGCCAGTACGAATGAAGGATAAACTTTCAGCAGGAAGTTGACGTAGTGAGATATTTTTTTTTTCTAATTTGCTTCATCTATGGCTTAATGGCGAACTTGAAGGTAAAGGAATACCGGTTTAACACAAAATTCTGAGCAAATTCAGACACATTTGAAGTTAGCTATAATACGTCGCTCAACCTTTTGGAGCGCCGACAAAATCTCCCAAATACACATTAGATGTTTAGTATTTGTTAAAGCGTTCGTCACGGCCTCTTGAGTTGTGGCAACCATTAACCCATTTTGTGCCACGTTTACTTCCTTCCATAGGTATTTGTGTGAAATTTGTGCATATTTGACTCGTTGGCCCAGAAAGGGCTAAAGGATAGTTATTTGCAGTTGCTGTCGATGCATGTGTGATACTCATGTCACGCATTTCAAATTCTCTCTAAAGTCTTATTCCTATATCAGTGACGGTGATAATTAAGGATACTGATACACATGAAGACAGCAGTAAAAGTCCTTACATAACTACATTACAGATGTATTTAAACATACACAGGTTACCGTCAGCAATGCACATTTAATAGAGTCTCGAACTTGGATTCTTTTGTCGTTTTTGTTATCGTTTACTGCAGAGCAATGTTTAACTGAACACATTTAATCGACGTTGCAGTGATTGAGTATTACGCGGCGGCGGAATGAGCAGCTCGCAAAAGCAAACAGTAATTTGGAAAATCGATATCACTGCTTTCAACGTCCTCTTTCTGTACGATTTCGTCATTCGATTTACAGAGCACTTGGAATATCATTCACAGAGAACTGAGTAAACATTTGATTAACATAATTTGTTTAACGGTGTCTGTAGTCTCTGGCTATGACGCAGAAATGATTTTGTGTGTGTGTGTGTGTGTGTGTGTGTGTGTGTGTGTGTGTCGCAAATTGCAGCGTCTCTCATAATATTACAGATAAGGTAATATTATGCGTCACAATGAAGCTGGAATTTCACTTTCTCCTCCTTTCCCCTTCCTTACACTAACACTTGATTATCAAGTCCCTTCATTTGTTTGTTTCTCTGTTTGTTTTTCACAAACGCCGGTATAGTATGTAACATCCAATAGTATCAATAAGATAAACTGTCAATTTGTGAGATAGAGATGATTGGTATTTGATTCTTGGCATCATTATGCTAAGTAATCATTATCTATAGTATTCATTCATGACTTCACTCACTCATAGATTAGGCCTACTTCGTTCATTTATTTATTTATTCATCTATTCATTTATTTATTCATTCGTTCGTTCATTCCGTCATTCATTCATTCGTTCATTCCGTCATTCCGTCATTCGTTCATTCCGTCATTCATTCATTCATTCATTCATTCATTCATTCATTCATTCATTCATTCATTCATTTTCATATCATGTAGTAGAACGCCCTAATCAGCGAAAAGGTTCAATTAACCAGCGGTACCCGTACATAAATAACGATGCGAGACCAAAGGAAAAATACATCTTATTCAAAAACATATGTAATAACGCTCACATCAAATATTACTTACATAAGATGTACTCTATTTTCCCTTCATTAAATAATAGTAATATTACTGAAACTTATACAAATAGTATCAGTACAATTAGTAATAACAATCAAAGTCACAGTACCTACAACACCAGTCTGAACACCGTGGTCGATGATTTTGATATTACCTTCTTAATTCTATCAGTATGGTACTAACCGTTGTAATAAACGAAGGGCAGCTATATAGGAACCAATGCGGAAGACAGTCGTCATAATATCGATTCAGCCCTGTCCAATGACCTAATTCAAGATGAAAACAAAAAGGTATTTTTTATTAGGAAAGGTCGATTTCTAGATGGGCATATAATTCTCAAATAACCAAGCTTGTATGGTCTGTCTATGAAACTACTTATAAAATGTTATTGATTGTCTCTCCCTCTCTCTTTTATTTGTCTGTATATTGTATCTATATTATATATATATATATATATATATATATATACATATATTTATATATATATATATATATATATATATATCTTCTCTCTTTTTTCTTTGTCTTCAGTTGGTCAACAGGCTTCAATGGCATACTGACAGTATAAGTAAATGCCATTTAGATTAGCACGGTATAGCTTGGCAGAGAAAATCTTGATCGATATTGTCTCGATGATATTTCGAGAAGGTATTCCCATTTTCTCTCCCCTTCTTCTAATCCTGCTCTTTTTTTTTTCTTCTTCTTCTGTTTTGCTCCTCCTCCTCCTCTCCTTTTCCTACTCTTTCTTACCTCCCTCTTTTTTATTTCTTCTGGTTTTCCTTCCACTTCGAACACCACCTCAATATTCCTACTACCTTTTCACATCTCCTTTTTCTAGTTCTTACTACTATGTAACTACGGTTACAGCTCGTTATTCCGAAGGGTCGTTATTCCGAAGGCTCTTCATTCCTAAGATTCGTTATTCCGAAGGTTCATTGTTCCGAATTTCATTTTCGAACTAACCAATCTTCGGAATAACGAACCTTCGGAATAACGCCACAAATTTTCGGATTAACGAGCCCTTTTTCATTTTCGGATGAACGAATCTGTAGGTATAAGGAATTTGCGTGTTTCGGATTAACGACCCTTCGGAATAACGAACCTTCGGAATAGCGAACATTCGGAATAACGAACAGCATCCGTAACTACTACTACTACTACTACTGACTACTACTGCTACTATTACACTGCTACTGCTACTGCACTACTCCGTATTTCACATCTTCTTGCTTGCTTTGTTTTCCTTCTCCTCCAATGCCTCTTAATGACCCCTTTTTCAGCCATTTCAAGGAACGTAATCATGGATTCAGTGAAAAGAATTCAAATAATATCTCTCATCTCGGTCTGATGCGTCATCGCTTGACAGAAATCGAATTTTATTTTTACAACGCCGAACATTATTGCCGTTGCTACGACAATGGAATTGTAACCGCCTGAGATGATCAACTCGTAACCATCAAATTGCAAATATCAGTCTTTGTCTCAATCTATACAGTAATATTATGACCAACAACGGTGGATTTTCCCTCGTGGCCTAGAATTATTATTTTGAGCAAAATAGATGTATACATTTGGCATTCATGTATCGCTGGCGACGTATCTAGGTCTTTCTGGCGATTCGAAATGTTTGAAAAATAGAAATTGTGTCCTTCGAGTGCAGTATCGCTCATAATACAGTTTCATTCCAGCATTTCGACAACCCCCTTTTGTTCGGAGTAATGGGCGTATACGAACTTGGGAGCCTTCAATATGATATGTGTATTTGCAAATTCCAACACAGAATACATACAGGGCTGTGCGACAAGATAAAAGCATGCCCGATAGGAGGTCGACTTGTATTTGAACACGTGCTCCCAAGGAGTTCGCAGCTATTGTTGACACCGGTTACCACGGAAACGGCGCTCATCGGTCGCAGTGAGGGAAAACTACAGGAAAAACAACGCGCTATTATCTTCCTTCCGTCCAGAGGCGTCGCGCCACAATGCTCACACATTCCTGTCACGTTGATTCTCTGTAGTACATGGTAACCAACAACGAATCCCTTTAATAGCCTGACTAACATCCTTGCCCTTGCAATACAGTATTTAATATGTGTAAGGACAAAACAAAACGAATGAAATGAACACACTTGTCATTGGTGCCCGTAACACCATGAGAGGATTAATATCACTAATGCCCTAATGCGACCTTAACCTTAAGTTTTTAATACACTCGATTTCATTTCGAAGGTTTTACCACCTCAGCAGTACGGTCTTGAAGGGAGAGAAGGGGGGGGGGGGGCTCTTTTACCAACCAAGGAGAAAAAACAACAAAATCAAGTAGAAAAGGATGGAGAGACAAAGAGAGAGAGAAAAAAAATAAATTAACGCCTATTAATTTTGTTACGACCAAAATCACTCCGAGAATGATCGCACAAAAGAAACAATCAACTGATGTTCAGGCGGTTTATTAACAGTGATATTGTAGGTACAGACTGGTAATCGGCGTCATATCAGTACAACAATGATCAATAGAAACAATTACAAATCGGTAATGGGATCACTTACATGCATCCAAACTATCACAAATCGCTACAGTTCCCTGGTAGTGTCCAGATACGATGTTCGATGCACAAATGAATGATACCTCCGACGTAAATCCAGAGGCGCAGGTTGCGATTATCCTCGGTATTAATCCAGGTATATGCCATGTGATAGGTCCGTGGTATAATGTTCACAGCGAAATGTGCAGATCCAACGACCACGTCCAGTCGATGCGTTGAATGATGATTCACTTTATATTGTCCAGCTAGGAATCCAGCCCGTCACAGCTTTGCCGTAGCAATGTCCATTGACATTAAAATATGGAGTCTATCTCCAATGTAGGCAATAATTCTCTGCAGGCAAAATGTCTCCCAGGCCTTATCTCCACAAACATAACAGGTCAGCAGGTAACACAGGACTGACTATAACAAGTCGCTTCAGAGCCAGAAGTGACGTAACTCTCAGAGCAGAGGTGTTGGGTACTCTGCCTACTGCAGAATTTCTCTGGCTTATATACTATCCATTCACCCCCTTCTAGCACATTCTATAACTCTCTCCAACCTACTAGCCAGTCCAAGTTCCAGGAAACCTGGATGACTCACTGCCTAACTATGTACAAAACATTATTACCAAAATTAACTACCAATCACATTGGGCTACAGGGACAGTGCCTCACTCAGCCAAATATGTTAGCACTTCCCAGAACATTCTGGAAATGGGTGAAATCATTCTAGATTGAGTGAGCTATAATGTTTTTCCTATTCCATGCATGTACTGTATAGCTACATTGTATACCACCTAGAAAATTCTCCACTGATCTGGTCAGCCTGTATGTACTATATGTATACCACATAGAATGTTCTCCATTAGTCTGGTCCACCTGTGTAGATACACATTAAAACAACCATGCATACAGTACATCATACATGTACTAGTGTGTACATTTGTGACACCATCCCCCATGGGAAAAAGAAAGCCTTGCCGTAGCAAGGGTTTCTTTTACCTTCACAATTTTTCATTATTATTTACAATGAATGTGAGGTAAAATCCAAGTCAAGCTACAATAATCACATACTATCACATGCCTTTTGGATAGCTGTATTAATTCCATGTTATCTTTTCATGGATACCATTTACAATAATATTGCTTGGATTCTCAGAGCTTATACAATCATATCAAACTGTTTTGCACACATTAATGAATATGCTAAACACATACACTGGAAATGATATACGGTGAAAACTTTTCACCTTTGATACTCTCTTCATGTTACACTCTTGACAGAGCGTCGGCAATTACATTGTTCTTGCCTGCCACATGTTTGATTTTGAGTGCATATGGCTGCGTCATCATGCTCCATCTGAACAACCTGTTGTTCTTCATTTTGAACCGGTCTAAAAAGACCAAGGGGTTGTGGTCAGTATAGACCGTGATCTCCCCTTTGCTATTTGTCAAGTACACTTCGTATTGCTGGAGGGCAAGGATGAGACTGAGAGCCTCCTTCTCAATTGTGGAGTACTTCTTCTGGTATGTGTTCAATTTTTTGGAGAAGTAGCTAACTGGTCGTTCAGTGCCTTCTTCATCTTCTTGGAGCAAAACCGCTCCCACTCCTACATCGCTAGCAGTACAAGAACTTTGTCACCTGGGTTGAAAGTTCGGGCTTTGGCATTTTTGTCTGCCTTTCTCTTCATAGAGTCTTGTGACACTTTCAAGTGTTCCCTAGCTACCTCACAAGCCTTTGAAAGCCTTTCACGAAACTTTGACACGTAGTCAAGTAGGTGGACCTCATCATCCTCCGTCATGAATTTCTCTTTGATGAGCTTCAGTGGGCCCCTGACTTCATGACCATACACCAACTCAAATGGGCTGAAACCCGTCGACTCGTTTGGGGAGTCCCTCGTTGCAAACAGCAGGAAAGGGATGCCCTTATCCCAATCCTCGGGATACTCCTCACAAAATGCCCTAATCATTGTCTTTAGGGTCTGGTGGTAGCGCTCCAACGCACCTTGGGACTGGGGATGATAAGCTGACGACTTCAGCTGCTTCACACCCAAACGATACATCACCTCTTGAAATATGCCTGACATGAAATTTGACCCTTGGTCAGACTGCACTTCCTTGGGCAACCCATACCTAGTGAAAAACTGCACTAGAGCATCTACCACAGTCTTAGCAGTGATATTTCTCAATGGGATAGCCTCTGGAAACCGTGGGGACATATCCATGATTGTCAAGAGGTACTTATGACCCGACCTAGTCCTAGGCAAAGGTCCAACACAGTCGACTAGAACCCGACTGAATGGTTCTTCAAACGCAGGAATCGGAATCAATGGCGCCGGTTTCACTGAATGCTGTGGTTTACCAGCCACCTGACATGTGTGACAAGTCTTACAAAACTCAGCCACATCCACATTCAACCCTGGCCAATAGAAATGCCTCATGATCCGATCCTTTGTCTTTCTGACGCCTAAATGGCCGCCAACTGGTAACTCGTGAGCAATCCTCAAGATCTCACCGCGGTAACTAGGAGGGACAACAACTTGACGGACCACCGTCCAATCCTCATCAGCTGGCCTATGGGGAGGTCTCCACTTCCTCATCAAAATGCCATCTTTGACATAATAGCACTCAGGGACCTTTTCAGCCTCAGCCTCAGAACACGCCGTCTGAGACAAGCCTTTCAACTCAGAGTCTGCCTGCTGTGCTTCAACCAAGGAAGACTTGCTAAACAGCCCATCGCTGTTAGCCTCGGAGCCTAATACAGCAACCCCATCATTCAAATCCTTGAAAAAGGTTTCTGCCAACCAAACACCGGAATTCTCCTCCACATCAACAGAATCCGCATCATCTTGAACAGCTCTACGAGCTTGAGACCTAGTCACAACACAATCTGGGAAAATCCCAGGAAATTCCTCCTGCAACTGCTCAGTTTCAGCAACCACCACTGGTTTCTCCGAAACAACTGGAGACGCAACCACCTTGTCCCCAGCCAAGTCATTCCCCAACAAGAAGTCAATGCCTGCCATGGGCAAATCAGGAACAACTCCAACAGTAACAGGACCAGAAACTAGATCACACTTCAAATCCACTCTATACAGTGGGACTGACATATAACTGCCATCAACAGTCTGAATCAAGACTTTTGCATTCACTGCACTATCTGGTGGAAAAGTCATACCACCATCCACCATCAACGACTGAGAGGCCCCCGTATCCCGCAGGATGACCACTGGCTTACCTGCCTCACCAGAAGTACATGGGGTCACCTCACCATCAAACAAAAAGCTACGATAGCTCTCACCCACCTGCTTCAGCCTATCTTTGAATTTGGGAGACTGACTTTCAATGGCCTGTGTTTCACTGAACGGGACACTGTTTTCGGGTAGGACACTTTTTGACATGACGAATCCCAAGTCCTTCTTTGTTTTGTTTTGCAACTTCCAACACTGTGACTTTACATGCCCTGTCTTATTACAGTGAAAACATTTGATGACATTTGCACTTGTACTGGACCCTTTGTCAGATTGAGGCTTTGGTGCCGATGAAGTTTCAGAACTCGTGCCTTTTTCAGGACCAGCATTCTTTGGATTGCTCGACTGATTTTTGTCTCTCCTATTTCCAGAGAAATTCCTGAAAGGTGGTCTGTTGTCATTTCTGTGGGTCAGCTCATACTCATCAGCCATCAAGGCTGCTTTATGCAAACTTGTCACTTTGTGATCATCCAAATGTGACCTCACACTGAAAGCAACACTCTTTTTGAATTCTTCCAAGAGAACAACCTCACGTAGGTTATCAAAATCCTGATCCACTTTCAGGGATCTGTACCACCTATCAAACATCATTTCTTTTTCACGAGCAAACTCAACATGTGTCTGGCCTGGTTTTCGGTACGAATTTCTGAACTTGTGTCTGTACGCCTCTGGCACCAACTCATAAGCATTCAACACTGCTTTCTTGACTGTAGCATAGTCACGTGATTGCTCTTCAGAGAGAGATGAGTACACATCGGCTGCTTTGCCGACAAACACACTTTGAAGGAGCAAGGGCCAAAATTCCTGTGGCCAGTTCAAACTGTTAGCCACCTTCTCAAATGACACAAAATATGCATCAACTCTGTTTTCTTCAAACTTTGGCACCAATCGAATGTTCTTGGCCAAATCAAATTCAGAGGGAGCTCTTTCACGATTTCCAACAGTGTGTGCATGAGTCAATTCCATCTCACGCAATTTCAGTTGTTGCTCCACTTCAAGTTTCTTCATTTCAATTTCTTTCTCCACTTCTCTTCGTTCTCTATCCCTCTCCCTTTCCATTTCTAATCTCATCTTCTCTTTCTCCAGTTCTAATTCCCTTGCCCTTTCTCTCTCCTTCATTTCCAATTTAGCAAGCTCAAGCCGTGTTTGATCAGAAATTTGAGCTTGATCTGGAATGTCGATTTCTTCTTTGAGCTCCATGTGACCAGCTACTAAGTCAAGAATTTCTGCTTTTCTTACACCTTGTGGAACATCAACATTTAAATGCTGTGCAATAGCAGTCAAATCACATTTGCGTAACCTTTGCAAATCTTTGAGGGACAAATCTGTCCTCTGAACAAATGCCTGAACATCCATTGTACTGATTGACATTGTCACGATGTATTACACACAATATACAGGTGAACAATCAACTCAGCTGGTATTTTGTCTGTACCAATATTCTGGATTCCGGAACGTTCCAAATTCTAAGTTTTGGCTTAAATTCACTTCCCGGACAAGCCCCCAATTTTGTTACGACCAAAATCACTCCGAGAATGATCGCACAAAAGAAACAATCAACTGATGTTCAGGCGGTTTATTAACAGTGATATTGTAGGTACAGACTGGTAATCGGCGTCATATCAGTACAACAATGATCAATAGAAACAATTACAAATCGGTAATGGGATCACTTACATGCATCCAAACTATCACAAATCGCTACAGTTCCCTGGTAGTGTCCAGATAGGATGTTCGATGCACAAATGAATGATACCTCCGACGTAAATCCAGAGGCGCAGGTTGCGATTATCCTCGGTATTAATCCAGGTATATGCCATGTGATAGGTCCGTGGTATAATGTTCACAGCGAAATGTGCAGATCCAACGACCACGTCCAGTCGATGCGTTGAATGATGATTCACTTTATATTGTCCAGCTAGGAATCCAGCCCGTCACAGCTTTGCCGTAGCAATGTCCATTGACATTAAAATATGGAGTCTATCTCCAATGTAGGCAATAATTCTCTGCAGGCAAAATGTCTCCCAGGCCTTATCTCCACAAACATAACAGGTCAGCAGGTAACACAGGACTGACTATAACAAGTCGCTTCAGAGCCAGAAGTGACGTAACTCTCAGAGCAGAGGTGTTGGGTACTCTGCCTACTGCAGAATTTCTCTGGCTTATATACTATCCATTCACCCCCTTCTAGCACATTCTATAACTCTCTCCAACCTACTAGCCAGTCCAAGTTCCAGGAAACCTGGATGACTCACTGCCTAACTATGTACAAAACATTATTACCAAAATTAACTACCAATCACATTGGGCTACAGGGACAGTGCCTCACTCAGCCAAATATGTTAGCACTTCCCAGAACATTCTGGAAATGGGTGAAATCATTCTAGATTGAGTGAGCTATAATGTTTTTCCTATTCCATGCATGTACTGTATAGCTACATTGTATACCACCTAGAAAATTCTCCACTGATCTGGTCAGCCTGTATGTACTATATGTATACCACATAGAATGTTCTCCATTAGTCTGGTCCACCTGTGTAGATACACATTAAAACAACCATGCATACAGTACATCATACATGTACTAGTGTGTACATTTGTGACAATATCTAACAGAAAAATAAGAAATGAAAAAAGGAGGAATAAGGGACTGTTGTTTGCTCAGGTTAGTTTAACGAACTGCCATTTGTAATAATGTGCATAATTATGGGTTTGAACGAGTGAAGTGGTAACGAAATAACAATTTCGTCAAGAAATTGTCATTTTGTCGACCATGCAAGATACCATGCAACACTCGGCGCCCCATACTTAACCATGAGTTCATCCTCGAAGTTAAGAATCACCGTCTTAAGGCAACTGTAATCTCCTCGCAAGTCTTCCACCTACTAAACGAATTTATAAATAATTTCTGCTTTCAAGTAGCAATGAAAAAAAGGCATTCTTTGCATCAGAATTATGGCAATTCCACCGACCTGTAAAAGAATAAATGAATAATTTTTATTTAAAAGTCGCGATGAAAAAACAAACAAACAAACAAGTATCCGTCGCATTAGAACTATTGAATTGTGACAATAAATTAGTAAAAGATATTACAATAGTAGTTGTGTTTGTTTGTTTGTTTGCTTGATTGTTTGTTTGTTTTTTCTGTGGTGTTGGTTTTTTAGGGGGGAGATGACGTTTATAATAGTCTGTTTGTACGTACCAACGGGAGAGTAAGGTTGTGACGATGACACAATCGCCTCATCTACTTTGCTTTGCGAAACATCAGAGTCCAATTATTCTCTTATATTTCATGTCAGAGTATCATGAAGCTATTACTTCTCGGTTTGCTGTTTGATCTGTGCTCTATGTTTCGAAGCCAACTTTGTACTAGTAAATGGAGTGGCTTCGCCTTCGTACCCAGCGCCAAACATGCGCCTCCCCAACCTGAATAACGACCAGCATAATATTAGATTATAATTGACGAAAATATATCATTTTGTTCCCTTGTGCCAGTTTTGCGGCATAGATTGAATGAAAGCAACTCGACATGATGTGCTAAGAGGCCCCCAGCCTCATCATTTCATCTACGGTTGTGATGTAAAATACCCATCTCGTAATTGGACGTTTTTATTTTGCATGGAGCAACCTGAAAGGGACATTATAAGGGGAGTTGGGAAAACTTTGGTAATGAGGGTTGTCACTGTTCAGTTTCACCAGTGTAGCGATCATGTGGCACTGATGTTATGTATCTTATGTATACCAAAGGCTGTTTTTCACAGTCTGAAAGCTTGCCCCATTACATTGCTGCCATGGCAACAACCCATGCAAGCGAGCTATAGATTCCAAGGCAATGAACCACACTTTCATGCGAGAAAGATGGCTTCTTTATTTTTCCAGCAACCAGAAAAACCTGCCTCGGCACGTATAATAAAAATTATCATCTTACAGCAACTGCAACTGCGGTATAAATACACGTACATGCAAACTGGATCACACTCATGACATTGTGTGATACAAGATTTGCAAAAGCTGCAAAGCACGTGAAAGAAATTGTGAATTAGTCAGGTCGCCTGATTATGGCCTGAATGAACTGTTCATATACGACACCTATTAGAAAATAACACAAAGTTTTAATGTTGAATAGCTGGTTACCGGGTCCTTAGGGGAAAAAATTACGGTGCATTTATAGTAAGACCAGCCAACTTATTACTAATTGAGAGAGCAATCACGCACGAAGAACCACAAGTGATCACTCTCTGTTAGAGTCTCGGAGAAAACTGGCGTTGACATTCGGCCATTCGTGAAAGTGTTACAAAAACCTAATAGGTTGGTTTATCAATGTACTCAAATCGATGGCTTTTGTTTTCCCTCGGAGCCCGCAGTATCGAGCTGCTCATATCCCCTGTTTCTGTTCCATACTCGGAACCAAGTTTGCATTCGTGAGCTGTGTGCATGCCTTTAATATACATAAGCAACACATCAGTGTCTAACGGTTACAAATCGTCATTCCGTAGGTTCATTGTCCCAAAAGATTGTTACTCCAGAGGTTCATTAGTCCGAAAATGAAATGAGGTTCGATATTCCAAAGGTTTGCTAATCCGAAAATTAAATAAGGTTCGTTATTCCGAAGGTTTGTTAATCTGGAAACGAAATAAGTTTCATTTCATCTTCTGTTCATTTTCTTAATAACGAACCTTCGGACTTTATTTCTTTTTCGGATAACCGAGCCTTTGGAATAACGAACCTTCGATACATCTCCACAAATTTCTATAAATCAATGAACCCTGTTTCATTTTCGGATTAATAAACATCTAGGTATAAGGAGTTGCGTGTTTCGGATTAACAAACCTTCGGAATAACGAATATCATTAGCTAACAGCAGCAGCAACGAATAAGATTACACTGTAGTAGTAAAACGATGCGACCACCATTGCATACTGATGGCCGATAAGAGAAAGGAATCTTGAAATCCTGAAACAAGGACAAGAAAATGCATACGAATAGTGGCGGATCTACGGGGGTGGGGTAGGCGATTTACCCCCTTTGGCTCCTTGTTTTGGTGCTTGTCAGCAGGTTTGAGCTGTTAAAGCCATTTCTTCTGCTTCTTCTTCTTCTTCTTCTTCTTCTTTTTCTTCTTCATCTTCTTCTTTTTTCTTTGTTGGGGGTTGGGGGTTGGGGTCTTGTTATGACCCCATGCCGTCAATCTCTCGTTTGAGGCGAGTCCCCACCAGTTGTGTACCCAAAGTGGGGTGCGTATATTTGTCGTTTGGGAGTTGGGAGTCAAAGTACTTGTCCATTGCAAATAAACTTTCTGCTCAGGCGTGACAAACCTGGAGGCCAAGCCAGGGTTTGATGACTCCAGCAGCTGTCGTATTACGTAAGAGCATGATAAGGATATCTGCCTGTAGCAGACCATTCAAAGTGAACTCAATTTTCTCTATCCTTTTTAAAGTTTTCAATTTTATATTCTATTGAGAAATTCTATGGTCATCCATTTTACATTTCGAATGAAAAAAATTGACCCGTAAATAACGAAAATACAGGAATAAGAAGGAGAGCATTGCCAGTTTGCCGGTGCTATTTGGCAGTGAGTTACAACGGGGAGGTGAGACTACTCCCTGGTTCTGACTGGATCGTTGAGAAAGCAGCTGTCGTATTACGTAAGAGCATGATAAGGATATCTGCCTGTGGCAGACCATTCAAAGTGAACTCAATTTTCTCTATCCTTTCTAAAGTTTTCAATTTTATATTCTATTGAGAAATTCTATGGTCATCCATTTTACATGTCGAACGAAAAAAATTGACCCGTAAATAACGAAAATACAGGAATAAGAAGGAGAGCATTGCCAGTTTGCCGGTGCTGGCAATGTGCTATTTGGCAGTGAGTTACAACGGGGAGGTGAGACTACCTCCCTGGTTACAATCAGCCTGCTGACTGGATCGTTGAGAAAGCAGCTGTCGTATTACGTAAGAGCATGATAAGGATATCTGCCTGTGGCAGACCATTCAAAGTGAACTCAATTTTCTCTATCCTTTCTAAAGTTTTCAATTTTATATTCTATTGAGAAATTCTATGGTCATCCATTTTACATTTCGAACGAAAAAAATTGACCCGTAAATAACGAAAATACAGGAATAAGAAGGAAAGCATTGCCAGTTTGCCGGTGCTGACAATGTGCTATTTGGCAGTGAGTTACAACGGGGAGGTGAGACTACCTAACCTCCCTGGTTACAATCAGCCTGCTGACTGGATCATTGAGAAAGAGAGAGAGAGGGAGAGAGAGAGAGAGAGAGAGAGAGAGGGGGGGGGGGGGAGAGCGAGGGGGAGAGAGGGAGGGAGAGGGGGGAGAGATAGTTTGCAGGCACAAACCCTTGTTGGTCGTATAGGAGTCTGCATGCGCCAAGACTAATACACGCACCACTAAACTAAGAAGCTACAACACAGGGCCTATGGGACAGTGCCGAAGTGGTGCATATAGTAGTCTTGACGCAGACTCCTTTACGACCAACAAGGGTTCGTGCCTGCAAACTAGGGGAGAGATGGGGGAGGGAGAAGGGGAGAGCACAATAGTTCCGGTCACTACAGTACAGGCATGCTCTGTCTGCATACGCTGAATGCCTACACTCACACACACACACGTACACACACACACGCACCATGGAGCTACATGGCCCATGCCAAAACCAAAACAATCTCCTCCTCTCGCGGTGCCCCCCCCCCCCCACCCTCCTGTGGCGCTGTGGTGATGACTGACGCTTAGATTAGGCCAGGGTCAAGAAACAGGTGTTTTATATCTTTGACTTTAAGTCATTGATTGCCAAGATATGCACTGGCATTATTTACTGGGGTGTAGCCTCTTCAAACGAGAGATTTGCGTCATGCATCGTCATTGGGTCAACTCGACCTATACTACTTAGCAAAACGCTAGATCCGCCCCTGACGAACATACACTCATGAAAACACACACACACACATACACACACACACACTCTTACACACACACATACACATACAAACACACACTCTTACACACACATTGTCACATATCGTATAAATACCACTACTTGTACTGATACATAATCGAGACAAACAAACAAAGATAGAATACCTCCGTGTTCTCTTGAATGCAGCTTTTCGCGTTCAACACGAGAAAAATAAAAGTAATATCGAATTATATTTTGCGTTCCTTTGGACTCGGCGAGGAGAGGTTGACTGTACTTTGTATAATAGGTACATACATAGTACTGACCTTCTATTTGCTTTGTCCTGTAATGTTTCACGCTCGTCGCCACTGATCAAGTCCACCATGCTCCTATCATTCTCTTGCCAAACCAGCCAATTTAAAAAATTGGAGTGAACTCGTAACGCCTGAGCGGCATTGTATTTAGCCCCCAGGCCGTGACGCGCTTCGCCCTTAGACACTTCAGCGAGTCATTTTGAATTCAAAGCACCTATGTTATGCACAGAGAATAATGTGGAGTGAATGGCGACATGTCCATAGTAGCCCATCGTAAATTGGTATATTGATTAGGAAGTCAGAGAGTCCATCTATAGCGCCCACAATTGATACACATCTCAACCCAATATAGAGTCATCCCCCACAGTCAGTCTTCCATTTATCCAATTTATACTTTACCAAGTGCGAATGTCATGAAATCGGGAGTCTGAACAGCAGGTTCGGTTGACCACTCTATAGTATACACTGAAATCAAAGGCAATTATGAACTTCTCTTTACAAATATAAGCACATTTTGTTCTTGTAGACCCTTTGACAGTGGTGAATTTGAAAAAGATATAATTGAGTAAAAATCGATTGGCAAGAATTCTATTCTTGCGGTTCTTACACAGAGAGAATGTTGCGTCGTTTCAAAAGTACTCTGCTGAAAATGTGTGATAGACGCGCCCCTTCTTATATCCGTGTGTCAAAAAAAGTGAGGAGTACCCTGGCTAAATGAAGATTATTCGATAATCGCACAAAATAATAACTTTAGAAAACAACTTAGAAGAACCAATTAGTATTTTCAAAATTGGACAGACATCATATACAGAATTGTGATTTCATTAATATGAATTTGAAACAAATTCTTAAAGTATTGATCGATGTAAAATTTTATCTTCTCTGTCTTATTGTTGTATTTGTTTTATTGTTTCTACATTGTATTCTTGGAAAAAAAAAGTTGCAGAAATAAAGCGTAATCGAATGTTTTGTTTGTAAAATGTCTCGGACGATAGGTTGTATTAGGAGAATGAAACATTTATTTTTGTATATGAATCACTGAAGAGTATATGTCTTATCCTGATGATATACCTCACACTGTTCATTACACCAGGGTTCTTGGAGAAGCTGTACGAAAAAGCAAATCAAAACAAAACAAAACAAAACAAAACTGAAAAGGGTAATATACAAAACTTCAGAATTAGCATTCACAAATACGGGTTGTACTTTGAATAAGGATTAGTTTACATCCCAACATTTGTTTGTTGCGCTCACTAAAGCAATAATCAATGCAAGGGCGTACATGTCAATATTGTATTTGGAACCAGGGTTAAACAAAGTACGTAGAATAAATTATAGAACACGATATTAAATAAAGTGTTCTCTCCAAATACCCTGTCCAAGGATGAAATATAAAGGAAAATAATTCATATATAGGTTTCCGCCATCTTGTGCAATGCACTCCCTTATTGTATTGTACTGTTCAGAATGCACGTCCTTCCTTGCTTTCAAAGATATTGCAAAACTTTAGAATTGTACTTGATAATTATGCAATAGAGCGAAAACGAAAAGCGGATGTCTGTAAGCATTTAATTAGTGGGGATGGGTTTCATGTTTCCTTTCTAGATTTTTATGTCTTTGTTCAATGCGTGCGGATTCCCGGGTTTCATCCCCCTTCAATTATGATATCGATATTCTGATATGATTATGTACATTTTCATAATGACTGTATACAGTGTAATGTTTGAATCACTCTTTTCACTCTTTGTAGTAAAAAATATGATACTGATATATATAGGTATATAAATAATATATATATATATATATGTGTATATATATATATTAATATATATATATATATATATATATATATATATATATATATTGTTATTTCGCGTTTCGTAATGTTGCATGTATTTTCATGACGTGCAATCATTGTCATTGATTATTAACCTGCATATAAGGGCGTCTCTGGAAAAACAGTTTTGTATATATACAACTGAATAGGCCAACTCTGCGGGATGAAATGAAGAATACGGATAAATAAAAAGATTAGATGAATCAACTTTACTTACATATACTAAGTGCACATTAAATTATTCTAGATTACGTTTTTTTTTTTTTGTGCGTGTTTTTTTTTAACGTGATAACGATCTGACTGTCTTAGAACTCAATCCAAACGTTTACCACCTGATTGCACCATCATGATCGACCTCACACGCCCTAACTATCGTATGAAGAAACTTTGGTAATCATTATGAAGGCCGTACGCAAGTCATTTCATGAACAAATCAAGATTACAAAGAAGAATATACACAATCACTTGTCAGACATCACAGAAAAAACAAGAAGGGAACTACACCTCCAATGACATGGTACCATTGCCATAAAGATTGCGAGGAAATTATGAGTCTATTATAAATACAAAACACTTCTATTCCCGATCTTGTTATCAAGGCCGTCATCAATGTAAAATAACGTCGATCCCCTATGTCTCATATCAGTAATGATGATGACTACAATAATGACATTAATAATGATAATGAGAGTAACGATGATAGTAAAATAAGTGCTTGTAGTAGTAGTAGTAGTGATAATGATAATAATAATGATAACAAGAATAGCAAAAAAAAATAATAATTATGGAGTAGTTAAGTATAATTCATTAATTCATTTATCTATTCATGCATATCAAAACAATTGATGGTTTATTAAAAAGGATTCAATGCCAACCTTCGACAGAGCTTCCGTGAGAATGGGATTAAGAGATCCTTATCCCCTCCCCCCCCCCCAAAAAAAAAAAAATGAATAGTGCTGAACGAGCAAAATGAGTAAGGAAATAAAATGATATACGAGAAAATACAATATAGATGGTCACAATAGAATGGATGAATGATTTACAAAATAATCATCTGCTCACTTAAGTAATCACTTAGCATTATCAATTGATTACTTGATCATCAATATAGTATCAATATTATCATTATCTTTATTCATCGTCCATCAATTAATGAGCTGTCTTCTCTCTCACCCAGACTCATCCCGACCAGATGCGAGGGGCGACGAGGAGAAAGCAGAACGACCTTATGCACCGCCAGATCAAGGCTTTCGAGGCCACGCTGCAATGTGTTACGGAGCGCCACGACACGGGTGCGCTCTACCTCATGCTCACCAGGGTAGTGCCTTGTAAGTCCGTGTATTGCCCGATTCAATTAAGCTGGATATCATTAAAAAGAGAAGCTGTATTTAACATTCCTTATAAAGAGTGAGGACAGTTGGAATGGTAAGAGTGATGCAGAGAAATTAAGCTGGATATCATTAAAAATAGAGGCTGTATTTCATATTCCTCAGAAAGAACAAGGACAGTCGAAGACTCATCGATAATGGGTGAACTGCGGATGGGAAAGAATAGCAGCAAAATAAATCAGTCATAAATGTTTTAGTGTCCTAATTGGAAGAGTTCCAATCCCAAAACAGGTTAAGCGAGATTACACCAAAAAAAAAAAAAAAAATAAAGTAAGTCCATCATCGTAGCAAAATAAGGCATTTTCAGTGATACTTCGCCTGTTACAGAACAAGGAATGTAGGCCCTACTTGAATTTATAAGTAAAAATTTGTCATATCTTACTATTTGTCATTTGTTTTTCGCAGGTAAATATTTATAATAATAATGAGAAGAAGGAGAAAGCAGATATTTCCTCGTTTCGTCCAGAATATGTGATTACCGAATACACAAAATTATGTGCCTTTTCTTCAAGCTGAGCACATTCTATTACAGTGTCGAACTCTTTTTGCCCCCATCGGCAAAATTATATGTGCACTGTTAAATACATTATTTTTAAGATGGTATAGTCCTGAGCAGCTTAGATTTTTATTTTAAAATACACTGTATATTTACAATAAAATATACCTGACATTTTTAACCCTGAACAGATCACTTGTGATTACACATCAGTAATCTAATTGCTAATTGCGTTTGCCGACCAAAACCTCTACTTGTTATGATTAATATTGTGCTTCGATCTTCAAATACAGAGTGTATGTTAAAGCAACTGACATGCCTTTACACTTCACTTACTAGATCTTGCACATAGTCTACACAGTTGAAGATCTCAGGACTTGCCTTGGTTATCATGCAACAGGAGTCATCAAATTGATGTTTACATTTGTAATTAACTCTTGTAATCCCCAAATTTTACATGGCCAGCTAGATTGACTGATACAAACGTAACGTCGATACATGTTATCTTCGGATCCTTTGAGCTTAAACATGTACACGATAATTTTAGTGGGAGCGTTTTATTTGTGCTAGTTGGTTTTGTTATCTGTTTGAAAATCGTTGATAACCCTTCCAACTTAAAAACAGGAGGTAGAGCAGTATATGTATCGCGCTAATGGGTCAGTATTCCCTCCCCTTCCCTTCCCCTCCCTCTATGGATCTGTGTGTGTTTGTGTGAGTGTGTGTGTGTGTGTGTGTGCGTGTATTAATGTGTATCATAGAAGTTCAACCTGCGACTTTGCATTGCGGCGAATGATTAATGTAGATACCTACACGTACATAGATGTATTATTATACAGCCGTCGGAATGTCAACTACCAAGTAGGCCTAATGCACGCCGCAGTCAGGCTCCAGTGAAACATACGGGGGGGGGGGGGGGGGGGGGGCAGTGGGGCTGACGGCCGGCCATCATGTGTTATCTAAAAATTAGGAGTACTGTCTGGATTAGTGCACAACACTGGGAGGATTATGAATACCGTTATTATCATTTTCCATTAACTTGCATTTGTTGGGACAAGAAAATAAGCAGAAAGCACTAAACGATAACATATGGCATGTTCCTGGCCACAGGGTTTCACTTACTGCCTGTTATTACGATCATTTTCACCCTGTTCCAGACAACCAGACAGTGAACGCTGTCGACGAAGTCCATCACCAAATCAACAGGTGGTACGCCGAACGGGATGGGAACAACGACGACTTCACCGTGTCGGACCGCTTCATGACTTTTGCACAGGACATCCAGTACCTGAAACAGATGAAAAGCGTCTTCGACGAACGCATCTACTCCGTGCTCTTTGAGTTCTACTACGAGATGGTGATGGAGGAGATCCCGCAGGCCATCCGGCTGGTGGAAAAAGGAGGTGGAGCGCCCTCTGTGCGGGGTTCCACCCTCTTGGTAATGTCCAATATTGACAATTACGCAGCCCTGCAGGATTCCATGCCGGTGAAGACGCTGTACGACATCTCCAAGGACTGCGAGAAACTCTTCGAGATCATTCACCAGCTCCAGCAGGTCGATGTCAGCTGGGGATCGCTGCTGCACTCGGGGGATGTCAACACCACTTTGTTCGATCCGGATTCGCTGAAAGACGTCATCGCTTTTCCAAATCACAAACGCTTCGAAGCTGTTCTGAGGCTCATCCCGGACTTGCTGCGCAAGATCCACAGGGCCGTGGAACTATCGAAGAATTGGTGGTATCAGGCGGAGCGGATCCGGCGGCGATTGCGAGGTCAGAGGATCAGGGAGAAAAGGGAACCCTTGACCACACAGGGCGCGGAGGACGTTGAACCTCTTGTAGACAAGCAGACTACACATATGGACAGCAGCCAAGAGGAAGAGTTACCACGAAAATCGCGTAAGCCGGCGAAGCATCCAGAGAAGGTTAACAGAACTCCTGCTCCACGTCAGCCACGTCTTGCCTCGCCCTCATCAAGCGATGACGAATATGATGAGAACGAAATACCACAGCACGACCCTACACCGCCTGCGACTCCTGAACTACTGCTGGAGCGTCGGGACAATTCGGAGGAAGGAGACGTTCCAGGGCGACTGGCGAAGAATCCACTCACCTTCCCGACTGTCATCGAAACCATCGATCAGCGCGTTAAGGAATTATCGACGTCCATCGCGCTTAAACAGATGGATCTCGTCAGCGACACCAACGAGGTCGATTTTTTCACGAGGCGTCATCAACGCATCCGCAGACTGCGGGGCAACCTTTCCCGGACAATCAGCGCAACGGAAGCGATGCACGCCGAACTGGTCGGCTACAGAAAGATGAAACAACGGCTGGTCGAGCAGCTTGTTGAAATGCGGGATCCCATGGATAGGAGACGATTACGTGAGAAGCTGAAGATCTTGGAGAAGAGAGTCAAGGACATTCACGAGCTGTCAGAAGTCATTGACTATCGACATCAAATTATGTCCAGCGACTTGCGACTAGAGTTGGATATAAAGGATACATTCACAAGGTTTGTTGAACATGATTATCTAGGAGCTTCTCACACAACTGATATACACCCATATTCATGCACACACACAATGTAAAAGGCACAAGCATGCACTGATGCAAATGGACATGGTATTATAATTGCCTCTTTTCACTTATTTTTTAAAACATTGCTGCACAGGAATATCAGTTATATTAACCTATTACCTCCTGTGCAACGAACGAGAAAACCATCTTAGTCATGACCAAAGTCCGATGTTAATCGATGATAGCTATAATGATGATAAATCAAAATGCATTGCGAATGATAGTAATGGCAGTAATGAAAAAAGTAAAATTGGTTCACTATGTAATTGCAATAATATTAGCAATATTGAGAACGCGGGTTAAAGGAAAAAAAAACATTATTTTTGTTTCGTTTTGCACAGACACATGAATGAGGTTCAGGGTCGCGTGGAGGACCTCAAATCGGCCATCCAGGAGGAGAAGGAGGAGCGGGATAGGCTGGAGCACGAGCTCATCCTGCTCAGGGTGCAGACCGGCTTGGACCTTCTGAACGATGTCGACGCAGTCGACGAAGACGCATTCATAGATTCTTCTGCTTTGCAACCTAGAACGCGCGCCAACGGGTTGACCATGGTTGAGCGCACGCGTGATCGCAGCGTTGACGGTTGGATGCCAGATCTCCTGCCGCAGGGGAGAACTTCTGGGCAACAAGGGGACGGGAAGTTGCAAGAGCCGCGGCGGGGAATCTTAAGGCAGCCGCGATCGATGAAGCCGCAAAGCTTCTCGGATGAGGATGAGAGAGATGCGGCTCGGAGCAGACGCGCGAGGAAGGCAGGAGCTGACAGACCGACGCACTCGTGGGATGGAAAGGGAATATTTACGAGGGAGACCGGGGAGTCCAGAGACTATGGTAGCAACTCTGTATCGCACTCCAAACGACGGCTACACCCATCGAGGTCAGTTGAGCCAAACGAGCAACACAGAAGACCATGGCAATATGTGCCTTACGATACAGTGAGTGATGACGACTACGGTGATGACGCCGAGAGTGACGACGGTTATGCGACAAACAACGGTCACAAGGCAAACATGCCTCGCCATAATGATGCAGACAACGCCAGGCCGTCACAGGAAAGGAATAACATGAGACGCAAGCAACCGTCAAGGGACATCGACCAAGACAGCGATCCTCACGATGTGACAAGAAGAGGCAGAGATGGCACCGACAAGATCCCCCGCGAGGTCTCCCGAGAGATGCGGACTCAGCGACAGAAGAAGGCTCAAACGCGGAAGAATCCCAAGACGCTGCAACTCGAGAGCGAGAGGGACGGCGAGCTCTCTCGAATGTCGAACCACCGTCAGCACCCGAGGATGTACGATCCAAAGCGAGAGAGCATCGACAGCATCGACAGCAATCGGTCTCCGTCTACCAACGCCGACAATCCACGGGGACGCGAGTTCGACGGGAGGCAGACGAGGCAATCGATTAAACCGTTGGGCCAAACAGACAGAAAGAAGCCGAGATCGCGGCAGCCGGATCTCCTCTCCCCATTCTACCAGCCGACGAGCAATTCGAGAAGAATCCCCTAGGTGTGTCGTCTCCCAACCACGCAAAGCAGCCAGACGTGTCGATAAATACGTACTTTCACACAGAGATAACGCGCAGCATTCATACCTGGCGTCACGTTATGTCTTGCTTTGCTTTGTTTTACGGGGTGGAAAACAATGGATGAATTAGACTGATATAATACAGTTCACGTGACCAGTTTCATATCCGTGCGTATGATTTTAATGCACGTGTAACACTAGAATGTACATGGATTTACAGTCCCCCTTGAAGATAATTTCATAGCAAGATAATAATAAACGAAACAAAAACGCTCAAGGTAATTTGTAGATAAGTGTGCAGATGGTTCTGAGTCCTGTTGACATTCTGTTTGACGTCTTAACTTTCAGGGCAAGAATAATAAAACGTTTTAATATTACGTTTAAGAATCTGGGGGAGGGGGGTGAAACACAAATGTACAGAATTTCCATAAATTGCCATGGTGAAAATGCTATGCTCCATCAACATTTTAAGACCAGCAGTGGGTTTTACATCAATCTTGTTGAATTAAGCAGCTGTTTTTGACATGAACGGTACTGCTTGACATCGGAAACCATGTTTAAATCGAGAGATTCGAGAAAGCCGATTGACACGAAGAATTGGTGTATCAGACGACGGGAGAAAATGTTTAAGAAAAATTATGAATCATATCAAATTGGGAGAGGGGAATATGTTGATTATGTCTCAACTCGAAGTGACCAAACTGCCAAGTAGCACTCAAAGTACTGCAAGTTAATGCTTCATAGACCATAGATCGTTCGGCAAGTGTCAGAATGGAGAATGTTCCAAAATATATGCAATTTGTATTCTGTCAACTGCATCCGAATGGCATTTCCCAGATTCATAGGCCCCTCCCCATTTTGTTTTTATCAAGCAAGTGTCGAAGGAGTGTTCCACTAGCAGTTGACAAAATCAACGAAGTGCCTACATTACGTGCCTTTCCGCCATGTTTGTGATATAGGGAGACATTCATTAATTTGAAAATAGAATATAATTTTATATAGACATAGGTCTCTTGTTCAAGAAAATTAATATATATGCTTATATACCTCATATAATAATAACTATTTAAATACGCATCAATATATACGCATGTTGTTTGAAACGTACGCAATTACGTTCTTCGTGATCTATTTTATAGTCAGTTTTTATAATTGGTGAAGCGATGAAGCAATCATTCAGCAGATGCGATTGCAATATAACTTTATACAATGCAATATAACATTAAACAGATATTTTGAGGTTGTCAATTCATACCTGAAAACATTTGCATATTTCTAAAAATTACAGTTATCTACACGGATTCAATTTTGCATACCTCTTTATTATTATCATGTCAGGCAAGATTCACACAAGCTTGTAGACTGCTAGAAACAAAACTTTGTCGTCAGGGTAAGCATAAACTGCTGGTAAAAGGCTTCACTTGTGTTGATGCAGCGCCATTTTGACATTTGTTATTTGCTTGTACGTTCTTCTAAGTCTATATTCATGGCAATCAATTTGATCCCTGTCCTATCATAATGATGTATTGATATGCCGCCTTCTGAGCCTTTCATACGACTAGCATTTATTTGGCAATGACAGGGAGGGAATGCTGAATAAAATCTCGAGCAATCGTCTTGGTTGCCATGGTTAAACTATTGCGAAGGGATCATTCGTGAAATCTGAATACTCGGATAAACCTACATGAGATCCAACGGCAATATGTTTACATATGAGTTATTATGACGACCTATATATTACAGGCTATTGAAATATACTTTGTGTACACGTCACAGTGCTGTCCTATAACTGATTTATAATTGATAACCGATTTCATGAAGTACGTATCATGACTTGTATACTGGAAATGCTTTTATTTGATCATTATTTATGCAGCATACTTTTGCAAAGGGAAAATGCTAAGTGATATGAGGTAGATTACGTCCTCCACAAAGCCGCACTCCGTCGTGCTCCGTGCGTTCGTTCAGCCATCAAAAAGACATCTTTTAAAGGGATGGTATAATTTGAGATGGAGCTTCGGGTTTCTAACTTTTTGTTGAAATGATGAGAAACCTATTAACGACTGTTAAAGAGCATACAATCATTCTAAGAGGAATCTAAAGTTCATTTGGTGAAAATTCAATTCAAAAGAGGAATCTAAAGTTCATTTGGTGATAATTGGTTTTGCAATGGCTGGCATATCAAAAAACAAAGAGGTCATAAATATGAGGTGGGACCCACTTTTTAGTAGGACCACTTTTACTTTGTTTTGGGATTATCTCAGGTACTTCTAAACCGATTTTTATCAAATAAACTTTGAATTCCTCTTAGAAGTGTAATGCATGCTCTTTAATATTTCTAATTGGTTTCTGATTATCTAGCAAAAAGTTACAATCTGAATCCCCCATCTCAACCAAAAATATATCATGCCTTTAATCCTGCAGCACGGTAGACAATACTCCGCGTCCATCGTAATTCAAAGTGCATATACGTATATGTAATTGTGGTATATGCGCGCAAAACCGCCTGCAAGTTTAACGAGGTAGTATATAAATCATCACTAATACCGAGGCGTCACAGTAACAAAAACATAATAACCAGGGGAAGTGTCATTCCACTGAGTGGGATACTGCTCACAATAAATTCGAACGAATCATGTTTATTTCAAGGTCAGCATTAATAAACACAATCTCATTATAGTCATATACGTTGATCCTTATATAATATTGGATGGCCTTGAGATTAATACAAGGAAATATTGGACGAGCTATGCACAAATATTGGACGAGTCGAAGACGAGTCCAATATTTTGCTTAGCGAGTCCAATATTTCCTTGTATTAATCGAAAATAGGACATTCAATATCATCATTATTATCCTACAGAGGATTTTAGTAAAGAATGTTTTCACTCAGGCCTACCCTTTCTGTCTCCGACTCCGAGTGCTGTGTGGTCTCCTACTGTGTAGTGATCCTGACATGGGGTATGGTATGTTGATGTAGGCCTACACTCTTCAGTGCAAGTTAATCCACTTCAGTCTCTGATAAAACAGTGATCTATGTATCAAAGGTAGCCGTCGTGTTACTGTTAGACCGAGATCTAGCTAATTTAGACCAAGATTAGATGTATTTGTATCCGAGATCTGAGAAACAATTCACGTCACATCTACCGTAGATCGTGAAAGATCGAATTAGGCTACTACCACAACTAGTAGTCCTACTGTAGTGTGTACGTACACGTCGCGGGCATTCAGTATCGATTATGCATTATCGCGCATGCAAATGCAAGCGGCGGCCGGCTACATGTATTTGTATATCGCGCGCGGGCTATCCACCGAACTAAAACATGTTTTAGTTCGGTGGGGCTATCTAGCAGTATAGCGCTGAGCATGCAGAGCTGCAGATCAATCGTCGCCTTGCGCCTGCATGCACACAAAAAAATGCAACTTATTTTCATCAAACCTAAATTTAACTTCCTGTTATGAAAGTGATATTTTGAAAAATTGTATGAAAAACAATTTCAACTGATTGATATATGAAATTTGTTTGCATGAACACAGAATTTTAGAAGAAACGATATTCTAGTTAATTCGTGATTGACCAATCACAGACGTTTTTGCTTCATATTTCAGGTTATCTCGTATATATCTCAACCAATCACGGTGCAGTTTATAAAAACTTTGGGGAATCCCCCTCTTGCCGTCCAATATTTTAAATATTGGTCGCCTCGGCAAAAAATATTGGTCGAGTTCAACAAACTTTTTAAGTGGGTTGAAGGTTATGAGGTGCGTCGACAAAATAACACTTGTATTTGGGCTCTAAAAATCCTCTGTATGGATAATAATCTATTCTCATGGTCGGACATCCGGGTATTTTGCGTGTCACGGGGTCATGGATAGCGTTGGAGTGAAAACAAACCACTCGCGTGAGCCTGGAGTGAACGCTGTACGTGTTTTCTGCCGGGGCGCCCCGCGAGCATAGCGCTAGCGCAAGCTGGTACTGTAGCTGTGCGGGCGGCAGAATTAGGCCCTAGGCCTACTGTAAATTAGGCCCTACCCTAAGTACTACAGTACTAACGTTAGACCTACCTGAAGTTTCTATGAGGTACTAAGTAAGCGTAGATATCGGGGTAGGGCCTACTCAAAGAGGTTCTACTGCACATCTGGCCATTTTGTCGGGTCGTTGATCCAGAGTCCTGCCGCGATTTCATACGGGCACAGGTCCAGTCCGGCCGCCTTAAACTTTGCAAAATACCGGGACCGATCGATCGACAGGATCCAGATTTTTAGAATATTGCTGGCAAGACATGATGCATGTATCTCATGAATGATGGCACAAATGACAAAATGAATAATGAAAAACAGTCCCCATGTCTGAGCTGCGTAGAGTTGCACATAAATTATACACGTCGCACATGCACAGCATGCAGTCAGTATGCGCATTATGCAGGCTTAGCGCTTGCAAGCTGTTTGTTTTCACTCCAGTCAACCGGAAGTGACGTGTAGCCGACCGCAAGAATACATGCAGCGTATCCAAATGTTTGTAAAATTACAGACTCCTCGCCAGGTAAACAATATACATACATGTTGCTCCTGCCGTGCACTATATCTCGAGGAGATGGTGTGGCTCAATGGCTAAGACCACGAACTATCAATCATGAGGTTAGTGGTTCGAATCATCTGGCAACAGCGACTATACCCCTATGAAAGTAAAACACTTTATCCTCATCGCCTATTATACTCCCTTCGGAGGGGACTTTAAAGCACTTGATCTCGTGGTTGTTACTCGATATTACTAATCCACTGTTTTCTTTTACTAGTACATGTAGTTCAAGTTCGTTATTCAACGCACTCATAAAGCAACACACAATGAAAGCTTTACACAACAAAGATACATTGGCAATTTTACAATAATACAACCCTATACAGATACAGAGCAGAGAACAACAAGTACAACAACACACACACACACACACACACACACACACACACACACACACAAAGAAGAAAGAAAATGGAAAAGGGGCATTATACAAGCAGTGGCGTATCTAGGGGGGGGGGGCAAGGGGGGCACGTGCCCCGGGCGCCACTCCTTGGGGGCGCCAAAAACGAAAAAAAAACGAGAAAAAAACGAAGAAGAAGAAGAAAAAAAGAAAAAAGGGGAAGAAAAGGAAGAAGAAGAAGAAGAAGAAGAAGAAGAAAAAACCCTCGCCCGGACCGGCGGGGGGGGGGGGGGGGGTTGCAGAAAACCAAATCAAACAAGATAAAAACAAAGCATGATGATGATGTGGACAAAATGACAATGTATATTGTGTTCGCACATGTCATTTTATATTTAGCATGCAAAATGTTACACGGAGCAGCGGCTGCAATTTCTTTCGTTCAGAAGCGATCGCCGATTGGATCAAAGGAGGGCGCCAACGGTTTCGAACATGGGGGGGGGGGGCGCAAAAAAGATAAGAACAAAACGTAATGATGACGCGGAAATATACAAATTTCGGCTCACTCGCTCGTACTAATTTAGAGTATTTTTTCAAGTCCTCTGTTTGTTGGGTATAAATCGTTATCTATAAGGCCGTCACTATATCGTGATTAGAATTGTAAGATTTAATAAGCAAAAAGTGACAAGAATTCCATGTTTTGTAAGCTGAAATACAAAATTTTCGGCTCGCTCGCTGCGCTCGCTCGCCAAAATTTATCAAAGAAAAAAGAAAGATGAGAACAAAATGTGATGATGACGCGGAAATATACAAATTTCGGCTCACTTGCGCGTACTAAGATGGAGTATTTTTTCAAGTCCTCAGTTTGTTCGTATAAATCGTTATCTATAAGGCCGTCACTATTCTTGATAAGAATTGTAAGATTTAATAAACAAAAAAAAATGACAAGAATTGCATGTTTTGTAAGCTGAAATACTAACATTTTCGGCTCGCTCGGTGCGCTCGCCAAAATTTATCAAAAAAAGAAGAAGATAAGAACAAAACGTGATGATAACGCGGAAGTATACAAATTTCGGCACACTCGCGCGTAGTAATTTAGAGTATTTTTTCAACTTTGTTGGTATAAATCGTTAGGTTATGAGGCCGTCACTCAACAGTATCTTGATTAGAATTGTAAGATTTACTAAGCAAAAAATAACAAGAATTCCATTTTTTGTAAGCTGAAATACAAAACTTTTCGTTCGCTCGCCAAAATTTGTCACAAAAAAAGAGAAAAGAGATAAAAACGTGATGATGACGCGGAAATATACACATTTCGGCTCGCTCGCGCGTACTAAGTTTGAGTATTTTAGTTTGTTGGTATAAATCGTTATCTACAAGGCCGTCACTATATTTTGATTAGAATTGTAAGATTTAGTAAGCAAAAAATGACAAGAATTCCATTTTTTGTAATCTGAAATACACAAATTTTCGGCTCCCTCGCTGCGCTCGCCCGCCAAAGTTTATCACAATTTATTACATTTAAATCACTCTCAAAAGACCCCTTTTAAGTGCTTGAAAAGGCAGATAATTTTATGAAAAAGCATAAAGTCCCTACCGGGATGGAGTTGGGGTTGAACACTTTTTCAGAAATTAGGGGCGTAGATTTCCGCGCTTGCCCCGGGCGCCGTTTTCCCTAGATACGCCACTGTATACAAGTTAGTGTAAGGGCAAAACGGGCCCGGGAGGGCCGATTACCTTTTACGAAGTTGGACTCTAATGACGACAAAATAATTCATTTAGATTTACATATTGATACAGACACACAGACACAGACACAGACACAGACACACACACACACACACACACACACACACACACACACAGATACTCACACATGCACACATAGGCCTACACACGCGTTATGACGTGACACACCACTTTACACGCGGCAAGGTCATAGCAAGTTATATAAATCTAATAAAATAATACAACTCGTATCTCTTCTTGAATTGATTTAGTAAATGGATGGTTACAGTAACCATGCAAGACATATCACATTTCAAATTATCAAAATGAACAATAGTGAGGCCTACATTACAGAGGAAGTATTTATCAAAATTACTCTGGATAGAATATATATCAACGGCGTAAATCCGTACTGAGGAGTGGAGGGGATGATCGGCGATAGCCACCATCACCACGATTACAAGCCCATAACCGGACCGGCGCAGCCCTTGGGGGGGGGGGGGGGGGGGGGGGGGGGGGGGAAGAGAAGCTTGCCCCCCCCCCCCCACACACACACACACACTTTACAGGGATCAAATGTCCCACTCTTTTCCATGCAAAGTGGGAGGGAAGTGGCAGCAAAAATATGAAGAATTTTTGTTCTTGTTTTTATTTGTATGATTGTTTGTTTGTTGTTTGCTTGTCAGCCGACTTTCGGCGGAAAATCAGACTTTAAAAGTATGAAGACTTTTTTGTTGTTGTTTCTCTTGTCTTTTGATGTTCTTTCTTCTTGACTGACAGGCGATTTAGACACCCCCCCCCCCCCTTTCAAAAACACAGCGCAGCCCTGAGTAATGCCCAAATAAATTCAATAAAATGCTAATATGGATATCCATTTTTTTTTGTAATAACGTAGTAGATATTTTCCTGTAGCTACTAATTGTATTCTCCAATTTTCTTGATTTAAGTCAGTAAAGCAATCATCCCAGAGGCATCGTTCCGTTTTAATGATGGGGGGTAGGGGAGGGACTTGGAGTTTGACTGTGCGAGGGAGCGGAGCGGCCTAGCGGGAGGGGGGAGGGTGTGGGAGGGGGGTATCCCCCTTCCACACAAGGAATATTTGGCATTTTCAGACCTGAAATTCAGCCATCTGGTGCACACTTTGAGTGAAATTTGGGATTTTTTTCCTATAAAGAAAGTAAGAAAAAATATTCATAGATAATTGAATGACTACATCGCATGGTATTCAGCTCTTGCTCCGCCTGTGCGACATCACTGTGAAGGCCTACTAAATAGTGGGGCCTATCACCGGCGTAGCCAGGATTTGATCTTAGGGGGAGCGGTTAGATGCGAGGGAGCGATGCGAGCGAGGGGGGAGGGTGTGGGAGGGGGAAGTGAGAACTTTTTGCATATTGATGTTGTAAATGGTGCAATTTGATGCATTTTTTTTGCGTGATTTATCGACTTGAAACAGTCCAGCACGTTTAAGGTAGCAGTACATTTTATGTAGATTATTATTGAACAATTTTGCTTATAAAATGGTATCATTTAGAGAAACTTCTTGTATTAATAATTCTTACAATGAAGATCATGAACGCGATCATGAATTTTGACATTGTACAGTCCAAAAACGGCTGTTTGTAGCTATATTTTTTCGCTTAGGAAATTAAGGGGGACGCACCGGGCGCAACTGCTGGCAATTACTGGCAGCAACATCAGGAGAATGAAATAACGATTAAATGCGAGCGAGCGAAGAAAGCGAGCTTGAAAATTTTGATATTATACAGTCCAAAAACTGCCATTAGTAGCTAATTTTTTTTTCGCTTTGAAAATTAAGGGGGGGGGTTCGCAACGGGCGCAACTGCTGGCAATTACACGGCAACAACATCAGGAGAATGCCATGACGATTAAATGCGAGC
This sequence comes from Diadema antillarum, assembly GCF_040938485.1. NCBI lineage: Eukaryota > Metazoa > Echinodermata > Echinoidea > Diadematoida > Diadematidae > Diadema > Diadema antillarum. The sequence goes on along the minus strand of NW_027271075.1, from coordinate 44,477 downwards.
GAGCGAAGCAAGCGAGCTTGAAAATTTTGATATTATACAGTCCCAAAACGGCCGCTTGTAGCTATATTTTTTTTTTTTGCTTTGAAAATTAAGGGGGGGGGCGCACCGGGCGCAACTGCTGGCAATTACCCGGCAGCAACATCAGGAGAATGCCATGACGATTAAATGCGAGCGAGCGAAGCAAGCGAGCTTGAAAATTTTGATGTTATACAGTCCAAAAACGGCCGCTTGTAGCTATATTCTTTTCGCTTTGAAAATTAAGGGGGGGGGGGCGCACCGGGCGCAACTGCTGGCAATTACCCGGCAGCAACATCAGGAGAATGGCATAGCGATTACATGCGAGCGAGCGAGCGAAGCAAGCGAGCTTGAAAATGTTGATATTGTAGGCCTACTGTCCCAAAAACTGCCTTTTGTAGCTATATTTTTTCGCTTTGAAAATGAAGGGGGGGGGGGGGGTTCGCACCGGGCGCAACTGCTGGCAATTACCCGGCAACAACATCAGGAGAATGGCATGACGATTAGATGCGAGCGAGCTTGAACATTTTGATATTGTACTGTCCAAAAACGGCCGCTTGTGGCTATATTTTTTCGCTTTGAAAATTAAGGGGGGTAGGGGCGCACCGGGGGCAACGGCTGGCAATTACCCGGCAGCAACATCAGGAGAATGGCATAGCGATTAAATGCGAGCGAGCGAAGCAAGCGAGCTTGAAAATTTTGATATTGCTACAGTCCAAAAACGGCCGCTTGCAGCTATATGTTTTCGCTTTGAAAATTAGGGTAGGGGGCGCACCGGGCGCAACGGCTGGCAATTACCCGGCAGCAACATCAGGAGAATGGCATGACGATTAAATGCGAGCGAGCGAAGCAAGCGAGCTTGAAAATTTTGACATTGTACGTGCAAAAACGGCCGTTTGTAGCTGTACTTTTTTCGCTTAGGAAATTAAGGGGGTGGGGGCGCACCGGGCGCAACTGCTGGCAATTGCTGACAGCAACATCAGGAGAATGACATAACGATTGAATGTAAGCGAGCGAAGCGAGCGAGCTTGAAAATTTTGATATTTTACAGTCCAAAAACTGCCGTTCGTAGCTGTACTTTTTTTCGCTTAGGAAATTAAGGGGGGTGGGGCGCATCGGGCGCAACTGCTGGCAATTACTGGCAGCAACAAATATCTCGTAAACACATTGATGATGTAATCTGGGGAATTTTCAATCCCGGAAGTGTATACTATTTTTTTAGGGGGGGGGGGAACCCTCCGTTAATTGAAAGTATCTAGATATCTCCTCCCACCCTAGGAACATTTGCATTTCTTTAAACTGAAGTTACAGACCTGGTGCACACTTTAGATGAAACATTTTAAAATCTGTCGATCTAAAGTGTATTAAGTAGAAATGACTGAACGGGGAGGGTATGGGAGGGGTTAGGCCTATCCCCCTCTTACGCGAGGGAGATTTTGTATTTTCAGAATTGAAATTCAGCCCTCTTTGGGTGAAATATTTAAACAGTTTTCTATCAAAAAAGTAAGAACATTTCCACATCTCGGGAGTTACGAGGAGGAGTAAAATGATCTGTTTGTCCGCAATACTTTTATGGGGGAACCATCCCCCTCCCCCTCCATCGACGCCTATGCATTATGAGGGAGCTTTTTAAGTGAAAGATCCGCTGCACACTCTTTGATGAATATAAGGAAATAAAACGTCAATCTCAAAAGTGAACAAAGTCTATCGAAAGGGACCCAGTAGCGGATCTTTTGCATATTCATGATTGCAATTCAGCGATCCGGTGAATAATTCTGGCGGTACTTGTCCAAGTTTCCATAAAGAAAGTTCGAGATTTGTCCTCATCTCGGGAATTGCTTGGAGTACAATGATTTGTCTGCCCCCAACATTTCCGTAGGGGCGGGGCAAATGCCCCTTTGCCCCCCCCCCCCCCCCCCCCGAGATACATTCGACGCCCCTGATCATCCCTGTATTTATGCCCATAGATGTATCAGAGTCATCGTTTCAGGAATGATGCAGGAAATGGAGGGGGGTTCAATTATGGCCGTATAGTTTTTGTTACTGTTTGTTTGTTTGTTTTCGTACATAATTTGCAGATGGTCCCGAGTTGCTCGCTTCATAGCATGTTTACATGTAAGCCTATGCTATTTGACGTTGTCAACGTCTGGACCATACCTTATGTCGATATTACTTTCTTCGCGAGCGAGCGAAGCGAGCGAGCGCTTGAGAAAATTATGTATACATTATCCTACAAGATAGAATACTGTTCAGCTCTGTTACCTGTCTGAAGGCGGGCATACGAACGTCATGCAATATGACAAAAATGATACAATCACATTTCTGCTTCCTCCATTTTTTTCTCACATTTCAGGGGGGATGATTGTACAGGCCATCCCCCCCTCCTCCATTTCAGGGGGGGATATATCCCCCCCCATCCCCCCCGGGATTTACGCCCATGATATATATATATATATATATAATCATATATATACATTGTATATATGTATTATTTGTTTGTTTATTTTCCATCTGGGAAGATGGCTGGATAGCCCATATTCAGCTACATTAAGCTGAATATTAATTAAAGCTAAGCATTAATATATATATATATATATATATATATATATATTCATCTATTTATACACATACATAAAGAGTATAATACATGTATACGAAGACTTACAATTTGCAATGCCGCAGTAAGACATCGAATCAAGAAAATTATTTTTAAAAAAATATATAAAAAAAGATTAATGAAATGTGATATTTCCTTTCAATCGTTTCTTAATCCTTTGAAGGTGATAATATTCCCCCTTAATTCCTTAAGAAGTATCGCTCTTTTATTATGCTAGAAAAGTGAAAATAAGTTGAATTCTCTTCAAATTTTCTTTAAATCGATATTGTGACATCACGAATTGTTGTCTTCTTCAACATCCAGTGGTACTGGAACTTCAAAAATTCAAAACTTTGAACGGATTGTCCGATTTCCCCCAAACTTCACAGATGTGTTTTCCTAGTATTTTAGCATTGGGTTTTCAGCATTAGGTTAATGATTTGGTTTCAATTCCATTTTCAAACTTGTTGCCATTGAACGTGAATGTTTTCAGATGCAGGCGTGTGTACGTGCTGAGTGCCCGTGTTCGTGTGTTCGCGTGTATAGATGGATGTTTGTGTGTTTGTAGGCATGGCTTGAACTCGTGCTCCCTGTATTCGGGAGTGCCGGGGAGGTGGGGTGCCGAGAGGCGACCTAAATAACAACAACAACAACAAAAAACAAACAAACAAACAAACAAACAAACAAACAAACAAACATCCCTAAACGGTGACAAAAAGGAGAGTCGAACTTCCACGGATCTCGACGATGAACCTGCGGCACGATCGTGGTAGACAAGTCACAGCAAAGCAAAGCATCCACGGCGACAGTGAGAAAAATCTGAGGCTGCAGCAATCTCAGCACGTGTTACTTTGCTAAAGGTTTGTAAAAGTATTATGGTATCATAGAAGGGTAATGACGGTCATGATATTTCCGCTTCCTTCGATGTTGAGACAATACATGAAATGCATCTGACAAAAAGAATGGTATCCCAAGTCATTTTCCAAAGAGAGTACAGGTGTACTTGTTATAAACAAGAAGGGATAACTACTGACATTTCCGTCTTCTCTATCCTTTTTCTTTCCTGGGTTGTTGTTACACGGTCTAATCATAATACAGATAAAACATTAATCAACCCGACGCCAGCAGACCAATATTCCCCATGGCTGGTCTAGCCCAGATGCACATCTCTCCACCTTCACACAATAACACACACATTTACTCTCCTTTGTTCTTTGCCCTTCACATTTTTCACGACATCAAGCATGTGAGCCATGGCGACAGATTCATTACTCTTTATCACAAAGAGCCTTTATGATCATTTTTTGTATTATTAGTTTGACACATTGATCCTATTTCAGTACAGTGGATGTAACAAAATTACTATCCCTGTGTTGTGTATGAGCGAATGTATATCACTACATCCCAATTACAATTAATAAGGCAGCTCCACATTTTTCTTTCTACATCTGCCAAATCGAGTTTAAAATTCCAGCAGGGACGACCTTCATGGATAAAATCCATTCAATATGAAACAGTTAACTGTCAATGACGATATCGTGACAATTCTTTCCCTAACCCCCCCCCTTCATTATTTACCTCGACCCATTCTTGAACTTATGCAAATGTAGAGTGTAATGACACAAAATGATTAAAATTGACTTGGATAAATGGAATAAAAACAAACACAGAATGGATGCCGTTTCATGGCAATCAGACGCGACATAAGTATGTTTGAGAATTTTGAATTTTGCCTCAATTTCATATAGCAGGGACATTGGACTGTACCAATAAGAGGCAATGATGAAAATATTTCGGAAGTCTCTAATTGTCCTGCCCAGATAATCTCCATTAACTATCCGTCTTGTTTTCATGAAATCAATGCCAATATCTCAAAGGGACTGTACAGTACTGGTTGAGGTGAGGATTCAGCTTGAAACGTTTTGCGAGAAATGAAACCACTCCATGAAATTTTAAAGAGCATAGAATTCTAAGCGGAATCAAAAGTTTATTTGACGAAAATCGGTTTTGAAATGACTGAGATATCTAAAAACAAGGTAAAACAAAGAGATCCTAATAAAAGACGTGGCCCGTCAATTTATTAGGATTGCTTTTCTTTTTGGATATCTCAGCCATTTCAAGACCAATATTCATCAAATAAACATTGAATCCTTCTTGAAATTACATGCTCTTTCTTATTTCATAAGAGGTTTCTCATCGCAACTGATTGACAAATTGCCCTACAACGACGTCGATGTAGGGCAATTTGTCAATCAGTTGCAATGAAAACATCTCGACGGAAGAAAATCATGAATTTGAATAAGGTTTCTCATTATCTCACCAAAAAGTGTTATAAACCTGAAGTTAGGTCTCGACCCAAACTATACAATCCCTTTAATACTTAGCCTTAGATAAATGTAGATTTTTTCCGTTGTAAAATCCTAGCAGAGATGACCGTTACGTGGCTAATAGCTGCTGTTGCTAGGTAATCAATCACAAATTTGTGAGAGGTTGGAAAGTGATGGCATTATCCTCTCATTCAGCTTGCATATGAAGGTCAAAACCAACATCACTGTTATGTCAGATCATGTCCAATTTCTAACTGCAATACCTTTCTTACATTACTCTAATATCATAAATCAGAATTCAATTTCACTTAACCTGTACAATTCTCGTCTCTTTAATCTGTTGAAGATGAGTCCCGAGTATATTCGGGCAGGTGTCTGTGGGAAATGTGTGTTATAGCAATATCAGCCCGTCCTCAACGGGTTAATCTACTCCATTCATAAATCACTTTTAACATGGGATGGCACTGACCTTCACAGAAATTCAATAGGCCTGCCACTCGAGGCGAAGTACGCTGTGTAGAATTGCAAATCAATTTGATATTCATCTTACAAATGCATTGCGAGATTTTTTTTTCCCACAGGTAATATGCACCTCACATTGTCCTTGGGGCTCTGAGTTCCACTGCAAACCAAACATGTTACAATAGACTAGTACATAATTTCCCTTTGGGCGTGAGCACAAGAAGGTCATTTGTGATAACAGACATGGTGGTTTTTCAATTCACTGAGATTATAAGCATCTGTAATATGATTATTTATGTAATTTTCATAATTAGTGCTTATCAGCACATCCACACGACAGCAAAAGAAAATTTTCATAAAAGCCTGGTATTTGGCAATACTAATCAAAAAGGTTTAAATGCATTCAATGCAAAACAATGAAATTGATGCTTCCCCTAGTGTAAATTGATGGGCCCTTTCTAGTCACCTGGTCTATACAGCCTAATTCTTTGTTTGAAGATGAATTCCACAAATTGCTATGTCAGGGAAGGTTATGCATCATATCACAGTGACGAGCGAGGTGCCTGACCAACTGAAAGAGAGAAAAAAAGAAAGGTCATTTGGGAAATGTGCACATGAGCTAAGTACAAATTGACTCTTAAGACTATAGAACTACCACAGCAACATCAAAGACTCTTGTAAAACTGATTAGCTGTTGCTGTGGATAGTTTGAGCTTTGGCACACATATGATGAAGTTTTATAAGCAACAAGTCTTCCAAGCACTTTCGGGAATCTCCAGACCTCTATAAGAAAATATTGGGAAACCTCTTCATACAATGGCACAAATCATCACTGGGAACCGCCAAATAATGCAGTACAATTTCATACATTTTTTCAAAGAGTCGTACCCAGTACAGGAACACAGTAGAGGTAAGTCTAGGCCACAATCCACCCAGTTTAATGTGGTTGAAAATGTGATTTCTAAATCAGCTAACTTTCAACATGTGGCACATTTACACTTGCATGAACTTTGTTTGCTTTCCGTAATGGCAAAAAGTGTGGAAGCTGACACGATGCCATCATTCCGCAACTTGAGCGCAATGGAAGACTAATTAATCACACTTGGTACCTGAAATGCGAGAACTTTGCACCAATAAAAAGGGAAATCAGCCAACGAGTGAGAAACAAAAGTTTGACAACTTCTATATGTCATAGTTCCGAGTGTGAGTGAGATGGGACTCACAGGTTAATGAGAACTTCCCAGTGAAGGACCAAGCTGTAATTTGCCCTGGTACTCACAAGTATGGGAAAGGATCCTTGTGATTGGGAACTTCAAGACTCTTAGCTGCGCTCTCTTGACTGCGATCTATTATCAGACTGCGAGCTCCTTATGAAATTGAAGGTTCAGCCATTCAATCTGTCAATTGCTCAAGTTTGTGAGCCAACTTTGCTTCATTCAGATGGAACAAGATAAAAACACTATAGAAAAATTATTTGAGGATTTAGAGAAGGCCATGGAACACTGTTACTCACAGGAGGTAATTGTAATTATGGGTGACCTTAAAGGGGATGGCTAGTAACTGATCAGTGGGAATCAGTGGGAATGCTGGGGATGATTGTTCCAATCCTTGTGGGATTGATTGAAGAGTACATTATATATCTATTGTTGTGTGAAAATTATTTGCTTCAGAATGGTCTCATATTCAAGTAATGTGCAGTTTAATGTTTCCAGGTTAGCATGACTGTACAGTGACGGAGCGATCATTAACGGCCCTTTAACAATCGCCCTGTTACCGTCTATCTGCGGTGCTAAATCCAAATCTTCGGACATGTTTCTGTTCCGTTGAAACTAGGTAAATCATGGCTCAGAAAATCGCTAGCTTCTTGCCTTTCCTTTGATCATTTAGCTTTGAAATTTCAGCAGATGATAGACTACAAAATTATGTCAAAAACACATATTCGATGGTTTTGACCGATTTCGATGATCAATCTGACTTCAAACTTGATATTCTCAGCTCAGCCGTCAACGACTTTCGGATCCTTTTGTTGTGGCGGGTCACATATGATCAGATTGTCATTGTAAATACAAATGTAGTGTCATTTCTGTGGCTTACAGCAGCAATATTTAATAGTTCAGTCCTTGCTGACTATGTTGTCAAATACTCGCACAACCTCTTCATGGTCCTCTAAGGCATTGATGAGGTCTGCGGCTGCCTCCATGTCCGACTCGGAGAGCGCCACCGTGGTTTGTGGCACGTACTCCAGTCCGCTGGACGAGGGACTGTGGGACAGCTGTGCCAGGCCTTCCCTCACAGAGCGCAGATCAGACGGGTCACATATAAACTGTTCAAAGAAAACAAGGAAGTTCAAAGAAACTTTATATTGTAACAACTGTTTGTAGCAATGCTGATTCCTGCATACCTGAAACACTAAACCTCCCCTGACCACAACACTACTTTTCTCCTTTAAAAATTGTGTAAATATTAATGAGTGAACAAAAGGCCTGTACAAGTTAAAGAATTGGCACCTTCGTGTACAAGACATTGATGTTTCAAAAGAATGCTGACATTACCCTACAATGCACAGAAAATAACAGAAATGGTATCACGAAAGTACTTTGTACACATCATGAAATGTCTATGACCTCATGATATACAACTACTGTATATATGCCATATAATAATAATAATGATAGTCAGTTCTTAGAACGCATAATACCATAAGATAGTCTCTATGCATGTACAAAATTAATGGAAACAAAATCTATCCCATTTTTCTCTATTTAAACATGCAATTAACAACTATCAAAAAAGTGAGTTTTTAACACAGATTTTAATTTATCAAAATCTGTAATGCATCTCATACTGAGAGGGAGATTATTCCACAGTGATGGTGCCATTTTCCCAAAAGCCCCATCACCAAATGTCTTAGATTTGACATTTAATTCAGAGAGGAGAATTTTTGATTTTGAGCGCAGATTACGACCAGGATGATATGGCTTGATGAGTTCACTGAGGTATGCAGGGGCATTTCCATGAAAACATTTTAATACAAGGGTCAAAATCTTAAACCTGATTTGAGCTCTTATGGGCAACCAATGAAGACTACTAAGGATGGGAGTTATAAAATCAAATTTCCTTTTATATGTTACAAGCCTTGCGGCTGAATTTTGTATCCGTTGGAGTCCTTTAAGCTAAGAGTCTGGAACTCCAATGAGCAAACCATTATTATTATCCAAATGACTAAAAATAAATGCATGAACCAGTTTTTCTGTAGTTGCTTTATCGAGAATGTGTCTCATCGAGAACGTATTTCAATTTTCCATATATATATATATATAGTGAGTCTAATTTTTGTGAATTCCAACTCCATGACAATTTTGCAAGTGGTTAAATTCCCTCTAGTCGAACACTTCAATGAATGGAGAAACGTATGTGTGCACGTCCCACTCATGTCGAGATCAGAGTTTATATTTTTGTGGGTCTTCAAGTTCGTGAATTGCACCCACCTTGTAAAATCTGCTAAAAATAAAAAACTCCACAAAATATCTGGCATATACAGTATTTGCTCAAAGTCTGACATTGTCTCATTATGTCAAACAAACACTCTGGTTTGCTACCATGAAGTGGTAAATTCTGTTTACTTCATACACTGGAGTTTCTGTGCACGAAGGACCATTAGTGATATACACAAGGAGAACATTTTGTCAAGCAAAAAGTCTTGTACAGTATATATAAGCAGAGGTGAGATGATCCAGCTGTTGATATAAGCACAATCCCTTGCACATTTGTATGAATTGGTACGTGAGACAGGCATACGGGGCATTCACACGTACCAAGATTGCTTAATTTGAAACATGATTATAATTAATTGTGAATTGTGTTTCAAATTAAGCAAACTTGCAGTGTGAATGCAAACTGGAATCATGGAAGGTGATTTGAAACTAATTACAATCGTGTTTCACATGACAGTCCAAAAGCAAAAAGCTAAACCTCCCTCCAATGGCTCATAGTAACCAATGAGTCACCTATGCTTTCTTTCATCACTGGTGCATTACATAACATTTGGACGCTGGCAAAAATCTGGTACACTACATCTACTCACCACAAAAACATTCTGCCCATCCTCATCGACAGACCCTGACACTTCTTCCGCGCCGACCTCAATGGCCAGTTCCTCGGCGGTGTCAAAGGTCAGTGATTCCTGGCCATCCTCCACCTGCGAGGGCACCCTCACCACACCCTTACGCTGGAAGGCGAACATCGCTGTACCATGCTCTCCAAAGACTCCCCTGTATACACAAAAACAAAAAAAGAATTGCAGACAATAAAATCCTTGCTTGTTTATCCACATTTTTCTTTTCTTGTGTTATGGGACCATCGCTCATTCTATTGCAGCTTTAAAGGGGTGCAAGGAAGTCATGTCACTGCAAGGCAAAATCTTTGAGAGCAAGAATGTTCAATCCTGATGACTAACTGAATATGGCTACAAAAAGAATGATGATAATTACAACACTGATGACAAGAAGGAAAACCTATCACAATGGAAGGGGGAAGGGACTTTCGATGTACGGACATCATCGCAACATCTAATTTGTATGAAATTCATCATACACAACCTTTTCACATTTTTTATCTCTTCCTTTCTATGTCCATTTTTTTTTTTTTTTTTATGTGGCTACTACTAGGGAAGCACATAGATGGTTATGAGCAGGCTATCATAGGATCAACAGTTTTGAGTCCCCTCTGAAGGGCTAGCCTACAGCAATAAAATAAATGTCTTGCCTCCGAGAACAACCACGGCTCCTGCCAGGAGATTTGAGAAAGGGACCTCATGATGGTGAGTCTGTGGTCTTACGCACTGAGCCACAATGACTTGTATTTGGTTACAGTTAGCTTGGAGATGGAGTGACCAGTCATTTCTTACTTTCAGTGAGGGCTTCTATGAACTCTACTGGGCACTCATGAGAGAGTTCCGAAGAGAGTTCATCAGAAAGAGAGAATAATCCAACAGTTTTTATCAGGAGTCCTACATGACGTCCTGCAAAACATCCATTAAAAAATCATACCATTCCATCACAGCCGAAACAACCTACAAATGACACATACCCATTCTTGGTGACAAGGTGGCTGAGGGATTTGTGTGTCCTCTTGGTGTTGTCCGTCAAGACGTTCACGAGCATCGATGAGTTCCCCGGCCCGCGGACTTCAAAAGTGGCCTGATTGTCGCCTTGCTTGCTCTGCAAGGATGACAGACCACAGAAGAGTAAATGAGAAATAGGTCCCAGAATAGAAAGGCATCTGATATTATTTGTCCTAACTCACTTTAAACATCATTTGTCCATAGTGAAACTGCAATCATTAGCAAGACATCAAACTCAGCATGAAAGAGTTGAGTTTATAAAGTGTCCTGCTGGGACACAAGAAGGACAGAAGAATGCAGTGTAGTTGTCTACAGATTTGCTACCTGACCAAGGGGAGGGGGGGGGGGGGGGGTGGTGGTTCTAGGTGCAAAACTTAACCAATTGCAGCTTCTTCAAATGATAAGGGTGATCTGGTCAACTTCCACAGTCTCAAAATCAGGGCAAATATGGCAAAAGATGAGGGCTGTACTGTTAACCTGACACACCATATGTTTTCATCCTACAACAACCACTTTACATCACAATTATCATAACAGAGAAAGACAATTCACATATATTTGCATATCCTCCTCAGCGAATAAGTTTTGTCTGTGCCTAATTATTTGAGAAGAATGAAAATTAGTAAAATTTTGTGTGCAAAACAAATGAAGAGCTCTTTGACCCTAGATGACACAGAATTGTCAGGTTGTCTTACTCTCTAAACTTTAATAATTCATAATTTTTTCTCATATGTCTATTTTTTTTCCCTCAAAATCTTAACTGCTCTGCTATGACTTTTCTTTTTTCATACAGAGCAACATAATATCACAATGGAATTTCCCTTTAATCATATTTTGGCTTACAGGCAGTTTGTTTTTCTTTTTCTTTTCATTTTACTTCTGTTGTTTTAACTTTGAGGGATACTCACAGCTGCTGCCTTCTTGATCATTGAGTCCAAAGTACTTCTGGGCATCGCATTGTGTTTGGCCAGGGCCATAACCTGGGCCAGGGCTGTATTCGTCTCAGGATTTGGCCCTCCCTCTGCCATTTAGAATGAAGAGCAGGCCTTTTCAGAAAGGGTCTTGACCCTCTTTGACAAAGACATGAGAGTCTCATGAAATTAAATGTTAAAGTATGTGGCTAATACATACTTAGAATTACCATTGGAACTACATTTCAAACTTTTGTTTTCATCACTGATAGAATTAATGCATTTACAGAATATCCCCTTGGATATTTGACATCTACTTTATTCACTAAAACATTTTGTCATATACCTCAGAACTGATGACAAGGCATGCAGTTTTATACCAACAAATTTAGCTCTTTTCTTTCTGCAACATTTATGATGTTTTGCAAAATGAATCTTAGGTAGGTGTACTAGATTCAATTACACTGTAGATAATATTACTTACCATAGTATACATATCTGATTTATAAGTGCTACTCAAATCTTATCCCACTGACAAGGTTGTAGATACCGAGGCAGGAAAATTGTTTAGTGTGTATAATTTGAAGAGTCTGATTGCACATTGAGTTAAGGCGTTGCATCAAAATCATGACCAGCAGGATCCCTCAGGATCCTGCTGGTCATAAATTTGACGCAACGCCTAACTCCATACAATGTTAAGTTTAAATATCTGCAATCAAAGCTTCTAAATATCAAAGAAAATGATAAAATATGGGATATTTTTCACCATAATGTCAAGAATATTATCATTAGTGGTTATGTTACAAGTGAGGTATTGATGGAAACATTTTATCTTGCTCTATCTGATGATGGGCCTACTTAGAAATGTTTATAAAATGGCGCTCAGCCCATTTTGTTATCAAACTTTTCATTTTCAAGGGTCCAAACACTATTTACTCTTGAAAGATATACAGTGCACTCCCGTTATAACGAAATGCTCGGGACCGGCCGTTTTCTTTCGTTATAATGAAATTTCGTTATAACCGAACAAATACAATATATAACAAAAAGAAGGTAACCACGCATATATCATATTATGTTTGTTGAATACTCATCATACACTGGAAAGCTATGTGAAATGGGATGGTATCGTGGCTTTTTAATTTCGTTTGGATATTACATTTAAAAGAGAGCATAAAGTTGTTTTTGTCACACAATAAGTCGTATAGAAAATGATAGTTTAGGATTCCGTTACAGTTCGCTATTCCAAAGATTCGTTTCTTACTAAAGTTCGTTACTCCGAAAGACTCTTTGTTCCGAATTTTCGAAAGACTCTTTGTTCCGAAGTTTCGCCATTACTGGGAATCCAAAGGTTTGTTCATTATTTTGAAGCTTCGCTCTTCCGACGATTTGTTATTCCGAAAGTTCATAATTTAGATATAAATATGTTATTGTTCGTTTTCCGAAGGCTCGTTGATCGGAAGATGAAATGAGTTTCGTCATTCCGAAGGTTAAAAATGAGAATGGTTCACTGTTCCGAAGATTTTTTAATCCGACAATGAAATAAGGTTTGTTATTCCAAAGAAGGTTTGTATAAATCAAAAAAAAATGCGAAAGGTTAGTTATTTCGTAGGTTCGGTTATCTTAAGACGATTAATGAAGTTTGCGATTCCCAAGTTTTGTTAGTGGACACACCTTTTTTTCACCTTTGGATTAACGAAACTTCTTTTAATGTTCCGATTAACGAAAGTTTAGAATTCCTATCATTTCCTGACTAACGAACCGTCGTAATAAGAACCATATCTCATTGTCGGTTTAACGAACTTTAGTAATAACGAACTGTTTGAATAACGCCAAAATATTCGTAATAAAAAACCCTATTTCATTTCCAAACCAACGGACATTTAGGTGTATAAGAATTTGTGTGTTTTGTAATAAAGTACCTTCGGAACAATAAAACGAACCTTGTTTAATTTCAGATTATAATTTTATTACAATAATGCAAGTCCCCCTCGGAAACTGTGCAGGACACAAGGAGCGAACACGTACACAGTGATGTGAAGCGTTCGCCCATGCAGAGACGCCATAATGCTTATTCCGCTACGTATTTTCGGAAGCGATTCGCATTTCGTTATAACGGAGCACATTTCTTTTGTTTTTATTTGTCAGTGGTGCTCAGAAAAGATTTCGTTATAACGGAAATTTCGTTGTAACCGTGTTCGTTATAAGCGAATTTTGTACCACAGACTTCAATGGCGATAATTTTGGGTCCAGAAGTTTTACTTCGTTATAACGAAATTTCGTTATAACCGTGTTCGTTATAACGGGAGTGCACTGTATACTAGAGGAAGTGCAGTACAGTGTGTTTGTATTTGTCTGTTTTATTACCTCCTCCAAGGGAGGAAGTTATGTTTTCATCAGCATTGGTTTGTTTGTTTGTTTGTCCGTGAGCAAAATGACTCAAAATGTTGTGAACAGATTTGGATGAAACTTACAGGAAAGCTTGAGAACAACACAAGTAACAGATGATTACATTTTGGTAGTGATCTTGCAGTTTGTATGGATTATGAAGGATTTTTTGATATTTTGGCAGGTAGGGTCAATGAACTTGGGAGTTCAAGCTGCGCATTTTTTGACTTTGAGGTTTGCATACTCGCACTTAAGTGCGTGCTCTAGTTTCTGCTAGGGAGAGGGGCGCCACGCAGCTGGAAGTTGATGGCGTAACAGAAGGCTTCTGTATATTGAGCTATTTTCAGCATGCATAGGTATGGGTGGAAATCACTGATCTCTATGGAAGAACAAGATCAATGGTGGAAATGAGTAGCTGGCAGAGGTCTGCGCTCTCAGAGTGCTTCTCTAGTTTCAAGATATTACTCAAATTTTCTTCACAAACTAACATACCTTTGATGGCAACCCTGAGTTGGATCCCAATCTTGGTGAACATCTTGCTCTTCTCGATGTCCTTGGGGCCTTTGATGTACTTGACCTTTGACCACTTGTTGTGTCCAGCCCACAGAGTTGGCCCAGTGTGGACAAGTCTGCCGCTGACCCCCTTTGGCGTCGAAAAGTGACCTATCCGCTCCCCATTCTGGCCGGACAGCACTGCCCCAGCTGCGGACGAGACCCCCCTGCTTGGGCTCAGCGAGTGTGTTTCTTCACAAAACCGACATTGTCTCACACGAGAGGCTGCCGCCGACCCATCCCCATGGCTCACCTGGGGCAGTGGAAGATGCGTGGTTGGTGTGGGTAGGTAAAAGGAGGCAGACCCAAAGACGTGTCCATACTTTGCGGTTGTAACGGCATGCCGCCTACTGTGCAGGCATCTGTGATAGGCAGCCGGGAGAAGTGTGCCAGGCCAGGCACTATTAGCAAGAAGGCGCTGTAGTAAGGATGATGTAATCATGCCAGTCTAGTCATCCGCACCCTGCAGCATGCTAACAAAAAGGGCAGAGCTGAAACTGTACATGCCAGACTGCAATGCAAGAGATGAAGAAACAAACTGAATTCAGACTATTGGGACCTGTCAACCAACATAAATACTGTCAGGAGTTCCAGCTCACTATTTAATAGTCTTACAGTCTGATTTCAAACAGGGAAAAAATAATGCTTCTCTTTATAGCAAAAGATATTGAAAGTGATCTCGATATTCTTCCTCAGTTTTGACTCTTTTTTAAAAACTGTACACATGGAATATTTGAGGTATGGAAATTTTTGTAAAAGTCATGCTCCACTGAATCAGCACAAAGCTACAATACAGGTTTCTGAGAGACTCTGAGATGTGTAACAAAAAAAAATACAACACTTTTACTTTTTGCACTACTTAAGTTAAAGTACTAAGAATGGAAAATGTGAGTGGGTGTTTATTTTGACCAGTTTGCTTAGCTAATAACAAACATTTGAGTCATTGCTCGTATTAAACAAAGCATAAGACTGAAGTTTATACAAGACACATTTCACAGGTCTAGCATGAGATACAGTTATTGTAGCATGACCCCAGGGCGCTGTAACCAGTAACATAAACATGGTGGGGTTGCCGTTGCAGGTACTATTAAGTGGTAGCTGGTAGCAGTATCAGTAGACCTCTACCGGCTAACAATTAACATTCATGATCAATTTAGTTTTGTACTCCACAAATATGAATATGATCTCATGACATAGACTAATACAAATATACCGATACTGCATCCTGCACAAGTGCACTCCCGAGTCCTACAAATTTTTGGTTAGGCCCAGGGGTCTGTTAGTTATGGCCAATACAATGCAATGGAGTTATTAAAGCGTGTTGCCCATGATTCGCCTTTTAGTGCCAGTGGTTTACAAAATTATGCAGTCCACATGGTCCAGTGCAGTGGCAGTGCCGCAGTGGCAGAGCAAGAGCTTCTCATACGCGGTAAATGAAATGGACTAATTTAAAGATGACAAACAAGAATAGTGAAATAAATGAAGTGCCTAGTGAATAGAATACTCATGAGCGTTCATTAGCTGCTGATTATATGACTAACAGCTAGATCTAGGTCTAGCTCTCCCTTGCTTCTCCTTGCATTGATTACCTTAGCCTTGGTTTGAATACTAAATCCCACATCACAGTCCCACCTACTGCATTTCTTGCTACCACGGGGCACTTTACGATTATACTGCTGTAGAACGGCCCCGTGCGCGTGCCGTGCTGATTGAGAGTCGAGTCTTTGCATTTGCAGGCTATACAATACATTGTTTACACTTAGAGAGTATAAATGCCCTAAAAGATTGCAATATTACCAGTCAGTTGAAAGTCCGATATTAGTGGCGATCACTATACTGTCGGGCTGAATAATATCACAGATAAGTTGTCTGCTACAGCTGTAGCAAAAAAGGCATGCGCGTCAACTCCACAGAACTCAGTTCTCTGTGCATGGTCCACTCGCACCGCCATGGCGCGCCAGTCCATGATCCAACCAATTTGCTTCAGTAGCAGAAAGACAGAGAGGGCGCTACAGTACTTTATAATGATTTTGCCTGACTGCATTACAGCACTGTGGGAACGGAGAGATACATGAATTATCTTATTTCTATAATTATGACTGGGAAAGAGCTGTTTGTCTGAACTATAGTATGATAGATATATCGAAAGAGCTTTTGCGTGGTAATACACATGTCCTGTCTTGGAACATGACTACAGCGGTCTGCATCACGTAGAAAACCTATACAGACGATTGACGCTCTGATGCTCCGAAAGTTACCCCTTAATTCTATGATTCATTTCCTTTCCATTGTTCAATATTGTTTTGACGATCCAGAGAAGTGTACTATGTAAATAGGCCTACTTTGCGCTTTCTACATCATGCGTATAATAACTTAATGCGAACCTTTTACAAGAAGAGAAATCAAAATAATATTGGCCAACGAGTAGATGGATAATGCAGACAGACGGATTTAAAGATATCTATATACACATAGATTGACTGATTGATTGATGCATTAGTTGATTGATTGATGATAGATTTTTAAAGATTAATTGTCTGAGCATTTTAGCAATCATGGAAAATCTCTCTTTGGATGATACCTCACATGCAATGTGGTATTCATCTGCAGTTCGGTATTATGTGCACGCGGTATTAATTTGTTGGAAGATTCCACAACCCGATATACTTTTTTAAATGTTTGTGAACAGGTGGCACCTGATGTTCATACAATTCCTGACCTTTAAACGAGGGTCCCGAATTCGAATCCCACAAAGCAATGCCTGCGTCTTTAGTTGAGATACCGTGACATGTTATTTGTACGGTTGTGATAACGGCAAGGCCCTGTGAAAGAGCAGTGTTAAATGATATTATCATTCTTACATATATTTCTCTGGTAAATGTCGAGCATCGCTGACTGTCACTACATCAATCAAGGGCGGGAATTTTGACTCAGTCGGTGACCCTTTTGCCTTCCAATCCAAACGCAGTCAGCCTACGAGCTCACCCACGAGTCATAACGGCCCACTAGCTGTCGATTTTGAACAAAAGGGTCCATTAGTCATACAGCCCGCGAGCTTGACACTATGTAAATAAGGCCCATGAATCCGATACTAGGCATGCAAGGCCCACGAGTCCGACACTTTGGCAAAAACAAAAAAAGGTCCACGAGACCGACACTGATAAAGTCCCGGTGACGTAATGACGTTCTCATGAGCCTTTTTTTTTTGTTATTGTTTTTGTTTTGCCTTAGTGTCAGACTCGATGGCCTTATTTGCCCAATTTCTAGCTGTGGACCCGATAGCTCGTGGACCTATTTTACTTGATGTCGAGCTCATGGGCCTTTTTCACTTATAGCGTCGAGCTCATGGGCTGTAGGAGTCTTATGGGCCGTGTGACCCGTGGGCTCTATGACTCGTGTGTGTCCGGATCGTGACGTGCACCCGTCCACATGACCAGGGGTCGATTTCCCAGGTCTCGTTAAGCAATGTTGTGTGTAATATTATACCGTCCACAGCGGCTCTAAAAGGCAAAACACTCTTTCCCTCGTGAGGACATAAAAATGGAGCTCCAGTGTGGAAAAGAGTCACCATGACACGTACAAGACCCCTCTTCATTAATTCATCGCAAAGAGCAGGGTGCATAACCCGGTGAAGTGGTCAACCTCATACCCACTGGACCCGGTGGAAGACCAGCTATTGTAGCTGAATATAGGCCATGCAGCCATCTTCCCAGATGGAAAATGAAACAAACAAAGAAAATATCACATTGTACTATACCCATTATGATTTTGCACACGGAGAAAGGTCGCAAAGAACAGCTTGACTTTGTTTACTAACTAATATTTCTCTCTTGTATCCGAATCATCTGATTTCTACAGCAATCATAAAATGATGACAATAAAATAAAATTTTATTTCTTCTTATGGTATGTCATAATATGGATACAAACTACGCTAACACATCCATTAATCGTATATCATTGTGCCCACGACAGTGTTTACGACCAAAGGAGCTTTTCAGTAAAATTTCTTCATTTATTTATCGCCCCCTCCCCACCCCGACAGTCCCTCAATATGAATGTATCAGAAGAGAAACAAAATAAAAACAAATTAGCTGACGGTCGATGGTGATGTGCCGTTGTCACGGTAACGGGGCGTAGCGGGTGACGTCAACAACAAGGGCAGCTCGACGTCATTCTCTCCCGCCGAGCTCAGTGCGCCCTCTGCTGTGACCTCTATTCGTCGCATAGTCGAATCGTCCAAGTCATAATATTGTTTGGACTTTGGAGTCACAAAGTGCGTTCAACCAATAGCAGACACGCAGCGCACTATAGTACCTGGAGCTCAAGATTGAACTTGGCACACTAGACTAGGTCTGTGCGTTCTACTCATCGGAAAGCAAACAAACAAACAAACAAGTACAAAACAAAAACAAAAGACAATGAACTTGTTTAAGTGTTGGATGTGGTAGCAAAACTCGTGTTGTTGTTGTTGTGTGTGTGTTTTTTTTGGGGGGGGGGGGGAGGGAGGCGCGGGTTAAAGTGAAAATCCAATCTTCACTGGATGGAAGGGAAGGTTCAACATTAATACAATCGCCCTCGCTTATGTGAATCACAGACAAAAGTGACAGCCGAATGGATTGCACTCTTTTATTATCTTAACTAGATTCCCTCTTTCAGTGTATATCAAGCAAGTTTAAGCATTCTCTTTTTATCATTTGAGCCAAACTCGTATAACAATCTCCAGAAAATTCTCTTCAAACCACGACTCATTATATAATTGTCCACTGCGGCCGAAGGCTGATGGACAATTGAGTATCTGAATATGAGAACGACCCAAGTCCATGGAAGACCATTTCGAGTAAACTTTAAAAAACTTCATATCTTTTTTATTTGTCCAATAATATTCTATGTAACTGTGATGGGAAGGCAACATTGTATATACAAATCAGAAATATATTATTATGACAATTAACATTTACATTAATTGTGGAGAGGCCATTTGTGTGATGGACTTGGGTCGTTCTTTGAATCATATACATGATATTCTGCTGTAGAGATGAGAGAAGGATGAGAGAGGGCGCTATAATATGAATGTAAGAATGACCCAAGTCCTTCATTCTTACATTCATAATTATTATAAGATTTAACTCATTCATTTCAGGCACTTCCGGGGGTAATTAGGATTTATCATTTATACACAAGATGAGTCCATGCATAATCTACAATTTCCCATGTCAAACTGAATTTGGCCAAAAACTGGATTTGGGACGTTCTTGTATATTCAGGTCTTCAATTACAATTAAGTGTCTTGTCGAGGGGTACAATAGCTGCCACCAGGGGACACGAACCATAAACAGGGGCGTATCCAGGGAGGACCGCAACCGGCGCACGCCCCCCTCCCCCTTTATTTTTTGTTGAAACAAGAGAAATAAAAAGAAAAAATGGGGGAGGGGTGCGTGCGCCCCCCCCCCCTTAATTTTGTAAACGCGCCCCTTTTTACGGAATTCCTGGATCCGCCCCTGATAAAGCAAGATTTCTGATTCTAGGTCTCGTGAGCGCCAGCAGATTATCATTCAAGTCAATTCAATTCGTCTTTCAATCATCCAGAATTGAGAAAAAAAATAAAGTACAATATAAATTTGAACAAACTAAATCGAGAATATATATAACGGAATTAAAGCTTTTTCATGTAAATGGTACACAATGCATTATAGAATAGAAATCATTTTTTTTTCTTTCCGCAATAGCAAGCTACGGAATCACTGATCTTTAGCTGTAGAGTCCATTTTCTCCGAACACGTCCAACTTGTGGTGTACATGCAGTTCATCATTCCAAAGGTTCGTTCTTTCTAAGGTTCGAAATTGCGAAACTGAACTAAGGCTCATTATTCGGTAGGTTTGTGAATACGAAAAAAAGAAATGAAATAAGATTCCTCATTCCGAAGTTTTGTTAATCCGAAAACAATATCTTTTTTCAACTTCTGATGAACGAACCTTTAGGATAACAAACCTTATTTCGTTTTCAAATTGTGGTTACAGTTCGCCATTCCAAAAGTTTTTAATCTGAAGGTTCGTAATTCCGAAATTAAGATAAGGTTCGTTCTTCCAGAGGTTAGTTAATCCGAAAATGAAATAAGATTTGTTATTCAGAAACTGAAATAAGGTTCGTTCTTCTAGAGGTTTATTAATCCGAAAATGAAATAAAATTTGTTATTCCGAAAGTTCTCCAATCCGAAAACGATTTCTTTTCCATTTTTTGGATGAACGAACCTTCACGATAACGTGTTACGATGCACCCCTGTGTCTTCCTGAGGAACCGGATGTTTTGTGGCGCGCCAAATGAAAATAAAGCCCCTCCCTTTTGCCCTTGTGGAAAGAACAAAGTAATACATAATGACGAGCGAATAAACCACTTTCACGTTGTTCTTGACCTAACATACAGTGTGTCCCAAAAAAAAAAGATTACAACGGGGCCCTCCGCAATCTTTAAAACTATCGCATCAATCTAAATACAAATTCAGGTTATGAAATTATAACTCATTGCCCACATCTTACAGAAAACCCCACTCGATTTGCTTCAGTGGTCAAAGAGAAATACGGAATTTTGTAAAGGATGTCGGGAATCTCTTCTGTCCAAGTTCTGCCTATTATTCACACACAAGATCATCGAA
This sequence comes from Diadema antillarum, assembly GCF_040938485.1. Taxonomy (NCBI): domain Eukaryota; kingdom Metazoa; phylum Echinodermata; class Echinoidea; order Diadematoida; family Diadematidae; genus Diadema; species Diadema antillarum. Next base: position 23,452 of record NW_027271075.1, on the reverse strand, counting down.
GTAATAAACTCGAAAGAATCCGATTCATGATATGCTTTACAACAATCCACATTTCTCTGTGACCGCTTAACGTAATCGAATGAGTATTTCTTCAAAATAGAGCTAACATGTTATGTTTTAAGACCCTGAAGTAGCATTTACAAAAATTTTATCATATTGGGTGTTATCAAAGCGAAAATCTGATTGTAATTTTTTGGGAGGACATACCGCAGTGAGTCGCCCCAAAAATTACAATCAGATTTTCGAATTGATAACACCCAATAATTATGATCTACCTGTCTAAGTGCTACTTCAGGGTCTTAAGATATAACATCTTAGATCTATTTTGCAGAAAACCCCATTCAATTTGGTTAAGCGGTCACAGAGAAATGTGGATTGTTGTAAAGCATGTCATGAGTCTGATTCTTCCAATTTTAGCACTTTGATGATCTTGTGTGTGAATGATAGGCAGAACTTGGACGGAAGAGATTCCCGACATTCTCTACAAAATTTCTCATTTTTCTTTGACTACTGGAACAAATCGAGTGGGGTTTTCTGTAAGATGTGGGCAATGAGTATAGTTTCATACCCTGAATTTGTATTCAGATTGATTCACTATTTGTAAAGATATCATTGCGGAGGGCCCCGTTGTTGGGACATACTGTACAGTGAAGAAATTCACTTGTTGCGTTTGAAACCGGCTTTTGGCCAGCTCTCAAGTTTTTACATCACCTCAACCATTACCGGTATTTTGATTTCTCCGTAACGCGTAAGACATGTGCACACGCAAAGTTCACGGCTGGCTGTAAAAATCTACCATGAAATGCATACTAGTTTCTGTCTGCTCCTGCTAATGTAAGGATACAACAGTGCATATTTTGTAAATCAAGCAGAAAGAAGTAACGATTCCGGGAAAGTTTGATCATTTAATCGAGCTAAGAAATTGAGAGCATTGTATACATCCGACTGTGTAGACGAACGAGATTTATGACGTCACGTAATTTTGCAGACTTTGCTTGGTGTTGTTCTGTTCACGAAAGCTCTCTGTTATGCTTGGTTATCGCTTTTTTTTTAAATCACCTTAAGGCAACTCACTTTTCCCATGATTCACCTTACGATAAATCTAGGCAATGATATATTATAGGGCTTAATTAAGTGTGAGGTAAACCGATACCTTGATGGAAATAATACAATATATGTTCCGGTGTCTGGTTCAATGACATTTGCCCCTTCGACAATCGCTCCCATGAAATACCTGCACCCTAAGCCAGATCATAAATTCTACCCACAAACATAACCCTAATTCTAATCCTCACCCTCACATCACACTAAACCTAAAACCCTATCACAACCCTAATCCCAACCCTGTCCTTGGAGAAAATGTGATGGGAGCAACTGCCGCAGGATCAAAATGTATCACCGCTCTTCAACACCTATAGGGCTCACACGGGTAAGTAATTCTCCATATAGAGACATGTGTTAAAATTCAAAATTCAAAAAATTCTTTAAAATAGCTGGGAGAAATGAGGTGTTTCATCTTCGGAAACCTGAAAATGTGAGGTATACCCTTTTATTCATCAAATTTTCAAGAGGGGTTCTTCAGCTCAAACTCTGTCAAAGGGTTCGCAAAGCCAGTAGACTACGAGTTCTTTTTACTCAAAAAATCACATATTTTCCGTACATGCACCCAATGAAATATAGTCCCTTCAAATTCCAAGAGAAAAGCTTTCATCTTCCAACTAAAACGCACTTTGTAGAGGAATTCATACTCAATATCAGCAGCTATTCACTTTTTGCCACACTGCCTTTTCTGATTTTTAATTAATCTTTTTCTTCATTTATTTCGGTATCTTTGGTACGAATTTGTGATGGGGTCTGGGATATTTCATTTTATTTACAGGACGTGTGAGCCCTACAATGTGACTGTGTGAGGGGAAAAAGAGAAAAGGAAACACCTTTCTGCCCACAACCACCATGACCACACGTCTTCTTAGTTGGACGCTTTAACGGTGTTGTGCTGGCATGGTTGCAATTATAGTATATTATGATTACAGTTATGGTTATGGTGGTAGTTCTGTTTATAATAAATAGTTAATCGTTTCATTCATTATACAGTCACAACATCACTGAGTTGGCAGTTAAGATGGTCATGAGTGCGATGATCGCAGTCTATGGACTACAATGTTACGAGGACATGATAGCAACAATGATTTAGATTTTGGTGATGATGATGACTTACGATTAAGTTTGTCGTAGAAAACTCCACCCATATATTATCTTTGGCAGGCGCGTGTGGTAATCGTTGTCCACTGGACATTTTTATGTTATCATGTGAATCATACATGATGGCTGGTTCATTTTTTTTTTTCTGGCTGCTAACACGTCATTACAGGGTTATGAACAATATTTGGGCGTCGACCAAAAATAATGTTTAGTCATTTCATTATTACCCATAAGCATGATGCATCAAGTTGTTCGTCACCTTGTTTGCTATTAAATCTACCGTTTTCAGCTCAAAGAATACTGAGAAGCCACAATGGATCACTGTATCATGCTGAGGGGGGAAAATGGAGGGCAATGGAAAATCCGCATTCATCACAGAACTGTTTTGATGTTGTTGTTTTTATGACGTCATGAGAATACACCATTGTTTTATTTCTGGTCATTCACCCTCTGTTCAGAATGTCGAGCACGCCTGAAGATTGCCAACGTACACTGAAAAGGGAGGCATGAAGTGTATGACTCTTATTTGGTCGTGTGTCAAATATTGCAATACGTCACAAAGAAAGAAACAAACACCAGAAACAAATAAAACAATCACGGTGAATACGAGAGAAGTGAAATCCCCATTTTCGTTGCGCCAGAAAGACGGGTAGATACGGCCTAGTTTACTTAAGCTGGTGTTAAGGTTCCTTCAAGTAATTTTGTGCACTGAAGGTGATAGACTTAGATAAATGCCTTATTGGCACCTAATTGTTCGAAACAGGGTAAACTTGTTCTTCGTGACACACATTTCTTTCTTTTATCAAAGTTTGACGTGTCTTGTATAATCGTTATCTTCTTCTTCTCCTTTATCTCCGAATAAAAGTACACAAAATTATCTATTTTGAATATTAGTTGCCCCATCGGCATGATCGTGCCACCAAACGATAACCGGTTTGGAAATTTGGTGGCCCGACATCAATTTTTACTTGCCACGAACAACCGAGGCACTGTCAATATGTCGAGCCCTGCATACAGGTTTGAGAACATCAAGGTTACGTGGATGCAAGAGAGCGAAAACGTGAGGTCGTCCCAGGTACGCAGAGACGTTCGTCGCCAGACAAGCGGTGGATCGATATCGTCGGATCGATTGAACTTGCAGACGACCCTCCTTCGTTCGACTCGACTCGAGATCGTCCCCGCTCTATAACTCTTTTACTCTCCCTCAAAACTCTAAAGCTTTTGTATATAGGAAAGTCTTAGTCTTTGAGAATCATGATGGGGTTAATAACTTTCAACCTTGTCGCCACTGTCCATCTTCGACAAGCTGCTCACACGCATTGTCAATGATCATCTTTTTGTAAGGTGGTGGTGATAGTATAGGGGCATATTGCATCGCCATTCGCAGGCATATTGTGTTCCTCACCCCCCCCCCCCCCCCAATTTGCCTACAGTTCGTATACCATGAATTTGACCACCACCCCCCTCCCACCAAAAGAGGAAGAACAAGAAAAATGAGGAATGCGTGAGTAGGATCACGTATTTATTTGCAATACATGTGTGTAAATATTTATTTATTTGTATTTCTGTACATTGTGCCAATACGCAACGCAAGAAATGTGAGTTTTCAGTGAACAATTACAGTAACTATTTCGCATGTACATTAAACATAATGGTCTCACACGAATAATGTGAAAGTTTTGAGTGGAGAAAGAAATAATGAGCTGTCTTCAAAGAATCATTGTTTGCTGTTCAAATTAAAAAAAAGAGAGAACAAAGAAGATGGAGGCCTTGAAAACATCGTGAGTGACGTCAAAAGGGGAACACGATTAAAGGCAGCATGATAACAGTCTTCTTGGAAACCGTAGTTAGAACCATCTATGAACATTTTGATGATCATTGGCCTTTTGTGATCGTTTCAAATTCAAGGTTGAGAAGGTTCCAAAGGTCTAATTACGATTTTTTCAAAGTTTGATTACGTGTATAAAATGGACTTTAATCAACCGATCTTATGGAAGCCAATGATAATTGAAATGCATGGGGGAGGGGGTATTCTAGCAGTAAAACCTAGTTGTAAAGTTACCTTGAAGCAACAGTTGCATGAAGAAGAGTGCATGTGTAGTACGTGTGTGTGTGTGTGTGTGTGTGTGTGTGCAGAGTGTATGCTCATTATGTCCAACTAATGAGATCATTACCTCAGCGGGCAGCTGGCTAGAAGAGCTCAGATAATGTGCTCATGCGTCATTGTTGTGGTCATTGACGGGGACGACTCTTGGTTCTTTTTTTCCCCTCTTCCTCTCTTTGTTTGATAGCTATTACCTATGTTTGCTCACTCACGAAAGCTCTGTCGGAACTTTTTCCGTTGTTTTTTTAATTCTTCGAAATTTTCTGCGTGGTTCCATGATAATATTTATGATGTATTTTGCGCAACGAATAAACATGTTCTGGTGAAGTTAGAACTAGTTTAGTCTTCTCTTAGACTATCAGGGACTGTTACAAGATTTTGTGTTGTTGTTGCTGTCTTTGGAATGGGTTAGGCGTCATCCAACCGTAGTAACACAGAACGGAGCAGAGTTATTACATAACTCTGACATTGAACACGTGGTGATGGGACGATCGTCCTTTTTAGTCAAATATTCTATTACCCTCCGAGAACCTTCTTGGCTTTTTTTTTGTGCGTTTGTTTTGTATTGATTTGTTTTTGTTTTTGTAAATATGGGCCTCCATCTTTAAATGAAAGCTACATTGCAATTGAAGGCATGTAGCTGCATTAAAGATAAACGGACGGTGATAATTGGACGGGTGAACTGATAGAGAAATATCAGAAAACTGATTTGATTAGATTAGATATACATAATAGACAGAAAGACAGATAAGTCAATTGAACGGTATAGAGGTAACCGTAGAGAGACAAAGACAGGGAAACATGTATCTATACAGATAGATAGATAGATAGATAGATAGATAGATGGATAGATAGATAGAGAGATGGATAGATAGATAGATAGATAGGTATATAGATAGATAGATAGATAGATACTCTCTAAAAAAATCGAGTGAAAATATTCACTCTTGAAGGAGTGAATACAATAAAAGAGTGAATTTAGAGTGAAATTGAAGTGAATTTTGAGTGAAAATGTTCATTTTCACTCGTTTTAGAGTGACCTCAAGGATCACTCCCAAATCTTCGAGTGATCCCTGAGGTCACTCCGAAATGAGTGAAAATGAACATTTTCACTAAAAATTCATTCCAATTTCACTCTAAATTCACTCTTTTTTGTATTCACTCCTTCAAGAGTGAATATTTTCACTCGATTTTTTTTTAGAGAGTAGATAGATAGATATGTCAATACAGGGCTCCACAAAGAAGAAAAAGAAGAAAACAAAATTCATTTTTATTGTTTTGGTTTTTCTGAATGATCGTGTCTTTTACAGTCATTTATCCACCACCGACCTTAGACAATGCAAAGATTCGTGGATTGCGCCATCATTCGGCTGTGTTGTGCCATCATTTTCTGGGGTTCGTTGAAAAATCGATTCTAAATCAACATACCGGTACTGTAGCATACACTAGAGGTCAGTGGTAGTCGCGGATCGAGACCACAGAACTCTACACACAGAGAGTCGATGTGTAGAGTGTGTAGAGTTCTGTGATCGAGACTAACGTTTTACATGTTTAATGAGGCACGACCTCTAGCAGTAGCATGTCTTTTCAGAGCGAACCCTTTGTAGTTGACCGCCATTTAATAAGCAAACATTCCTCCAGAATATAAAAATTGATGCCATTGTTCCTCTATTTATGTTATAGTGAGAGATCAGACCAGATGAAGCATGTGTTTAGTACGTTTGTAAGTTTGTAAGTTTTTTTTTTTTTGTTTTTTTTTTTGTTTTTTTTTTTATAAAATCGAGATAAATAAATGATCTGGCGTATTTTGCTCTGGTGTCCGATCGTGTGTCTCTGCAATTTTAATTTGAGGAGCATGGGGGATGTGAGCAGCCTATACACCCTGTTCCTAAGTTCCGAAATCCATAATAATGAGAGCCTGATTGATGAAAATTTTATGTGATGATGATGATGACAGTGATGGTGATAATTGGGTTTTTTAATCATTGTTGTTGTTATTATCATCATTTTGCTTCATTTGGTTTCTATAACTTGTATTTTCATTTCCAAACTATATACATTATACAAACTACAAAAATAATCGTATATGCCACGTGAATTTATTTGTACATGCACTTTGCGTTGTTATAAGTTTATCATGCTTATTATTGTTATTATTTTAATCATCCTCATTACTTTTATCATCATCTTAAGTCTTGTTATTATCAGTGATTCAACACTGCAAGTTTAAAAACGAACTGTATATATAGGTATAGGATAATAGACAACAAATTGTGTTATTATACTAAATTAGCATGATCTCAGAGTTCGATTCAGAATTCTAGTATACACTTAATGCGATTATTACAAGAAAAGTGACTGAAAAGTGTACCCGATTGATTGATAATACATTTCAGGAAGTTATAAACAATCATTGTGCGAAAAAGTGTAACAAAATTCCCTGTGTTCTGGAAAGAAAGCTAAAATACTTGGTACCTTTTTCGCATAACAAGTCATTGCGTATCAAAGGGAACATTCTTGAGTGTATACGCACTAAGAATGATATACTTATCGCCCGTGAGGAGCAAAATATCTTCTGTCTAAGCAGTTTTACAGAAGCGTGGATGAAAAACATTTTACACCTTGATCACGTGTGAGATCATGTTTTCATGCGCCAAATCAAATTTACTACTTTCCTTCCATTCAAGGTAAGAGGAACTCTTAGCTTAGATGTGTCCCTGTGGAACCTATCTTCTGAGCCTCAGCCTGTATGGAAGACAAGACCACACTGGGGAAAAAATAACATGAATTTTGTTCCCCCAAAACATAGGGACATTTATAAAAGGCGGACACATGCTTTTTTTTTTGAAAGAGAACGTTTTGACAAGGAGTCAATCATTACAGCAGGTTATAGTTTTAACTTTATTTGACTTAATTTACCATCCTTTAAACTGTCATCTCGACGATATCATACGATGCTGTCGAGTACTGTATAGTTTCATGAAAGATACTGTAGACATCTGCATAATCCATGGTTTTCATAACAGTTAGAGTAATGCCCATTCTGTCGAGATTAACAATACTAATTTGAATACTGATTTTCTAAAGTAAAACACACAGATATACTGTAAAAACATCGGTGTTAGATTTAACACCACGGGTGTTAAATCTAACACCGATCAAACTTCAATAGAGGACCACACCCACAGGTGTAGAAAATGCACTGTGATGGTGTTGAAAAGTGTTTACCTGACAATTTGACACTGTACCTGGTGTTATTTTGACACTGTACTGGTGTTAATTCAAAAATGACACCACATGGTGTTGATTTGATATTTGTTGGTGTTAATATAAATGGTTTAACACCCGTCCAGCTTCAATAAGAGACCACACCAGCTGGTGTTACTGTGGTGTAAATTTATTTTCACATTTTTTCAAAAATCTAGTATTTTAATGTAAAATTCTTGATCGTCTTGTTTAAATTAAAAATCAAAAAGAAGAGCAGTTACTAAGAAACTCTTCAAAAAAAAAAAAAACAGTTTAAAATTTGGAAATGACACCCGGAGGTGTTAATTTAACACCATAAATGAGCACCGAAAATTTAACACCAGCTCGGTGTTCACTATTTAACACCGGACGTTTTGCAGTGTAACATCAATTATTAGCCTTGAGCGAAGACTGTATAATCAGCAGGATTGTCAACATCAACATCATTATCATTAGCAAAATAATCAACAACAACAACTGCGTTATGAAGCTCGAAGAGTCGGGGTGGGGGTACCGGTAGTAGATGTGTATAGGGAGGAGTTGAAGACGAGGGGTATGATGATGATTTGTTTAGTGCGAATTGGCACGTTTCATATGTAACAACATATCCACCTACCTGAACGATGTGAACTGAAGTCGTGCACAACATGACAGAAAATCAAACGCATACATCCATAAGGGGCCCGTTGCATAAAACTTACCATTGAATTTCAATGGCAACTACCGTCAAAATTAGGCATCCACACGCAGCCAATCAGCATCAAGGATTATAAAATTTACCGCTAATTTGAAGACTTACCGCTAGAAAGGAGCGGTAAGTCCAGCGGTAAGGGTTTTATGCAACAGGTCACAGATGTAGCCGCATGCAGGACACAACAAATGTTTCCAGTCCACGAGATATCTGGTGATTTACCATAATGGATGCCCTGGTTGGTGACAGAAATACTTTGATTTATCTAGCCCTTTTGTCTGATTGTATATATATTTGTAGCGCTTATATCGAATTATTGTCGTTACCTTCTAAAGAAAATTCGTGCCTAAACAAAAGCATCGAAATCAATATCCAGCATGCTATCATAAAAAGTGAGCCAAAATGACTCAAACTCGATAAACTTTAAGGTAAAAATCTTAATCTCATTCGCTAAATATCTGCATGTGTTTCAAGAGCCATCCCTTTACAGAATAATGTTTTTACATCGACATAAGACAGTGACACATTATATATATATATATATATATATATATATATATATATATATATATGTTATAATCAATTCATTTAATTACTGCCACTGTATAATTACAATACAATAAACATATCAATAGTGTCAATACAAAGAGAAAATTCTATATAAGAGAGTTTACTGATGTGATTTGCGCATGTGCAAAATAAAGGTATAGCATCGTTAACAATCGTGTAAGCAATACAGATCATGAAGTTCAATACAAAATATGAATGAATGATAAAGAAACGATGCATACTACTTTGCAATGCTGACAAAGAGTAAGTACATGTGTAGCGATGGGAAAGCGACATTTATCTACTGCCGAAAAGCAGATTTTTTTAAAACAATCACAACGCCAAAACAACATAACACAATATTACTTCTGGTCATTGCGGCTCCTATAAAGAAACTGTTGACATTAATTTGCTTTAAACAGTTAACGGCCCGTGAACGATCGCCCCGTCACTGTACAGGCATGCTAACCTGGAAACATTAAACTGCACATTACTTGAATATGAGACCATTCTGAAGTAAATAATTTTCACACAACAATAGATATATAATGTACTCTAAAATGAATCCCACAAGGATTGGAACAATCATCCCCCAGCATTCCCACTGATTCCCATTGATCAGTTACTAGCCATCCCCTTTAAAGACCAACTTTTCCAAACGACGACAACAACAATCTACTACTGGTTTTTTGTTTGGCCACTTGTTAGCACATGCATAATCTTCTCCAAGTGTTCTGATGTAACAATTAATTGTACCTTCAGGGTTCCATTTCATAGAGTAGATTATCATCATTATATCTGACTGAGTGTCAGCTGGGGATACTTCAGTTGCTGTGATTGTGCTTATTGCAATCAGCACGCTGTCTCGGGAACTAAACTCTTTATGAATATTGAGACCCAGAATGTGCAAAATGTCGTGACATTATTGTATGTTGCATCTGCAGAAATGCCTATCAGTAAAGAAACGAGACCCATGCAATTATGACAACATTGTAAATCATCGAACATAATTATTAAAAAAAAGTCTTCTTAAAGTTGTCAAAAAGCGATGTCTCCCTCTGACACGACCTTACTTGACATGTAAGGCAATCGTGCATGACGTAATGTGCTGACCAACAGAAACAAGACCCTGTAAAATGGCATTGCAGAGAAACATGTGACCTCACATAATCATGTAGGTTTTCATTTCGCCGTACACATCTCCCTTAAATGGCCTGACCTATATGCCCTACATGAAGAAAAAAAAAACCCCAAACCAAACAACAAAAATGGCAAGAAACAGTATGATTTTAATAGCAACAGTCAAAAAAAAAAAAGAATGATGCACACGACTATACACGCATATTGACTTATAGGGAATCTATATTCGAACATATTGATATATGTAGGTTTGCTTCGCCGATAAGAATCAACGAGAAATACGTAATGTCTTGATCTTGATCCTCAAAGTATAAGAAATCGGATGATTTACATTTTAATTGCCCTATTGCCTCCTCATAGCAGATGTAAAAAGTGTCTAGACTGTCATTCTTCTTCCCGACACTTTTATTAATGTTAAAGTGCATGACGATAGATCATCTTTCTCCATAATATTGATAAATGCATACTATATATATATATATACGTACACAAACACACAAACAAACATTATATATAATATGTATATATATATATATATACATATATTTATGTACATGAAAAATATAACATTATTACGTTCTGAACATAAATGACATAACCAGGGACCTAAAGAGATTTTATCACATATAATGACAATGGTGATGATAATAACAAATAATAATCCTTGCGATTGTTATTGTAACTTCTCCAGTCATTTTATGGAAGAAGAAGAAGAAGAAGAAGAAGAGAGAGAGAGAGAGAAAAGAAAAGAAGAGGTGGAATAATGTGGGTTCAGTAACTTCAGAAATTTATTATCGAGCCATGATATGACACATGTATTGTACCAAAACTTTATTCAGGACTTTGAAATCGCTTGTCCAAACTTCATCAATAATCACCGATATGTTTCACCAAATATTCTGTACTCACTGAATTCGAGTAGGATACTGTTGGGGGTAAATTTGAATTTCCCCCTAAGGTAACGGAGCTTTTGATAGTTTTTCCCTCGAAGATATATATATACACACACACACACACACACACACACACACACACACACACACATATATATATATATATATATATATATATATATATATATATACATATATATGACTACAACATTCCTTTCTTCAATAGGCGAAATTATAATATTCGAAATGATAATTTTGGGAAGTTTCGGGATATGTTTGAGCCTCAGAATGAAATGCCCCTCTACTCACTTATTCTGCATCGAAGGTATAATAAGGTTTGGTGTTTCTCTTTAGAAAACTTTCTTGCCTGCAAAGTACTCAGGTGGGAAGTGGGGTTGATAAGAGAAGAGAAAACGAGGTGGGGTTATTGGCTTTATTTATAGGGGAGAGGGAGGTGTGATTAACGTGTAGACTACTAAGGAAGAGAGGGGAGGGCATTTTGTTACTGTTTATTGTGTAAAACGACCTCATTCGATAATCACTGAATTATAAACCACATTGAATGAAGGGTGGTTTTTTTTTCTTAAATGCCTTAGGCATTACAATTTATACAGCTTTGCTGTGGTAAACATTTCATTGTTGAAACACATTCAGGATTGTGAAAATGATTTAGGTGAATTGAAACACCTATTGAAATCATTATTAAAACATTGTAGGTCTATTATGCAGTTTTGTATTTTTTTTTATTGATGAGTAGTAACATATTCTTAAAAAAGCATTCAGAATGTAGCAGAAAATTTCACAATTGAACGCTGTCAAAGGAAGGAGTGTCATAATAAGCTGCCCAGTGTGGCTTGTATTTATTTGAGCCCTTGTACAAAAATGATACGGCTGTATGATGATGACGGGTAAGTTGAGTAACTTTAATACATTGTAGTCAAATATGCTATTGATATTGTTGAATCCTGAGAGGCCTATGCCAAATATGTTTAAATTAGAATCACCGAGAATAATAATTATAACAACAGTGATGATAATAATCATGATTATGCTAATGATGGTAGTGATGATATTTTGATAATGATGATAATGATGATGATGATGATGATGATGATAATAATAATAATAATAATTATAATAATAATAATAATATTAATAATAATAACAAAGATGAAAACAGGACCCCATCATAACAAGGACTAATGATGATAATCATGATGACAATGATTAAATAGTATTACAGCAGAAGAAAGTTGGCCTGAGTGGTTTTACTGTGGCAATGTTCGCATAAAAATAATCTTCATCACTGCGATTATCAAATGATGACGCTTCTCATGTGCGTGGTACGTCGTAGCGAGTTTCGAAAGAGATAAACATAACAATAGATACTAGATGTATATTTAGAAAAAGAAAGAAAAAGAAAGAAGGAGTAGATGAATTGTACACCTCATACAAAAAGTACCGGTAATACAAGGCAATACAACACACCCACGCAAATGCACGCGATCTAAAATAGACGCTAAACACTCCGTAGAGAGCTGATAAACAGCCACGAGAAGTATGAGAATTAAATCGATGTTGTCCAAACCACAAAGAATCCTGCAATGACATATCTGCATTATTATGAAAATGATTATGTATATTTATGTCGGTGTTTTCAAGAAGACACAAGATGATTTTTTTTCTTCCCTCAACCTGATTTTCTTCTTGACTGCTACAACTTTATAGTTTGTTATCACGCAACCAGCGACGCTTTGCCCAGTTATAAATAAATCACATGCTATTGGCTATGGTTGGTCACATGACAACTTGACATAAATTAGTTCAGTTCATCACACATTTTCACACACACTCTGTGCACAAGATGGCGAGTTACATATTGTGAGTCGCCCGGCACTGTACGGAATACGGCCCGTCGCCTTCGCCTTGGTTTACCCAGATTATTTTATGTTTGTCACAAATAAGTGTGTAACGCACGTCAAAAGTGCTTGACAACAGTCGACGGGAAATTTCTGGTAAGTGTGCAATTTGCCCTAGTAATTATTTTTGTTTTGTAATGGGAGGGGGTTTGGTCCTGGTCGTATACACACACGTAGGTATGTGTTTAGAAGATGTGATCATACCTTCCCAAGCAGCGAGCATGCAAGTAGCTGTGAAGCCAGCAGAAACGAGGGCGAAGCCAGTCAACACAGACAGGGTGCAGTGTGGTTATGAATAGTATGATAGACGCGGCGGCTCACAGCTAGTATTCACTCACTACTACTTCTTACTAGAGGGTGTAGTGGTTTGTTTCCTCGGAACATAACAACGTCTGTAGGTTGAGATTTCAAGGGGATGTTTCGTGAGACAGATCTGATCTCAGCCAGCTTTTGTGTATTTTACAGGACTTTTTCCCTTGCTCTGATCTTCCCTTGCCTTGCCCTTGTGCTTGGGTTTGTTTGGCATTTTCAGGCGGGCTGGTGAAAGGCTACCTAGTTAGAGTCTAAAAATAGTAGGAGGCTAGTGTACTTGTATTTGAATTGTAAGCTGTGTAGACTGAGAGTCTAACGCTAGATCTAAGTCAGCTTAGTCAGTCGTGAAAAATGTCAATCATGAAACCATGCGGTGGTCACACTGTAATTCCCAACCAACTTTTGAACCGACAGAACTTGCACTCGAAAACTATGATAAAGACCCGTACATATGTACAAATACTGGCTACACAGTGTCTATGCTAAAAATAGCAAGATGGGTGCAAAGTTCATTTTGAGGCTCCCCATACATATGTAGAATAGGGTCTATTTATGATGGGTCTTGTCCAAAGTATGCCTAGAATGTCTACTGTAAAACATATTTTTGCGGCATTAAATTTTTGCGAATTAGACCTGACGGCCTTTTTCACGGCATGAAATTTTTGCGAGTTGCCTCTAACATTCAATGCGTATAGTGTAGACAAGAACTTTCATGTGTATTTTAATTTCACGAATCTTGGCTCTCGCAAAATTCACGAAATTAAAATGCACGCGAACATTCCTAGTTTTACAGTAGACAATTTAGCCATACATAGGACAAGGATGCTTTTCTCATATGAACTTGAAGGAGAAATTGTTATTCTGACTAACTAAGTATTAGACATTCCAACAGTTCATCTTGTATTAATTCATCTGACCTCACTAGGCAAGATGTTTGGAATATTTAACTGAACTTTTCATTCAGTGTCTTGAACTGCAACATACATTAGTTACAATGGAGTGCAGACGAGTATGTCTTCTGCTCATTGAGTTTTTACTTTTAGTTTGAGCTCTCCACACTATTCGTCTGGACAATAATTGCCAAAATGAGTGACTGCGGACTTTGTGTTGGATTGTGTTGTAGTGCTGATGCTGTAGGGTGATATTTTTTCCCAATGTTCTCCTTGTACACTATGTATCATGAAAGTCAATCCTTCCTTGAACTTGTTGACATGGTTACTTAGTGGACAGAAAGGGTCATTTGAGATATCGCTGCCAAGGCTCCCCGGCCCAATGCCGACAAGAAGAGGCGTAGGAAGAGGAAGGAGAGCTACGGCATATGCCTAATCTTGGAAAACAAATTGTTACCTTAGGTGTCACTAGCCCCGTGTGCATTAAACAAAAGTAGACCTATGTAGAAAATTAGTTGCCTAACTCTGATATATTTGTTAACTTTGTGTTGGCATTTTGGATCAATGGTTGACATGCAGTGTATTTTTTTTTTAAATTTCTACCCCCACATCTGGGCATTATTACTAACTTTGTGTTCAAACAGGATAGTAACTTTGCTGTATCATTGAGACAGTGTGAGGGAGCATGGCATGGCATCTATCAGGGTGGTGATTTGGCTCAGTCAGCCTCCAGATCGGGGTTCGATTCCCAAGTCTCACTGAGCAATGTTGTGTGTAATCATACTAAAATATACATGTACCATCACCCCCTAAGAGGTAGAAACACTGTCCCTCAGACAGGACATGAAATGGAGGTCCTGTTTGTGAGAAAGTCACAACAACTGAATGCATATATATAGTGTACCTACACAAAAACAGTATTGATCTTCAAGCATACATTGTAAGCCTGCACTTTTTAGGGAAGAAGTGTTGAGAATGGAAGGCCATACAAATGTATTTGTGTAAGCATACCCCTTTACAAATGCCATAAGACTGTTACTAAAAAAGTTTCATCTTTTGATTCCGAAGAGTGCAACATAAATGTGTGGTTCCATGACATAATTTGCTCCTGCAACAGTTGTTCGGGCCATGAAATATCTGCACTCTATTTTAGCCAAACATAAATTCTATGTACAAACATAACCCTACCCCTAATTCTAATCCTTACATTCTTAACCCTTTAGTACTTATTACTTCAATTGCCATAAGACTGTAAACCCCCCCCAAAAAAAAACAAACAAAAAAACAAAAAAAAAACAAAAAAAAACAAAAAAAAAAAAAAAAACAAAAAACAAAAAAACTAACCCTAAATCCTTGGAGAAAATAAGAACAGAGCAATGGTCGCAGGAGCAAATGTTGTGTCACCAAATGTGTATTCTGTGTTCACATTTATGTCATGCGCAACATTTTTTTTTTTTTTTCAAAATGGTTTCATATTAGAAATATTGCACTGACTTAATCATCCCATATCACTGATATTTCCAGATTACTTCGGGGGTTTTTTTTCATATCAAAGATAATTGTAATGTTTGTATTATTACATGTATTATCCTGCAGAGCCCAAGCTGAATCTGATTGATCATTTGTCTGTATTTCACATTTTATATTACAAAAACAAACAAGCAAAAAAATGTAATGAGGTAAAGTCATGTTCAATACAAAATGATTTTGAGACCAACCTGCATTTCTGTATTGTTTGATAACGGAGCAATTGTGTTGCCACAAACATAGTCCCAAATTTTTGTAGGTACACTGAGCATACCATAGCACTTTTTGCCCTGATATACACTGTAATCACCACTGTATGTACATGTAGATTGCAGTGTATCAAATGCACATTTATATGCTCGACGATATAAGAACAGTTGTCATGTTAAGTTTGTGAATGATCATCGATATGGACACTGGACACCGTTGAGTTAATTGTATGCAATGTCTTTTTAGTCAGGAGGCGTATGATTTATAAGTAAGTTGCCAATATACACTGTATACAAGTCCAGCTCTATGACTTTCATTGTACATTGTATGTGTGTGGACTTGAAGCTGATTCAAGCAGAATGAATAAAGTCCTAGTTTCCAAGTGCATGTTGCTGTTTGGCTGATAGCCAGTGCTAGTTTGGCTTTGTGTATTTGCTTTTTTGTTTTTGTTTGTCTTAATATGGACAAACAAACAAATCTTTGCATATATGTGCTGACCTCAGTTGAACAGCAGAATTTGTTGATAATTGTAAATCATAATGAGGGAATAATTAGTGAAAGAAATTTCCTCACAGTGAGCAGCTGAAGAATGGGCGATGGATGCATTTCATAATGCTTCATAAGAGCAAGCTAGTTAGCCAACTAGTTAGGCTCCTTTCTTTCACAGTTTGTTATTGTAATTTGTTTGTGTATTTGGTTAGTAATAGTGTGAAAAGCACTGGGGCCTACATATTTATGGGGTTGTTATTACAATAGGATTCTAAGAATCTGTCCATCTGAGTAAAAGTTCAATTCTTCGGATTGTACCATCACACTGCTTGTGCATGTAGTGCAGGTCGGCCATTTACTGGATGATGTAAAAACAAGACAAAACATAGCATAACAAGTCCCCCGTCTAGACTCGTAATAAGTATGAACAGCAGAGTTGCTGTGGGATGACATTTAAAAAGCGAACTGTACCACGCTCAACTGGGTCAAAACACAAGTCTCCTTGGACCGCCCTGTGATGTGGTTTTGTTGTAGATGCTACACAGTGAACCATGCCATGATTGGAAAGCTCCTACTCATTGTTCTTAATGGTGAAACACACTGGTGACATTTGCCCCCTTTTTATGTTGCAATATTTTGATGTACACATGTATTAGTGTCTCCAGAAATATCAAGTGTGGAACGTACAGTTCTAGGGGCACCAATTTGACACCAGGCCCATTCATTCACCCCTGAGAATAATGATTTTTGAAAATCGGTTTTTGCGTTGTAATGCCAGAATGCATAATTCTTGGATGTGGACATGCAGTTAAAGTCATCATCGTATGACAACTCACTGCCCTAGGCCGACAATGTAGGGTACCTTGGGTCATGCTGTGGTCATTTTTTAGGCATGTACAGTTTATAGGAAATTTAAAGAGGAATTTTCCTGAAATATATAGTAGTAGAACACATTGGGGACTTTTCGATTGTGTGGATGGTGACGTGTTTTTGTACTAGAGCAGTCCACTCGTTACATCTGCGGTGTTATCACCCATTTCGATTTTTGTGCACGCCATTCACAATGTACTGTTATGACGTCATGGCCCATCCCTCCCGCGGGCTGCTTATCGGCGCGCCAAGCGATGACGTCATTCCCGCCCTGAATCTAGGAGGACATGAAATCCTTAGAAGATGCGTTCTTGATTCTGGTGTTAGACGTGCTGGAGAACTTGGAGCATGCGCAGTTTCTTAAAATGACGTCATTATATTGCCGTTCACGTCCAGATGCGAAATCAAAAAGTCCCTATTGGTGAAGTTTGAGGAAAATTGGACAGTTTGTTCAAAAGTTTACCTTGCTGTTATGGCAATGTGTATACTGTACCTTTAGGCAGGCCTGCGTATACATGTAGGTACGTGAAGCTAGCATAAACCTCAGAAGCCATGAATACTAGGATGGACAAGAAGAGCCTGAATGCTTGCTAAAACCAGGGAGGTGAGACCAAACATACCACTATGCATGGCTCAAGATGACATATTAGTACATTGTAGTGAGGAAATATAATAGTAGATGCAGTGAAATTTGGAGCAAGAGTTGCCAGGCATATTTTACAGCAGATTCTAATCTTTATGTGAGTTTTAAGAGCCTCTCAACAAACTGAATCTTCAGAGAACATCTTGATTGCCCTGATGGCTGTCAGTGTTCAGAGGGAGAGTTCCCAAAACTCATTGAATATGATTTGATGGCCCACCATGCAAAAGATTCCCTGGTAAACTTAAACAAACTTTCTTTTTTATACATATCTGGGCTCAGCATAAGTTGGGATACATTGTGATGCATGCAGTAATACCACTTGATGAGCTTCTAACACAACTCCTTGGTAAGATACTGACCAGTGATACTTCATTTAAAGGGATGGTACAGTATTGGTGGAGATGAGAATTGGGCTTTTAAGTTTTTGCAAGATACCAAGAAAATACTTACGAAATAGTACAGAGAATACCATTTTAAGAGGAATTCAAAGTTTACATGATGAAAATCAGGTTTGGAATGAATGAAACATCTAAAAACAAAGCAAAACAAAGCGATCGTAATAAAGTGTGGGTCCCACACTATATTAGAATCGCTCTGATTGTGATATCTCAGCCATTTCAAAACCAATTTTCATTAAATAAACATTGAATTCTTCGTGGAATTACATGTTCTTTCATATTTCATAAGAGATTTCTCATTATCTCACGAAAAAATGTTAGTAACCTGAAATTAGGTCTCAACCAAAACTATCCGGTCCCTTTAAGCAATGGAATCGGGTGATAACATTGATAGCTATGCATGTGATTGGAGTTGTGTGTGTTGCCATCTCATGGTAAGCTATGATGTTTATGTTCTTTTCATAGTAGAAGCATGCTGCTCCCTTTGGCTGCTATTTTTACACACATACCCACTTCTTGGATGTGAACTTTCAAACACAATATTGTGGGAACAAACAGGGAATTTTGACAGATGACTTGACACTGCTATTTGTGCTTCAACCAGTACGAAGAGTTTGTTCATCATCATGACATAGCCAACTTGAATGAGGGTGAGCAACGTGTGCTATTAATATGGAATGACGACAAAACAGAATTGATTGCCTACAATGTACGTTTGTAGAAAGTGAAATACTGAAATGGTGCTCTGGTATCAGCTTGTTTTCACTTCATTCTCTCCATGAATGAAAATCTGTTATGCTCATCGTGAAGTAGTGCTGTCATTGATCGTTGGGTACTACAGAGGGGAAAGAAAAATTTACAGTTATATGCACATTATCCTTGTGTGCATAAGAAATCCTTGTTTTGTAATTTTGTCTTTTAATACCTTGTATCTCTGAAAAATCTGCACGCAACACTTGTTATCATACCATTCTAGCACTTATTTTAGTACACGTAACATTGGCTATGAAGGATAATGTTATTATTAAAAATACAGTTACAAGTCGAATATGGTATGTGCGTGTGCAAGCAGATTTATTTTGGGGTACAGTGTATATCAAAATAGATGAGTTCAATCAAGCACTCTTAAAAACAGTTTACATGTGATTGCTGCATAGTGTTGTGATCTGCGTTGCACCAATGTGCTCAGTCCCCTGTTGTGCCTTCTTAATGTAATACTATTAGTACTCTGCCATCATGGGCCTTTCTTTTCAGTGGGATATGCCCATGAATGCTTTTATGGGACACACCTTTTACGTGTGCAAATGTTGTACAGCGCACTGATTACAACCGCAGGATGGCTCCTGTTTTCACATCCTGTTCAGGCAAAATAATAATGATAATGATAATGATGATAAATAATAAATAAATAAATAAAATATTTCTTTTCTTTTGGTCTTTTGTCTTGGTATGGCAGGTAGGTACTACATGTAAATATTTCAGTGTATTAAGAGCAGGTACATGTACAGTGAATATGGACACAAAATATACACATACAAGCATTTTGTACACAGGGATTTTATTTTATTATTTTGTAATCAGCAGTCGCTTTTTGTAATTAACATTTTGTGCCAGTATTTTGAAATGCCACCTATTCTATATATTATATGGTCAAGCTGCATGTATTTACTCTGCCTGTGAAAAAATTTGAATATACTTCCCATGCAAGTTGCTATTTAAGGTTATAATACAAGAAGCCATCTGGTATCTGAAATAATGCCAACAAATATTGGAGACCAGATTGTGACAATTTTTTGTTTGTGGGTAGTTTGGCTCATACTAGTCATAGAGAAAAATGTTGAATGCAACCCATGTGTCCTATCATCAATGGGGTGGGTCATGAGTTCTTTTGCCAGATTGCCCCTCTCCATTGTACACATACAGCCTGAAATCATGACATGGTAATGACACATTAGTGTAGCATGTACAGAGACCGCTGAAGAGCCTTCATTTAAGGCAATGTACACATTTCAATTTGCCTAATCAGGGGACTTTGTTGTTGCACTTTAACCGTGCCATTAACATACTCAACCCCTCTTTCTCACACCTGGTGGTTTTTAATATAGTTTTCGAATAGTGGTTATAGTGTTGGACATTCCATCATGAGAGAAAGTGGTTGAACTTGGTTCCCCTAGACGTACAGGGCACATTCTTCCATGACTTTCATCCTCGAAACTGTTTTGTGATTATGCAAGCGAGCAAATTCAAACTAGATGAGGGTTTGCTTTAAAAGTTTATTTGTACAAGTGTACACAAATTATGTTTAGAAAGGGGTATGTCTGAGTGATACACCCATAAAAACTGTCATATAACACAAATTACTGGAATCGAATAGCAGTCGGGTGGGTTAAAGCATTAATTGCAAAATACATTGCATTATATTCAAGAGAACCTACATACCGGTATCTATATAAAGAGAACTTACTGCTCAAGGTATTTGTTTTATCAAGTTTAAGTACATTTGTGACAGTGCACCTCAAAACGAACATAAAGTCGCACACACTGATTTCGCGTGAGGACTGAAAATAAGTGAAATGGGTCAACCTAGCCGAACTTGACTTTTTCATATTTTCTGAAAGAGCAGGTCTTCTTTTACATTATGCTAAAATTTGGTATCATAAAACGGGCAGGAAAGTGTGTTTTTTAGCAGTTTATCAAGAACATTTTTGGTAGAATAGTGTGATTAGGTGTGTCTTTAGAATCCCTTTTTCATTTCTGAAAAACCTTGTCCACACTCTTCACTTTCAACTCTAATAACCTTTGAAAGGATAGTGCTACTGCTTTGAAAGTTGGCATTGATTATGGACAGAATGTGTTAATGAGGCATGCTTAATTTCAGTTTAATCTGATAATCCGTTCATTGTTGTTAATCTGGTGGTTTACTTCGTGTTTTTTGTCCCATTCATCGCACAGCCAGCACGGTTTGGTAAAGATTAAGCGCTTGAATAGACATTGTACTTCAAAGCCTCCTTTCTCAGTTCACACTTTTCCTGAGTTTGTGCTTTCTTTCCAATATTTAGATAGGTTAGGAGAGTCCATTTGATTTGAGTTATACATCATTTTAAAGCTTAAAGTCTGCTCTTTCAGAATATGGTCTTAACTAAAAATTCATGTCTGGCGACTTTTTGTTTGTTTTGAGGTGCAGAGTCACATTTGTAGATTTTGCCATGTAGATTTATTTTTTCTTGTAGATTTTTAAGTTTTGTTTCATTTCATAGAGAACAATCACATCCATGTTTTAGACAGTTGCATGTACATCGGGGCCTATGTTTATTATACACGTACATTTCATCTGACATCCAATGCCTGTGTTGTCTGTATAGGCCCTACTCGTAGATTGATAAGACCAAATGATATACAACCCCTGAATGACCGCCAAAATATTGAACGTGCATCAACCTCGCACACCGGCTGAGAGCATTATGCGGGTGGTGTCACAAAGTGCGTTTGCTCCGCGGCTAATGTATCTGATGACCTGACATTGATTTCAATTGCGTATTCCTGGAAGGGTTCTCTGCCATCAGACAGAGCATTCTTGTCACGGTATGGTGCCCAGTCGGTAGTTTTGTCCCCTTTCACATTTAAAGTTAATGTGGAGGCCCTGTTGATTTATTCAGGAGACCTTGAGAGTGGCCTGAAATGATTTCTCCACAGTAGCATTACACTGCAAATCTAATTTCGGAATTATGTTCTGGAAATCATGCTGCTGTTTGTACCGTTACTGATTACAACAAATGAGCCTTTGCAGTGGTTCAAACATTCAGTTCATTTTGATATAAAGGACATGTAGGGCGACCTATACCAAAGTAGCGGTTGTCCTTTTGGCAAAATGTCATTGGGCTTGTGAAATGGGACTGGGCTTGACATCAACCCTAGTTTTATTAAACAAGGCAGCTTGTGCTCAGAGGACGTGCGAAAGTGTACCATAGTGAACCGTTCATGCCACCACTAGTCAGGAACAAAACAGCAACAAAGATTGTCCCATGAGGGCGCTTCAGTGACTTTTATACATGGTATGAAACCAGTGATCAATCACTATGTTTCATGTTTCATGTTGTGTATAGTACATCAGGGCTGTCTTGCCAATGAACATTTACTGTTAGTATCTGGCTGTTTGTCTGTCTGTCTGTCTTTCTCTTTTTGTGTGTCATACCTAAGACATCTGCCATCTTAAAATCAACTCATTAAAAGCTGTACATTTACAGAAAAAATATAGATATCAACTCACAGAGATATTTACTATTTTTGTATTTTTTTGTGCAAATGTTTAGTACACAGGAGACAGCGTTATCTTTCACTCCATCATTGTGTGTTTTTATTCTTCTTGCTCTTTCCTTTCGATGCATGGATTTCAGTGTATTTTAATTTTGTATCAAAGACAACTGTTCTGTGGCACCACAAAACCCTGTGTGTAGCATGGGTTTCACTTTGCCTCGCATGCACTGTGGCATTATTATTGCCCCCTGAGTCATGGGCCTGATTATATTTGCCTGACGAATGTCGGATCAAACAATTCTGGGAAACACTTTTTATATCTTGACCTCTGTCATTGACACTGCTCAGCCACCTGTGCCTCCAAGCTTTGATGCAGCCAACGTCAATATATTCATAACAGTATGTACAAATAATGCACAGGTTGTATTAGTGCAAGGAATATTGTGCATAAGGGAAGTGTGGAATGCTTAACTCATGGGGCAGTGCTAAGTGATTTTAGGCTAAATTGTATAGTTACTGCATGCACACTATTCCTGCTGAGGCACAAAAAGATTTGTGCATCATCTGTATTATAGAACAGGGACATTCCCCCCCCCCCCCCCCCCCCCCCCCCGAAATCCATTCTTAACATTGTGTAATCTGATCGCAAATGTACTGGATGACTTTCCTGTTGGCTTGCCTTAGACTCAAACCATGTTCCCACTCCCAGTTGGCAGTACACATCCAGCCATACACAGAAAATTTACTGGATGTATAGCTAGCCAATAGATGTCTCTTGCTGAATGCGCAAATGCTTGCTACAAGTTCGCATTCCCATGTTCACAATGGCTGTCATCATGAAGCAACATGCGGCCAGTAAAAAATCAACACACAACCCTTGACCAATGGAATCGTAGGATTTTTAGCTCACCTGAGCCAAAGGCTCAAGTGAGCTATTGCGATCGCCCTTCGTCCGTCGTGCGTCGTGCGTCGTCCGTCGTCCGTCGTCCGTTGTCCGTCGTGCGTCGTGCGTAAACTTTTTACATTTCATCTTCTTCTTGAAAACCCCATGACCGATTTTCATCAAACTTGGCAGGTAGCATCCCTAGGGGTTAGGAACTCAATTTGTTAAAATG